>NW_027438243.1:1010250-1347000 GCF_000715075.1 Nicotiana tabacum
AGGAAATGATTTCCCATGTTCCAACCTTTCATCCTTGAAAACTAAGTAGCATGAACCACCATCATCAACACAATATTGCCTTGAATGTTCTACAACAGCTCTGGCAGCTAGGCTTGCATATTTTGCAAACTCAGTCGCTACTTGAGCGGCAGAGGTAGCATCCTTAAAGTTTATGTTCCAATTCTGCCTGCCAATAGAAAAATTACCATTACCATCTCCAGGAAATGATTGCCCATGTTCCAACATTTCATCATTGAAACTTAATTGGCATGAAACACCATCATCAACACAATATTGCCTTGAAAGTTCTCCAACATCTCTTGTTGCTAGGCCTGCAAGTTCTGCAAACTCAGTCGCTACTTGAGCAGCAAAGGTAGCATCCTTAAAATTCATGTTCCAGTACTGCCTGCCAATAGAACAATTACCATTACCATCTCAAGGAAATAATTACCCATGTTCCAACCATTCATCCTTGAAAACTAAGTGGCATGACCCACCATCATCAACACAATATTACCTTGAAAGTTCTCCAACATCTCTGGCAGCTAGGCTTGCATGTTATGCAAACTCAGTTGCTACTTGAGCAGCAGAGGTAGCATCCTTAAATTTCATGTTCCAATTCTGCCTGCCAATAGAAAAATTACCATTACCATCTCAAGGAAATCATTGCCCATGTTCCAACCTTTCATCCTTGAAACCTAAGTGGCATGAAACACCATAATCAACACAAGATTGCCTTGAAAGTTCTCCAACATCTCTGGCAGCTAGGCTTGCATGTTTTGAAAATTCAGCCGTTGCTTGAGCAGCAGAGGTAGCATCCATAAATTTCATGTTCCGATTTTGCCTGCCAACAAAAAAATTACCATTACCATCTTAAGGAAATGATTTTCCATGTTCCAACCTTTCATCCTTGAAAACTATGTAGCATGAACCACCATCATCAACACAATATTGCCTTGAATGTTCTACAACAGCTTTGGCAGCTAGGCTTGCATATTCTGCAAACTCAGTCGCTGCTTGAGCGGCAGAGGTAGCATCCTTAAATTTCATGTTCCAATTCTGCCTGCCAATAGAAAAATTACCATTACCATCTCCAGGAAATGATTGCCCATGTTCCAACATTTCATCCTTGAAACTTAATTGGCATGAAACACCATCATCAACACAATATTGCCTAGAAAGTTCTACAACAGCTCTTGTTGCTAGGCCTGCAAGTTCTGCAAACTCAATCGCTACTTGAGCAGCAGAGGTAGCATCGTTAAATTTCATGTTCCAATACTGCCTG
Source organism: Nicotiana tabacum (assembly GCF_000715075.1). Taxonomy (NCBI): domain Eukaryota; kingdom Viridiplantae; phylum Streptophyta; class Magnoliopsida; order Solanales; family Solanaceae; genus Nicotiana; species Nicotiana tabacum. Next base: position 1,011,536 of record NW_027438243.1, read on the forward strand.
CCAATAGAACAATTACCAATACCATCTCAAGGAAATGATTACCCATGTTCCAACCATTCATCCTTGAAAACTAAGTGGCATGACCCACCATCATCAACACAATATTACCTTGAAAGTTCTCCAACATCTCTGGCAGCTAGGCTTGCATGTTCTGCAAACTCAGTTGCTACTTGAGCAGCAAAGGTAGCTTCCTTAAATTACATGTTCCAATTTTGCCTGCCAATAGAAAAATTACCATTACCATCTCAAGGAAATCATTGCCCATGTTCCAACCTTTCATCCTTGAAACCTAAGTGGCATGAAACACCATAATCAACACAAGATTGCCTTGAAAGTTCTCCAACATCTCAGGCAGCTAGGCTTGCATGTTTTGAAAATTCAGCCGTTGCTTGAGCAGCAGAGGTAGCATCCATAAATTTCATGTTCCGATTTTGCCTGCCAACAAAAAAATTACCATTACCATCTTAAGGAAATGATTTTCCATGTTCCAACCTTTCATCCTTGAAAACTATGTAGCATGAACCACCATCATCAACACAATATTGCCTTGAATGTTCTACAACAGCTTTGGCAGCTAGGCTTGCATATTCTGCAAACTCAGTCGCTGCTTGAGCGGCAGAGGTAGCATCCTTAAATTTCATGTTCCAATTCTGCCTGCCAATAGAAAAATTACCATTACCATCTCCAGGAAATGATTGCCCATGTTCCAACATTTCATCCTTGAAACTTAATTGGCATGAAACACCATCATCAACACAATATTGCCTAGAAAGTTCTACAACAGCTCTTGTTGCTAGGCCTGCAAGTTCTGCAAACTCAATCGCTACTTGAGCAGCAGAGGTAGCATCGTTAAATTTCATGTTCCAATACTGCCTGCCAATAGAACAATTACCAATACCATCTCAAGGAAATGATTACCCATGTTCCAACCATTCATCCTTGAAAACTAAGTGGCATGACCCACCATCATCAACACAATATTACCTTGAAAGTTCTCCAACATCTCTGGCAGCTAGGCTTGCATGTTCTGCAAACTCAGTTGCTACTTGAGCAGCAAAGGTAGCTTCCTTAAATTACATGTTCCAATTTTGCCTGCCAATAGAAAAATTACCATTACCATCTCAAGGAAATCATTGCCCATGTTCCAACCTTTCATCCTTGAAACCTAAGTGGCATGAAACACCATAATCAACACAAGATTGCCTTGAAAGTTCTCCAACATCTCTGGCAGCTAGGCTTGCATGTTTTGAAAATTCAGCCGTTGCTTGAGCAGCAGAGATAGCATCCTTAAATTTCATGTTCCAATACTGCCTACCAAAAAAAATATTACCATTACCATCTCAAGGAAATGATTGCCCATGTTCCAATCTTTTATCCTTGAAACCTAAGTGGGATGAACCACCATCATCAACACAATATTACCTTGAAAGTTCTACAACAGCTCTGGCAGCTAGGCTTGCATGTTCTACAAACTCAGTCGCTACTTGAGCAATAGAGGTAGCATCCATAAATTTTTATGTTCCAATTCTGCCTTCCAACAGAAAAATTACCATTACCATCTCAAGGAAATGATTTCCCATGTTCCAACCTTTCATCCTTGAAACTTAATTGGCATGAAACACCATCATCAACACAATATTGCCTTGAAAGTTCTACAACAGCTCTTGTTTCTAGGCCTGCAAGTTCTACAAACTCAGTCGCTACTTGAGCAGCAGAGGTAGCATCCTTAAATTTCATGTTCCAATACTGCCTGCCAATAGAACAATTATCATTACCATCTCATGGAAATGATTACCCATGTTCCAACCATTCATCCTTGAAAACTATGTGGCATGACCCACCATCATCAACACAATATTACCTTGAAAGTTCTCCAACATCTCTGGCAGCTAGGCTTGCATGTTCTGCAAACTCAGTTGCTACTTGAGCAGCAGAGGTAGCATCCTTAAATTTCATGTTCCAATACTGCCTACCAACAAAAGAATTATCATTACCATCTCAAGAAAATGATTTCCCATGTTCCAATCTTTCATCCTTGAAACCTAAGTGGGATGAACCACCATAATCAATACAATATTACCTTGAAAGTTCTACAACAGCTCTGGCAGCTAGGCTTGCATGTTCTACAAATTCAGCCGTTGCTTGAGCAGCAGAGGTAGCATCCTTAAATTTCATGTTCCAATTCTGCCTGCCAATAGAAAAATTACCATTACCATCTCAAGGAAATCATTGCCCATGTTCCAACCTTTCATCCTTGAAACCTAAGTGGCATGAATCACCATAATCAACAAAAGATTGCCTTGAATGTTCTCCAACATCTCTGGCAGCTAGGCTTGCATGTTTTGAAAATTCAGCCGTTGCTTGAGCAGCAGAGGTAGCATCCTTAAATTTCATGTTCCAATACTGCCTACCAACAAAAAAATTACCATTACCATCTCAAGGAAATGATTGCCCATGTTCCAATCTTTTATCCTTGAAACTTAAGTGGGATGAACCACCATCATCAACACAATATTACCTTGAAAGTTCTACAACAGCTCTGGCAGCTAGGCTTGCATGTTCTACAAACTCAGTCGCTACTTGAGCAATAGAGGTAGCATCCATAAATTTTATGTTACAATTTTGCCTCCCAACAGAAAAATTACCGTTACCATCTCAAGGAAATGATTTCCCATGTTCCAACCTTTCATCCTTGAAACATAATTGGCATGAAACACCATCATCAACACAATAATACCTTGAAAGTTCTCCAACATCTCTGGCAGCTAGGCTTGCATGTTCTGCAAACTCAGTTGCTACTTGAGCAGCAGAGGTAGCATCCTTAAATTTCATGTTCCAATTATGCCTGCCAATAGAAAAATTACCATTACCATCTCCAGGAAATCATTGCCCATGTTCCAACCTTTCATCCTTGAAACCTAAGTGGCATTAAACACCATAATCAACACAAGATTGCCTTGAAAGTTCTCCAACATCTCTGGCAGCTAGGCTTGCATGTTTTGAAAATTCAGCCGTTGCTTGAGCAGCAGAGGTAGCATCCTTAAATTTCATGTTCCAATACTGCCTACCAACAAAAAAATTACCATTACCATCTCAAGGAAATGATTGCCCATGTTCCAATCTTTTATCCTTGAAACTTAAGTGGGATGAACCACCATCATCAACATAATATTACCTTGAAAGTTCTACAACAGCTCTGGCAGCAAGGCTTGCATGTTCTACAAACTCAGTCGCTACTTGAGCAATAGAGGTAGCATCCATAAATTTTATGTTCCAATTCTGCCTGCCAACAGAAAAATTACCGTTACCATCTCAAGGAAATGATTTCCCATGTTCCAACCTTTCATCCTTGAAACATAATTGGCATGAAACACCATCATCAACACAATAATACCTTGAAAGTTCTCCAACATCTCTGGCAGCTAGTCTTGCATGTTCTGCAAACTCAGAGGCTACTTGAGCAGCAGAGGTCGCATCCTTAAATTTCATGTTCCAATTATGCCTGCCAATAGAAAAATTACCATTACCATCTCCAGGAAATCATTGCCCATGTTCCAACCTTTCATCCTTGAAACCTAAGTGGCATGAAACACCATAATCAACACAAGATTGCCTTGAAAGTTCTCCAACATCTCTGGCAGCTAGGCTTGCATGTTCTGCAAATTCAGCCGTTGCTTGAGCACCAGAGGTAGTATCCTTAAATTTCATGTTCCAATACTGCCTACCAACAAAAAAATTACCATTACCATCTCAAGGAAATGATTGCCCATGTTCCAATCTTTCATCCTTGAACCCTAAGTGGGATGAACCACCATCATCAACACATTATTACCTTGAAAGTTCTACAACAGCTCTGGCAGCTAAGCTTGCATGTTCTACAAACTCAGTCGCTACTTGAGCAATAGAGGTAGCATCCATAAATTTCATGTTCCAATTCTGCCTGCCAACAGAAAAATTACCATTACCATCTCAAGGAAATGATTTTCCATGTTCCAACCTTTCATCCTTGAAAACTAAGTAGCATGAACCACCATCATCAACACAATATTGCCTTGAAAGTTCTACACCAGCTCTTGTTGCTAGGCCTGCAAGTTCTTCAAACTCAGTCGCTACTTGAGCAGCAGAGGTAGCATCCTTAAATTTTATGTTCCAATACTGCCTGCCAACAGAACAATTACCATTACCATCTCAAGGAAATGATTACCCATGTTCCAACCATTCATCCTTGAAAACTAAGTGGCATGACCCACCATCATCAACACAATATTACCTTGAAAGTTCTCCAACATCTCTGGCAGCTAGGCTTTCATGTTCTGCAAACTCAGTTGCTACTTGAGCAGCAGAGGTAGCATCCATAAATTTCATGTTCCAATTCTGCCTGCCAATAGAAAAATTACCATTACCATCTCCAGGAAATCATTGCCCATGTTCCAACCTTTCATCCTTGAAACCTAAGTGGCATGAAACCCCATAATCAACACAAGATTGCCATGAAAGTTCTCCAACATCTCTGGCAGCTAGGCTTGCATGTTTTGAAAATTCAGCCATTGCTTGAGCAGCAGAGGTAGCATCCTTAAATTTCATGTTCCAATACTGCCTACCAACAAAAAAATTACCATTACCATCTCAAGAAAATGATTGCCCATGTTCCAATCTTTCATCCTTGAAACCTAAGTGGGATGAACCACCATCATCAACACAATATTACCTTGAAAGTTCTACAACAGCTCTGGTAGCTAGGCTTGCATGTTCTACAAACTCAGTCGCTACTTGAGCAATAGAGGTAGCATCCATAAATTTTATGTTCCAATTCTGCCTGCTAACAGAAAAATTACTGTTACCATCTCAAAGAAATGATTTCCCATGTTCCAACCATTCATCCTTGAAAACTAAGTGGCATGAACCACCATCATCAACACAATATTGCCTTGAATGTTCTACAACAGCTCTGGCAGCTAGGCTTGCATGTTCTGCAAACTCAGTCGCTACTTGAGCAGCAGACGTAGCATCCTTAAATTTCATGTTCCAATACTGCCTGCCAACAGAACAATTACCATTACCATCTCAAGGAAATGATTACCCATGTTCCAACCATTCATCCTTGAAAACTAAGTGGCATGACCCACCATCATTAACACAATATTACCTTGAAAGTTCTCCAACATCTCTGGCAGCTAGGCTTGCATGTTCTTCAAACTCAGTTGCTACTTGAGCAGCAGAGGTAGCATCCTTAAATTTCATGTTCCAATTCTGCCTGCCAATAGAAAAATTACCATTACCATCTCCAGGAAGTCATTGCCCATGTTCCAACCTTTCATCCTTGAAACCTAAGTGGCATGAAACACCATAATCAACACAAGATTGCCTTGAAAGCTCTCCATCATCTCTGGCAGCTAGGCTTGCATGTTCTGAAAATTCAGCCGTTGCTTGAGCAGCAGAGGTAGCATCCTTAAATTTCATGTTCCAATACTGCCTACCAACAAAAAAATTACCATTACCATCTCAAGGAAATGATTGCCCATGTTCCAATCTTTCATCCTTGAAACCTAAGTGGGATGAACCACCATCATCAACACAATATTACCTTGAAAGTTCTACAACAGCCCTGGCAGCTAGGCTTGCATGTTCTACAAACTCAGTCGCTACTTGAGCAATAGAGGTAGCATCCATAAATTTCATGTTCCAATTCTGCCTGCCAACAGAAAAATTACCATTACCATCTCAAGAAAATGATTTCCCATGTTCCAACCTTTCATCCTTTAAAACTAAGTAGCATGAACCACCATCATCAACACAATATTGCCTTGAATGTTCTACAACAGCTCTGGCAGCTAGGCTTGCATATTCTATAAACTCAGTCGCTACTTGAGCGGTAGAGGTAGCATCCTTAAATTTCATGTTCCTATACTGCCTGCCAACAGAACAATTACCATTACCATCTCAAGGAAATGATTACCCATGTTCCAACCATTCATCCTTGAAAACTAAGTGGCATGAACCACCATCATCAACACAATATTTCCTTGAATGTTCTACAATAGCTCTGGCAGCTAGGCTTGCATGTTCTGCAAACTCAGTCGCTACTTGAGCGACAGAGGTAGCATCCTTAAATTTCATGTTCCAATACTGCCTGCCAACAGAACAATTACCATTACTATCTCAAGGAAATGATTACCCATGTTCCAACCATTCATCCTTGAAAACTAAGTGGCATGAACCACCATCATCAACACAATATTGCCTTCAATGTTCTACAACAGCTCTGGCAGCTAGGCTTGCATGTTCTGCAAACTCAGTCGCTACTTGAGCGGCAGAGGTAGCATCCTTAAATTTCATGTTCCAATACTGCCTGCCAACAGAACAATTACCATTACCATCTCAAGGAAATGATTACCCATGTTCCAACCATTCATCCTTGAAAACTAAGTGGCATGACCCACCATCATCAACACAATATTACCTTGAAAGTTCTCCAACATCTCTGGCAGCTAGGCTTGCATGTTCTGCAAACTCAGTTGCTACTTGAGCAGCAGAGGTAGCATCCATAAATTTCATGTTCCAATTCTGCCTGCCAATAGAAAAATTACCATTACCATCTCCAGGAAATCATTGCCCATGTTCCAACCTTTCATCCTTGAAACCTAAGTGGCATGAAACACCATAATCAACACAAGATTGCCTTGAAAGTTCTCAAACATCTCTGGCAGCTAGCCTTGCATGTTCTGAAAATTCAGCCGTTGCTTGAGCAGCAGAGGTAACATCCTTAAATTTCATGTTCCAATACTGCCTACCAACAAAAAAATTACCATTACTATCTCAAGGAAATGATTGCCCATGTTCCAATCTTTCATCCTTGAAACCTAAGTGGGATGAACCACCATCATCAACACAATATTACCTTGAAAGTTCTACAACAACTCTGGTAGCTAGGCTTGCATGTTCTACAAACTCAGTCGCTACTTGAGCAATAGAGGTAGCATCCATAAATTTTATGTTCCAATTCTGCCTGCCAACAGAAAAATTACCGTTACCATCTCAAGGAAATGATTTCCCATGTTCCAACCTTTCATCCTTGAAAACTAAGTGGCATGACCCACCATCATCAACACAATATTACCTTGAAAGTTCTCCAACATCTCTGGCAGCTAGGCTTGCATGTTCTGCAAACTCAGTTGCTACTTGAGCAGCAGAGGTAGCATCCATAAATTTCATGTTCCAATTCTGCCTGCCAATAGAAAAATTACCATTACCATCTCCAGGAAATCATTGCCCATGTTCCAACCTTTCATCCTTGAAACCTAAGTGGCATGAAACACCATAATCAACACAAGATTGCCTTGAAAGTTCTCCAACATCTCTGGCAGCTAGGCTTGCATGTTCTAAAAATTCAGCCGTTGCTTGAGCAGCAGAGGTAGCATCCTTAAATTTCATGTTCCAATACTGCCTACCAACAAAAAAATTACCATTACCATCTCAAGGAAATGATTGCCCATGTTCCAATCTTTCATCCTTGAAACCTAAGTGGGATGAACCACCATCATCAACACAATATTACCTTGAAAGTTCTACAACAGCTCTGGCAGCTAGGCTTGCATGTTCTACAAACTCAGTCGCTACTTGAGCAATAGAGGTAGCATCCATAAATTTTATGTTCCAATTCTGCCTGCCAAAAGAAAAATTACCGTTACCATCTCAAGGAAATGATTTCCCATATTCCAACCTTTCATCCTTGAAACTTAATTGGCATGAAACACCATCATCAACACAATAAAACCTTGAAAGTTTTCCAACATCTCTGGAAGCTAGGCTTGCATGTTCTGCAAACTCAGTTGCTACATAAGCAGCAGAGGTCGCATCCTTAAATTTCATGTTCCAATTCTGCCTGCCAATAGAAAAATTACCATTACCATCTCCAGGAAATCATTGCCCATGTTCGTACCTTTCATCCTTGAAACCTAAGTGGCATGAAACACCATAATCAACACAAGATTGCCTTGAAAGTTCTCCAACATCTCTGGCAGCTAGGCTTGCATGTTCTGAAAATTCAGCCGTTGGTTGAGCAGCAGATGTAGCATCCTTAAATTTCATGTTCCAATACTACCTACCAACAAAAAAATTACCATTACCATCTCAAGGAAATGATTGCCCATGTTCCAATCTTTCATCCTTGAAACCTAAGTGGGATGAACCACCATCATCAACACAATATTACCTTGAATGTTCTACAACAGCTCTGGCAGCTAGGCTTGCATGTTCTACAAACTCAGTCGCTACTTGAGCAATAAAGGTAGTATCCATAAATTTCATGTTCCAATTCTGCCTGCCAACAGAAAAATTACCATTACCATCTCAAGAAAATGATTTCCCATGTTCCAACCTTTCATCCTTTAAAACTAAGTATCATGAACCACCATCATCAACACAATATTGCCTTGAATGTTCTACAAAAGCTCTGGCAGCTAGGCTTGCATGTTCTGCAAACTCAGTCGCTACTTGAGCGGCAGAGGTAGCATCCTTAAATTTCATGTTCCAATTCTGCCTGCCAACAAAAAAATTACCATTACCATCTCCAGGAAATGATTGCCCATGTTCCAACATTTCATCCTTGAAATTTAATTGGCATGAAACACCATCATCAACACAATATTGCTTTGAAAGTTCTACAACAGCTCTTGTTGCTAGGCCTGCAAGTTCTGCAAACTCAGTCGCTACTTGAGCAGCAGAGGTAGCATCCTTAAATTTCATGTTCCAATACTGCCTGCCAACAGAACAATTACCACTACCATCTCAAGGAAATGATTACCCATGTTCCAACCATTCATCCTTGAAAACTAAGTGGCATGACCCACCATCATCAACACAATATTACCTTGAAAGTTCTCCAACATCTCTGGCAGCTAGGCTTGCATGTTCTGCAAACTCAGTTGCTACTTGAGCAGCAGAGGTAGCATCCATAAATTTCATGTTCCAATTCTGCCTGCCAATAGAAAAATTACCATTACCATCTCCAGGAAATCATTGCCCATGTTCCAACCTTTCATCCTTGAAACCTAAGTGGCATGAAACACCATAATCAACACAAGATTGCCTTGAAAGTTCTCCAACATCTCTGGCAGCTAGGCTTGCATGTTCTGAAAATTCAGCCGTTGCTTGAGCAGCAGAGGTAGCATCCTTAAATTTCATGTTCCAATACTGCCTACCAACAAAAAAATTACCATTACCATCTCAAGGAAATGATTGCCCATGTTCCAATCTTTCATCCTTGAAACCTAAGTGGGATGAACCACCATCATCAACACAATATTACCTTGAAAGTTCTACAACAGCTCTGGCAGCTAGGCTTGCATGTTCTACAAACTCAGTCGCTACTTGAGCAATAGAGGTAGCATCCATAAATTTCATGTTCCAATTCTGCCTGCCAACAGAAAAATTACCATTACCATCTCAAGAAAATGATTTCCCATGTTCCAACCTTTCATCCTTTAAAACTAAGTAGCATGAACCACCATCATCAACACAATATTGCCTTGAATGTTCTACAAAAGCTCGGGCAGCTAGGCTTGCATGTTCTGCAAACTCAGTCGCTACTTGAGCGGCAGAGGTAGCATCCTTAAATTTCATGTTCCAATTCTGCCTGCCAATAGAAAAATTACCATTACCATCTCTAGGAAATGATTGCCCATGTTCCAACATTTCATCCTTGAAATTTAATTGGCATGAAACACCATCATCAACAAAATATTGCTTTGAAAGTTCTACAACAGCTCTTGTTGCTAGGCCTGCAAGTTCTGCAAACTCAGTCGCTACTTGAGCAGCAGAGGTAGCATCCTTAAATTTCATGTTCCAATACTGCCTGCCAACAGAACAATTACCACTACCATCTCAAGGAAATGATTACCCATGTTCCAACCATTCATCCTTGAAAACTAAGTGGCATGACCCACCATCATCAACACAATATTACCTTGAAAGTTCTCCAACATCTCTGGCAGCTAGGCTTGCATGTTCTGCAAACTCAGTTGCTACTTGAGCAGCAGAGGTAGCATCCATAAATTTCATGTTCCAATTCTGCCTGCCAATAGAAAAATTACCATTACCATCTCCAGGAAATCATTGCCCATGTTCCAACCTTTCATCCTTGAAACCTAAGTGGCATGAAACACCATAATCAACACAAGATTGCCTTGAAAGTTCTCCAACATCTCTGGCAGCTAGGCTTGCATGTTCTGAAAATTCAGCCGTTACTTGAGCAGCAGAGGTAGCATCCTTAAATTTCATGTTCCAATATTGCCTACCAACAAAACAATTACCATTACCATCTCAAGGAAATGATTGCCCATGTTCCAATCTTTCATCCTTGAAACCTAAGTGGGATGAACCACCATCATCAACACAATATTACCTTGAAAGTTCTACAACAGCCCTGGCAGCTAGGCTTGCATGTTCTACAAACTCAGTCGCTACTTGAGCAATAGAGGTAGCATCCATAAATTTCATGTTCCAATTCTGCCTGCCAACAGAAAAATTACCATTACCATCTCAAGAAAATGATTTCCCATGTTCCAACCTTTCATCCTTTAAAACTAAGTAGCATGAACCACCATCATCAACACAATATTGCCTTGAATGTTCTACAAAAGCTCTGGCAGCTAGGCTTGCATGTTCTGCAAACTCAGTCGCTACTTGAGCGGCAGAGGTAGCATCCTTAAATTTCATGTTCCAATTCTGCCTGCCAATAGAAAAATTACCATTACCATCTCCAGGAAATGATTGCCCATGTTCCAACATTTCATCCTTGAAATTTAATTGGCATGAAACACCATCATCAACACAATATTGCTTTGAAAGTTCTACAACAGCTCTTGTTGCTAGGCCTGCAAGTTCTGCAAACTCAGTCGCTACTTGAGCAGCAGAGGTAGCATCCTTAAATTTCATGTTCCAATACTGCCTGCCAACAGAACAATTACCACTACCATCTCAAGGAAATGATTACCCATGTTCCAACCATTCATCCTTGAAAACTAAGTGGCATGACCCACCATCATCAACACAATATTACCTTGAAAGTTCTCCAACATCTCTGGCAGCTAGGCTTGCATGTTCTGCAAACTCAGTTGCTACTTGAGCAGCAGAGGTAGCATCCATAAATTTCATGTTCCAATTCTGCCTGCCAATAGAAAAATTACCATTACCATCTCCAGGAAATCATTGCCCATGTTCCAACCTTTCATCCTTGAAACCTAAGTGGCATGAAACACCATAATCAACACAAGATTGCCTTGAAAGTTCTCCAACATCTCTGGCAGCTAGGCTTGCATGTTCTGAAAATTCAGCCGTTGCTTGAGCAGCAGAGGTAGCATCCTTAAATTTCATGTTCCAATATTGCCTACCAACAAAACAATTACCATTACCATCTCAAGGAAATGATTGCCCATGTTCCAATCTTTCATCCTTGAAACCTAAGTGGGATGAACCACCATCATCAACACAATATTACCTTGAAAGTTCTACAACAGCCCTGGCAGCTAGGCTTGCATGTTCTACAAACTCAGTCACTACTTGAGCAATAGAGGTAGCATCCATAAATTTCATGTTCCAATTCTGCCTGCCAACAGAAAAATTACCACTACCATCTCAAGGAAATGATTTCCCATGTTCCAACCTTTCATCCTTTAAAACTAAGTAGCATGAACCACCATCATCAACACAACATTGCCTCGAATGTTCTACAACAGCTCTGGCAGCTAGGCTTGCATATTCTGTAAACTCAGTCGCTACTTGAGCGGTAGAGGTAGCATCCTTAAATTTCATGTTCCAATTCTGCCTGCCAAAAAAAAAATTACCATTACCATATCCAGGAAATGATTGCCCATGTTCCAACATTTCATCCTTGAAACTTAATTGGCATGAAACACCATCATCAACACAATATTGCCTTGAAAGTTCTACAACAGCTCTTGTTGCTAGGCCTGCAAGTTCTGCAAACTCAGTCGCTACTTGAGCAGCAGAGGTAGCATCCTTAAATTTCATGTTCCAATACTGCCTGCCAACAGAACAATTACCATTACCATCTCAAGGAAAAGATTACCCATGTTCCAACCATTCATCCTTGAAAACTAAGTGGCATGACCCACCATCATCAACACAATATTACCTGCAAAGTTCTCCAACATCTCTGGCAGCTAAGCTTGCATGTTCTGCAAACTCAGTTGCTACTTGAGCAGCAGAGGTAGCATTCTTAAATTTCATGTTCCAATTCTGCCTGCCAATAGAAAAATTACCATTACCATCTCCAGGAAATCATTGCCCATGTTCCAACCTTTCATCCTTGAAACCTAAGTGGCATGAAACACCATAATCAACATAAGATTGCCTTGAAAGTTCTCCAACATCTCTGGCAGCTAGGCTTGCATGTTCTGAAAATTCAGCCGTTGCTTGAGCAGCAGAGGTAGCATCCTTAAATTTCATGTTCCAATACTGCCTACCAACAAAAAAATTACTAGTACCATCTCAAGGAAATGATTGCCCATGTTCCAATCTTTCATCCTTGAAACTTAAGTGGGATGAACCACCATCATCAACACAATATTACCTTGAAAGTTCTACAACAGCTCTGGCAGCTAGGCTTGCATGTTCTACAAACTCAGTCGCTACTTGAGCAATAGTGGTAGCATCCATAAATTTCATGTTCCAATTCTGCCTGCCAACAGAAAAATTACCATTACCATCTCAAAGAAATGATTTCCCATGTTCCAACCTTTCATCCTTTAAAACTAAGTATCATGAACCACCATCATCAACACAATATTGCCTTGAATGTTCTACAACAGCTCTGGCAGCTAGGCTTGCATGTTCTGCAAACTCAGTCGCTACTTCACCGGCAGAGGTAGCATCCTTAAATTTCATGTTCCAATTCTGCCTGCCAATAGAAAAATTACCATTACCATCTCCAGGAAATGATTACCCATGTTCCAACCATTCATCCTTGAAAACTAAGTGGCATGACCCACCATCATCAACACAATATTACCTTGAAAGTTCTCCAATATCTCTGGCAGCTAGGCTTGCATGTTCTGCAAACTCAGTTGCTGCTTGAGCAACAGAGGTAGCATCCTTAAATTTCATGTTCCAATTCTGTCTGCCAATAGAAAAATTGCCATTACCATCTCCAGGAAATGATTGCCCATGTTCTAACCTTTCATCCTTAAAACCTAAGTGGCATGAACCACCATCATCAACACAATATTGCCTTAAAATTTCTCCAACAGCACTGGCAGCTAGGCTTGCATGTTCTGCAAACTCAGCCGCTGCTTGAGCAGCAGTAGTAGCATCTTTAAATTTCATGTTCCAATTCTGCCTGCCAACATAAAAATTACCATTACCATCTCAAGGAAATGATTGCCCATGTTCCAACCTTTCATCCTTGAAAACTAAGTGGCATGAACCACCATCATCAACACCATATTTCCTTGAAAGTTCTACAACAGCTGTCACAGCTAGGCTTGCATGTTTTGCAAACTGAGTCGCTACTTGAGCAGCAGAGGTAGCATCCTTAAATTTCATGTTCCAATTCTGCCTGCCAATAGAAAAATTACCATTACCATCTCTAGGAAATGATTGCCCATGTTCCAACCTTTCATCCTTGAAACCTAAGTGGCATGAACCACCATCATCAACACAATATTGCCTTGAAAGTTCTACAACAGCTCTGGCAGCTAGGCTTGCATGTTCTGCAAACTCAGCCGAGGCTAGAGCAGCAGAGGTAGCATCCTTAAATTTCATGTTCCAATTCTGCTTGCCAATAGAAAAATTACCATCTCCAAGAAATGATTGCCCATGTTCCAACCTTTCATCCTTGAAACCTAAGTGGCATGCACCACCATCATCAACACAATAATGCCTTGAAAGTTCTACAACAGCTCTGACACCTAGGCTTGCATGTTCTGCAAAGTCAGCTGCTTCTTGAGAAGCAGAGGTAGCATCCTTAAATTTCATGTTCCAATTCTGCCTGCCAACAGGAAAATTACCATTACCATCTCCAGGAAATGATTGCCCCTGTTCCAACCATTCATTCTTGAAACCTAAGTGGCATGAACCACTATCATCAACATAATATTGCCTTGAAAGTTCTCCAACAGCTCTGGCAGCTAGGCTTGCATGTTCTGTAAACTCAATAGTTGCTTGAGCACAAGAGGTAGCATCCTTAAATTTCATGTTCCAATTCTTCCTTCCAACAGAAAAATTAATATCACCATCTCAAGGAAATGATTGCCCATGTACCAACCTTTCATCCTTGAAACCTAAGTGGCATGAACCACCATCATCAACAGAATATTATCTTTAAAGTTCTACAACAGCTCTAGCAACTAGGCTTGCATGTTCTGCAAACTCAGCCGCTGCTTGAGTAGCAGAGGTAGCATCCTCAAATTTCATGTTCCAATTTTGCCTGCCAATAGAAAAATTACCATCTCCAGGAAAAGATTGCCCATGTTCCAACCTTTCATCCTTAAACCTAAGTGGCATGAACCACAATCATTAACACAATATTGCCTTGAAAGTTCTACAACAGCTTTGGCAGTTAGGCTTGCATGTTCTGCAAACTTAGCCGCTGCTTGAGCAGCAGATGTTGCATACATAAATTTCATGTTCCAATTTTGCCTGCCAACAGAAACATTACCATCACCATCTCTAGGAAATGATTGCCCGTGTTCCAACCTTTCATCCTTGAAACCTAAGTGGCATGAACCACCATCATCAACACAATATTGCCTTGAAAGTTCTACAACAGCTCTGGCAGCTAGGCTTGCATGTTCTCACACTCAGCCGATGTTTGAGCAGCGGCGGTAGCATCCTTAAATTTCATGTTCCAATTCTGCCTGCCAACGGGAAAATTACCATTACCATCTCCAGGAAATGATTGCCCATGTTCCAACCATTCATTCTTGAAACCTAAGTGGCATGAACCACCATCATCAACACAATATTTCCTTGAAAGTTCTCCAACAGCTCTGGAAGCTAGGCTTTCATGTTCTGCAAACTCAGTCGCTGCTTGAGCAGAAGAGGTAGCATCCTTAAATTTCATGTTCCAATTCTGCCTGCCAACAGAAAAATTACCATTACCATCTCAAGGAAATTATTGCCCATGTTCCAAACTTTCATCCTTGAAACCTAAGTGGCATGAACCAACATCATCAACAGAACATTGCCTTGAAAGTTCTACAACAGCTCCGGCAACTAGGCTTGCATATTCTGCAAACTCAGCCTCTGCTTGAGCAGCAGAGGTAGCATCCTTAATTTTAATGTTCAAATTCTGCCTGCCAACAGAAAAATTACCATCTCCAGGAAATGATTGCCCAGGTTCCAACCTTTCATCCTTGAAACCTAAGTGGCATGAACCACCATCATCAACACAATAATGCCATGAAAGTTCTACAACAGCTCTGACACCTAGGCTTGCATGTTCTGCAAAGCCAGCTTCTTCTTGAGCAGCAGAGGTAGCATCCTTAAATTTAATATTCCAATTCTGCCTGCCAACAGAAAAATTACCATTACCATCTCTAGGAAATGATTGCCCATGTTCCAACCTTTCATCCTTGAAACCTAAGTGGCATGAACCACCATCATCAACACAACATTGCCTTGAAAGTTCTACAACAGCTCTGGAAGCTAGGCTTGCATATTCTGCAAACTCAGCCTCTGCTTGAGCAGCAGAGGTAGCATCCTTAATTTTCATGTTCAAATTCTGCCTGCCAACAGAAAAATTACCATCTCCAGGAAATGATGGCCCATGTTCCAAACATTCATCCTTGAAACCTAAGTGGCATGAACCACCATCATCAATACAATATTGCCTTGAAAGTTCTACAACAGCTCTGGCAGCTAGGCTTGAAAGTTCCACAACAGCTCTGGCAGCTAGGCTTGCATGTTCAGCAAACTTAGCCGCTGCTTGAGCAGCAAAGGCAGCATCCTTAAATTTCATGTTCCAATTCTGCCTTCCAAGCGAAAAATTACCATCTCCAGGAAAAGATTTCCCATGTTCCAACCTTTCATCCTTGAAACCTAAGTGGAATGAACCACAATCATTAACACAATATTGCCTTGAAAGTTCTACAACAGCTTTGGCAGTTAGGCTTGCATGTTCTGCAAACTTAGCCGCTGCTTGAGCAGCAGATGTTGCATACATAAATTTCATGTTCCAATTTTGCCTGCCAACAGAAACATTACCATCACCATCTCTAGGAAATGATTGCCCGTGTTCCAACCTTTCATCCTTGAAACCTAAGTGGCATGAACCACCACCATCAACACAATATTGCCTTGAAAGTTCTACAACAGCTCTCGCAGCTAGGCTTGCATATTCTGCAAACTGAGTCGCTGCTTGGGCCGAAGAGGTAGCATCCTTAAATTTCATGTTCCCATTCTACCTTCCAACAGAAAAATTACCATTACCATCTCCAGGAAATGATTGCCCATGTTCCATGTTTTCATCCTTGAAACCTAAGTGGCATGAACAACCATCATCAACACAATATTACCTTGAAAGTTCTACAATAGCTCTGGCAGCTAGGCTTGCATGTTCTGCAAACTCAGCCACTGCTTGAGCAGCAAAGGCAGCATCCTTAATTTTCATGTTCCAATTCTGCCTGCCAACAGAAAAATTACCATTTCCATCTCCAGGAAATGATTTCCCATGTTCCAACCATTCATTCTTGAAACCTAAGTGGCATGAACCACCATCATCAACATAATAATTCCTTGAAAGTTCTCCAACAGCTCTGGCAGCTAGGCTTGCATATTCTACAAACTCAATCGTTGCTTGAGCACAAGAAGTAGCATCCTTAAATTTCATGTTTCAATTCTGCCTGCCAACAGAAAAATTACCATCTCTAGGAAATGATTTCCCATGTTCCAAGCTTTCATCCTTGAAACCTAAGTGGCATAAACCACAATCATTAACACAATATTGCCTTGAAAGTTCTACAACAGCTTTGGCAGCTAGGCTTGCATGTTCTGCAAACTTAGCCGCTGCTTGAGCAGCAGATGTTGCATCCTTAAATTTCATGTTCCAAATCTTCCTACCAACAGAAACATTACCATCACCATCTCCAGGAAATGATTGCCCATGTTCCAACCTTTCATTCTTGAAACCTAAGTGGCAAGAACCACCATCATCAACACAATATTGCCTTGAAAGTTCTACAACAGCTCTGGCAGCTAGGCTTGCATGTTCTGCAAACTCAGCCGCTGCTTGAGTAGTAGAGGTAGCATCCTTAAATTTCATGTTCCAATTCTGCCTGCAAACAGAAAAATTACCATTACCATCTCAAGGAAATGATTGCCCATGTTCCAACCTTTCATCCTTGAAAACTAAATGGCATCAACCACCATCATCAACACAATATTGCCTTGAAAGTTCTACAACACCTATGGCGGCTAGGCTTGCATGTTCTGCAAACACAGCCGCTGCTAGAGCAGCAGCGGTAGCATCCTTAAATTTCATGTTCCAATTCTGCCTGCCAATAGAAAAATTACCATTACCATCTCCAGGAAATGATTGCCCATGTTCCAACCATTAATTCTTGAAACCTAAGTGGCATTAACCACCATCATCAACACAATATTGCCTTGAAAGTTCTCCAACTGCTCTGGCAGCTAGGCTTGCATGTTCTGCAAACTCAACTGCTGCTTAAGCAGTAGAGGTAGCATCCTTAAATTTAATGTTCCAATTCTGCCTGCCAACAGAAAAATTACCATTACCATCTCAAGGAAATGATTGCCCATGTTCCAACTTTTCATTCTTGAAACCTAAGTGGTATGAACCACCATCATCAACACAATATTGCCTTGAAAGTTCTACAACAGCTCTGGTAGCTAGGCTTGCATATTTTGCAAAGTCAGTTGCTTCTTGAGCAGCAGAGGTAGCATCCTTAAATTTCATGATCTAATACTGCCTGCCAATAGAAAAATAACCATCTCCAGGAAATGATGGCCCATGTTCCAAGCTTTCATCCTTGAAACCTAAGTGGCATAAACCACAATCATTAACACAATATTGCCTTGAAAGTTCTACAACAGCTTTGGCAGCTAGGCTTGCATGTTCTGCAAACTTAGCCGCTGCTTGAGCAGCAGATGTTGCATCCTTAAATTTCATGTTCCAAATCTTCCTACCAACAGAAACATTACCATCACCATCTCCAGGAAATGATTGCCATGTTCCAACCTTTCATTCTTGAAACCTAAGTGGCAAGAACCACCATCATCAACACAATATTGCCTTGAAAGTTCTACAACAGCTCTGGCAGCTAGGCTTGCATGTTCTGCAAACTCAGTTGCTGCTTGAGTAGCAGAGGTAGCATCCTTAAATTTCATGTTCCAATTCTGCCTGCAAACAGAAAAATTACCATTACCATCTCAAGGAAATGATTGCCCATGTTCCAACCTTTCATCCTTGAAAACTAAATGGCATCAACCACCATCATCAACACAATATTGCCTTGAAAGTTCTACAACACCTATGGCGGCTAGGCTTGCATGTTCTGCAAACTCAGCCGCTGCTAGAGCAGCAGCGGTAGCATCCTTAAATTTCATGTTCCAATTCTGCCTGCCGATAGAAAAATTACCATTACCATCTCCAGGAAATGATTGCCCATGTTCCAACCATTAATTCTTGAAACCTAAGTGGCATTAACCACCATCATCAACACAATATTGCCTTGAAAGTTCTCCAACTGCTCTGGCAGCTAGGCTTGCATGTTCTGCAAACTCAACTGTTGCTTAAGCAGTAGAGGTAGCATCCTTAAATTTAATGTTCCAATTCTGCCTGCCAACAGAAAAATTACCATTACCATCTCAAGGAAATGATTGCCCATGTTCCAACTTTTCATTCTTGAAGCCTAAGTGGTATGAACCACCATCATCAACACAATATCGCCTTGAAAGTTCTACAACAGCTCTGGTAGCTAGGCTTGCATATTTTGCAAAGTCAGTTGCTTCTTGAGCAGCAGAGGTAGCATCCTTAAATTTCATGATCTAATTCTGCCTGCCAATAGAAAAATAACCATCTCCAGGAAATGATGGCCCATGTTCCAACCTTTCATCCCTGAAACATAAGTGGCATGAACCACCATCATCAACATAATATTGCCTTGAAAGTTCTACAACAGCTTTGGCAGCTAGGCTTGCATGTTCTGCAAACTTAGCCGCTGCTTGAGCAGCAGATGTTGCATCCTTAAATTTCATGTTCCAAATCTTCCTACCAACAGAAACATTACCATCACCATCTCCAGGAAATGATTGCCATGTTCCAACCTTTCATTCTTGAAACCTAAGTGGCAAGAACCACCATCATCAACACAATATTGCCTTGAAAGTTCTACAACAGCTCTGGCAGCTAGGCTTGCATGTTCTGCAAACTCAGTTGCTGCTTGAGTAGCAGAGGTAGCATCCTTAAATTTCATGTTCCAATTCTGCCTGCCAACAGAAAAATTACCATTACCATCTCAAGGAAATGATTGCCCATGTTCCAACCTTTCATTCTTGAAAACTAAATGGCATGAACCACCATCATCAACACAATATTGCCTTGAAAGTTCTACAACACCTCTGGCGGCTAGGCTTGCATGTTCTGCAAACTCAGCCGCTGCTAGAGCAGCAGCGGTAGCATCCTTAAATTTCATGTTCCAATTCTGCCTGCCAATAGAAAAATTACCATTACCATCTCTAGGAAATGATTGCCCATGTTCCAACCATTAATTCTTGAAACCTAAGTGGCATTAACCACCATCATCAACACAATATTGCCTTGAAAGTTCTCCAACTGCTCTGGCAGCTAGGCTTGCATGTTCTGCAAACTCAGCTGCTGCTTGAGCAGCAGAGGTAGCATCCTTACATTTAATGTTCCAATTCTGCCTGCCAACAGAAAAATTACCATTACCATCTCAAGGAAATGATTGCCCATGTTCCAACTTTTCATTCTTGAAACCTAAGTGGTATGAACCACCATCATCAACACAATATTGCCTTGAAAGTTCTACAACAGCTCTGGTAGCTAGGCTTGCATATTTTGCAAAGTCAGTTGCTTCTTGAGCAGCAGAGGTAGCATCCTTAAATTTCATGATCTAATTCTACCTGCCAATAGAAAAATAACCATCTCCAGCAAATGATGGCCCATGTTCCAACCTTTCATCCCTGAAACATAAGTGGCATGAACCACCATCATCAACACAATATTGCCTTGAAAGTTCTACAACAGCTTTGGCAGCTAGGCTTGCATGTTCTGCAAACTTAGCCGCTGCTTGAGCAGCAGATGTTGCATCCTTAAATTTCATGTTCCAAATCTTCCTACCAACAGAAACATTACCATCACCATCTCCAGGAAATGATTGCCATGTTCCAACCTTTCATTCTTGAAACCTAAGTGGCAAGAACCACCATCATCAACACAATATTGCCTTGAAAGTTCTACAACAGCTCTGGCAGCTAGGCTTGCATGTTCTGCAAACTCAGTTGCTGCTTGAGTAGCAGAGGTAGCATCCTTAAATTTCATGTTCCAATTCTGCCTGCCAACAGAAAAATTACCATTACCATCTCAAGGAAATGATTGCCCATGTTCCAACCTTTCATTCTTGAAAACTAAATGGAATGAACCACCATCATCAACACAATATTGCCTTGAAAGTTCTACAACACCTCTGGCGGCTAGGCTTGCATGTTCTGCAAACTCAGCCGCTGCTAGAGCAGCAGCGGTAGCATCCTTAAATTTCATGTTCCAATTCTGCCTGCCAATAGAAAAATTACCATTACCATCTCTAGGAAATGATTGCCCATGTTCCAACCATTAATTCTTGAAACCTAAGTGGCATTAACAACCATCATCAACACAATATTGCCTTGAAAGTTCTCCAACTGCTCTGGCAGCTAGGCTTGCATGTTCTGCAAACTCAGCTGCTGCTTGAGCAGCAGAGGTAGCATCCTTACATTTAATGTTCCAATTCTGCCTGCCAACAGAAAAATTACCATTACCATCTCAAGGAAATGATTGCCCATGTTCCAACTTTTCATTCTTGAAACCTAAGTGGTATGAACCACCATCATCAACACAATATTACCTTGAAAGTTCTACAACAGCTTTGGTACCTAGGCTTGCATATTTTGTAAAGTCAGTTGCTTCTTGAGCAGCAGAGTTAGCATCCTTAAATTTCATGATCTAATTCTGCCTGCCAACAGAAAAATTACCATCTCCAGGAAATGATGGCCCATGTTCCAACCTTTCATCCCTGAAACCTATGTGGCATGAACCACCATCATCAACACAATATTGCCTTGAAAGTTCTACAACAGCTCTGGCAGATAGGATTGCATGTTCTGCAAACTCAGCCGTTGCTTGAGCAGTAGAGGTAGCATCCTTAAATTTCATGTTCCAATTCTGCCTGTCAACATAAACATTACCATTACCATCTCCAGGACATGATTGCCCATGTTCCAACCTTTTATCCTTGAAACCTAAGTGGCATGAACCACCATCATCAACACAATATTGCCTTGAAAGTTCTACAACAGCTCTGGCAGCTAGGCTTGCATGTTCTGCAAACTCAACCGCTGCTTGAGCCGTAGAGGTTGCATCCTTAAAGTTCATGTTCCAATTATGCCTGCCAACAGAAACATTACCATCACCATATCCAGGAAATGATTGCCCATGTTCCAACCTTTCATCCTTGAAACCTAAGTGGCATGAACCACCATCATCAACACAATATTGCCTTGAAAGTTCTACAACAGCTCTGGCAACCAGGGTTGCATGTTTCGCAAAGTCAGCCGCTGCTTGAGCAGCAGAGGTAGCATCTTTAAATTTCATGTTCCAATTCTGCCTCCCAATAGAAATATTACCATCTCCAGAAAATGATTGCCCATATTCCAACCTTTCATCCTTGAAACCTAAGTGGCATGAACAACCATCATTAACACAATATTGCCTTGAAAGATCTACAATAGCTCTGGCGGCTAGGCGTGCATGTTCTGCAAACTCAGCCACTGCTTGAGCCGTAGAGGTTGCATCCTTAAAGTTCATGTTCCAATTATGCCTACCAACAGAAACATTACCATCACCATCTCCAGGAAATGATTGCCCATGTTCCAACCTTTCATCCTTGAAACCTAAGTGGCATGAACCACTATCATCAACACAATATTGCCTTGAAAGTTCTACAACAGCTTTGGCAGCTAGGCTTGCATGTTCTGCAAACTCAGCCGCTGCTTGAGCAGCAGAGGTAGCATCTTTAAATTTCATGTTCCAATTCTGTCTCCCAATAGAAATATTACCATCTCCAGAAAATGATTGCCCATATTCCAACCTTTCATCCTTGAAACCTAAGTGGCATGAACAACCATCATTAACACAATATTGCCTTGAAAGTTCTACAACAGCTCTGGCGGCTAGGCGTGCATGTTCTGCAAACTCAGCCACTGCTTGAGCCGTAGAGGTTGCATCCTTAAAGTTCATGTTCCAATTATGCCTACCAACAGAAACATTACCATCACCATCTCCAGGAAATGATTGCCCATGTTCCAACATTTTATCCTTGAAACCTAAGTGGCATGAACCACAATCATCAACCAAATATTGCCTTCAAAGTTCTACAATAGCTCTGGCAGCTAGGCTTGCATGTTCTGCAAACTTAGCCGCTGCTTGAGCCGTAGAGGTTGCATCCTTAAATTTCATGTTCCAATTATGCCTGCCAACAAAAACATTACCATCACCATCTCCAGGAAATGATTGCCCATGCTCCAACCTTTCATCCTTGAAACCTAAGTGGCATGAACCACCATCATCAATACAATAATGCTGGAAAGTTCTACAATAGCTCTGGTACTTAGGCTTGCATATTTTGCAAAGTCAGCTGCTTCTTGAGCAGCAGAGGTAGCATCCTTACATTTAATGTTCCAATTCTGCCTGCCAACAGAAAATTTACCATTACCATCTCCAGGAAATGATTTCCCATGTTCCAACCTTTCATACTTGAAACATAAGTGGCATGAACCACCATCATCAACATATTATTGCCTTGAAAGTTCTACAACAGCTCTGGCAGCTAGGCTTGCATGTTCTACAAACTCAGCCGCTGCTTGAGCAGCAGAGGTAGTATCCTTAAATTTCATGTTCCAATTATGCCTGCCAACAGAAAATTTACCATTACCATCTCCAGGAAATGATTGCCCATGTTCCAACCTTTCATTCTTGAAACCTAAGTGGCATGGACGACCATCATCAACACAATATTGACTAGAAAGTTCTACAACAGCTCTTGCAGCGAGGCTTGCATATTCTGCAAACTCAGTCGCTGCTTGAGTAGCAGAGGTAGCATCCTTAAATTTCATGTTATGATTATGCCTGCCAACAGAAAAATTACCATCTCCAGGAAATGATTGCCCACGTTCCAACCTTTCATCCATGAAACCTAAGTGGCATGAACCACAATCATTAACACAATATTGCCTTGAAAGTTATACAACAGCTTTGGCTCCTAGGCTTGCATGTTCTCCAAACTCAGCCACTGCTTGAACAGCAGAGGTTGTATCCTTAAATTTCATGTTCCAATTATGCCTGCCAACAGAACCATTACCATCACCATCTCCAGGAAATGATTGCCTATGTTCCAACCTTTCATCCTTGAAACCTAAGTGGCATGAACCACAATCATCAACACAATATTGCCTTGAAAGTTCTATAACAGCTCTGGCAGCTAGGCTTTCATGTTCTGCAAACTCAGCCGCTGCTTGAGCCGTAGAGGTTGCATCCTTAAATTTCCTGTTCCAATTATGCATGCCAACAGAAACATTACCATCACCATCTCCAGGAAATGATTGCCCATGTTCCAACCTTTCATCCTTGTAACCTAAGTGGCATGAACCACCATCATCAATACAATATTGCCTTGAAAGTTCTACAACACCTCTAGCAGGTTGGCTTGCATGTTCTGCAAACTCAGCCACTTCTTGAGCAGCAGAGGTAGCATCCTTAAATTTCATGTTCCAATTCTGCCTGCCAACAGAAAAATTACCATCTCCAGGAAATGATTTCCCATGTTGCAACCTTTCATCCTTGAAACCTAAGTGGCATGAACCACCATCATCAACACAATATTGCCTTGAAAGTTCTACAATAGCTTTGGCAGCTAGGCTTGCATGTTCTGCAAAATCAGCCGCTGCTTGAGCAGCAGAGGTAGCATCCTTAAATTTCATGTTCCAATTATGCATGCCAACAGAAAAATTACCATTACCATCTACAGGAAATGATTGCCCATGTTCCAACCTTTCATCCTTGACACCTAAGTGGCATGAACCACCATCATCAACAAAATATTGCCCTGAAAGTTTTACACCAGCTCTGACAGCTAGGCTTGCATGTTCTGCAAACTCAACCGCTGCTTGAGCAGCAGAATTAGCATCCTTAAATTCATGTTCCAATTTTGCCTGCCAATAGAAAATTTACCATCTCCAGGAAATGATTGCCCATGTTACAACCTTTCATCCTTGAAACCTACGTGACATGAACCACAATCATCAACACAATATTGCCTTGAAAGTTCTACAACACCTCTGGCAGCTAGGCTTGCATGTTCTCCAAACTCAGCAGCTGCTTGAGCAGCAGAGGTTGCATCCTTAAATTTCATGTTCCGATTATGCCTGCCAACAGAAAAATTACCATCTCCAGGAAATGATTGCCCATGTTCCAACCTTTCATCCTTGAAACCTAAGTGGCATGAACCACCATCATCAACACAATATTGCCTTGAAACTTCTCCAACAGCTCTGGCAGCTAGGCTTGCATGTTCTCCAAACTCAGCCGCTGCTTGAGCAGCAGAGGTAGCATCCTTAAATTTCATGTTCCAATACTGCCTACCAACAGAAAAATTACCATTACCATCTCAAGGAAATGATTGCCCATGTTCCAACCTTTCATCCTTAAAACCTAAGTGGCACGAACCACCATCATCAGCACAATATTGCCTTGAAAGTTCTCCAACAGCTCTGGCAGCTAGGCTTGCATGTTCTCCAAACTATGCCGCTGCTTGAGCAGCAGAGGTAGCATCCTTAAATTTCCTGTTCCAATACTGCCTACCAACTGAAAAATTACCATTACCATCTCAAGGAAATGATTGCCCATGTTCCAACCTTTCATCCTTGAAACCTAAGTGGCATGAACCGCCATCATCAACACAATATTTCCTTGAAAGTTCTACAACAGCTCTGGCCGCTAGGCTTGCATGTTCTTCAAACTTAGTCGCTACTTGAGCAGCTGAGGTAGAATCCTCAATTTTCATGTTCCAATTCTGCCTACCAAAAGAAAAATTACCATTACCATCTCCATGAAATGATTGCCCATGTTCCAACCTTTCATCCTTGAAACCTAAGTGGCATGAACCGCCATCATCAACACAATATTTCCTTGAAAGTTCTACAACAGCTCTGGCCGCTAGGCTTGCATGTTCTGCAAACTCAGTCGCTACTTGAGCAGCTGAGGTAGAATCCTCAAATTTCATGTTCCAATTCTGCTTGCCAATAGAAAACTTACCATTACCATCTCCAGGAAATGCTTGCCCATGTTTCAACCTTTCATCCTTGAAACCTAAGTGGCATGAACAACTATCATCAACACAATATTGCCTTGAAAGTTCTTCAACAGCTCTGGTAGCTAGGCTTGCATGTTCTGCAAACTCAGCCGCTGCTTGAACAGCAGAGGTAGTATCCTTAAATTTCATGTTCCAATATTGCCTACCAACAGAAAAATTACCATTACCATCTCAAGGAAATGATTGCCCATGTTCCAACCTTTCATCCTTGAAACCTAAGTGGCATGAACCACCATCATCAATACAATATTGCCTTGAAAGTTCTCCAATAGCTCTGGCAGCTAGGCTTGCATGTTCTCCAAACTCAGCCGCTGCTTGAGCAGCAGAGGTGGTATCCTTAAATTTCATGTTCCAATTCTGCTTGCCAACAGAAAAATTACCATTACCATCTCCAGGAAATGCTTGCCCATGTTCAAAACTTTCATCATTGAAACCTAAGTGGCATGAACCACCATCATCAACATAATATTGCCTTGAAAGTTCTCCAACATCTCTGGCAGCTAGGCTTGCATGTTCACCAAACTCAGCCGCGGCTTGAGCAGCTGAGGTAGAATCCTTAAATTTCATATTCCATTACTGCCTACCAACAGAAAAATTACCATTACCATCTCAAGGAAATGATTGCCCATGTTCCAACCTTTAATCCTTGAAACTTAAGTGGAATGAACCGCCATCATCAACACAATATTTCCTTCAAAGTTCTACAATAGCTCTGGTCCCTAGGCTTGCATATTCTACAAACTCAGTCGCTACTTGAGCAGCTGAGGTAGAATCCTCAAATTTCATGTTCCAATTCTGCTTGCCAATAGAAAACTTACCATTACCATCTCCAGGAAATGATTGCCCATGTTCCAACCTTTCATCCTTGAAACCTAAGTGGCATGAACCACCATCATCAACACAATATTGCCTTGAAAGTTCTCCAATAGCTCTGGCAGCTAGGCTTGCATGTTCTCCAAACTCAGCCGCTGCTTGAGCAGCAGAGGTAGCATCCTTAAATTTCCTGTTCCAATACTGCCTACCAACAGAAAAATTACCATTACCATCTCAAGGAAATGATTGCCCATGTTCCAACCTTTCATCCTTGAAACCTAAGTGACATGAACCACCATCATCATCATAATATTTCCTTGAAAGTTCTACAACAGCTCTGGCCGGCAGGCTTGCATGTTCTGCAAACTCAGTCGCTACTTGAGCAGTTGAGGTAGAATCCTCAAATTTCATAATCCAATTCTTCTTGCCAATAGAAAACTTACCATTACCATCTCCAGGAAATGATTGCCCATGTTCCAACCCTTCATCCTTGAAACCTAAGTGGCATGAACTACCATCATCAACATAATATTGCCTTGAAAGTTCTACAATAGCTCTGGCAGCTAGGCTTGCATGTTCTGCAAACTCAACCGCTGCTTGAGCAGCAGAGGTAGTATCCTTAAATTTCATGTTTCAATTCTGCCTGCCAACGGAAAAATTACCATTACCATCTCCAGGAAATGCTTGCCCATGTTCCAACCTTTCATCCTTGAAACCTAAGTGGCATGAACCACCATCATCAATACAATATTGCCTTGAAAGTTCTCCAATAGCTCTGGCAGCTAGGCTTGCATGTTCTCCAAACTCAGCTGCTGCTTGAGCAGCAGAGGTGGTATCCTTAAATTTCATGTTCCAATTCTGCCTGCCAACAGAAAAATTACCATTACCATCTCCAGGAAATGATTGCCCATGTTCCAACCTTTCATCCTTGAAACCTAAGTGGCATGAACTACCATCATCAACACAATATTGCCTTGAAAGTTCTACAACAGCTCTGGCAGCTAGGCTTGCATGTTCTGCAAACTCAGCCGCTGCTTGAGCAGCAGAGGTAGCATCCTTAAATTTCCTGTTCCTATACTGCCTACCAACAGAAAAATTACCATTACCATCTCAAGGAAATGATTGCCCATGTTCCAACCTTTCATCCTTGAAACCTAAGTGACATGAACCACCATCATCATCACAATATTTCCTTGAAAGTTCTACAACAGCTCTGGCCGGCAGGCTTGCATGTTCTACAAACTCAGTCGCTACTTGAGCAGTTGAGGTAGAATCCTCAAATTTCATGTTCCAATTCTTCTTGCCAATAGAAAACTTACCATTACCATCTCCAGGAAATGATTGCCCATGTTCCAACCTTTCATCCTTGAAACCTAAGTGGCATGAACCACCATCATCAACACAATATTGCCTTGAAAGTTCTACAACAGCTCTGGCAGCTAGGCTTGCATGTTCTGCAAACTCAGCCGCTGCTTGAGCAGCAGAGGTAGTATCCTTAAATTTAATGTTCGAATTCTGCTTGCCAACAGAAAAATTGCCATTACCATCTCCAGGAAATGCTTGCCCATGTTCCAACCTTTCATCCTTGAAACCTAAGTGGCATGAACCACCATCATCAATACAATATTGCCTTGAAAGTTCTCCAATAGCTCTAGAAGCTAGGCTTGCAAGTTCTCCAAACTCAGCCGCTGCTTGAGCAGCAGAGGTAGTATCCTTAAATTTCATGTTCCAATTCTGCTTGCCAACAGAAAAATTACCATTACCATCTCCAGGAAATGCTTGCCCATGTTCAAAACTTTCATCATTGAAACCTAAGTGGCATGAACCACCATCATCAACACAATATTGCCTTGAAAGTTCTCCAACATCTCTGGCAGCTAGGCTTGCATGTTCTCCAAACTCAGCCACTGCTTGAGCAGCTGAGGTAGCATCCTTAAATTTCATATTCCAATACTGCCTACCAACAGAAAAATTACCATTACCATCTCAAGGAAATGATTGCCCATGTTCCAACCTTTAATCCTTGAAACCTAAGTGGCATGAACCGCCATCATCAACACAATATTTCCTTCAAAGTTCTACAATAGCTCTGGTCCCTAGGCTTGCATATTCTGCAAACTCAGTCGCTACTTGAGGAGCTGAGGTAGAATCCTCAAATTTCATGTTCCAATTCTGCTTGCCAATAGAAAACTTACCATTACCATCTCCAGGAAATGATTGCCCATGTTCCAACCCTTCATCCTTGAAACCTAAGTGGCATGAACTACCATCATCAACATAATATTGCCTTGAAAGTTCTACAATAGCTCTGGCAGCTAGGCTTGCATGTTCTGCAAACTCAGCCGCTGCTTGAGCAGCAGAGGTAGTATCCTTAAATTTCATGTTTCAATTCTGCCTGCCAACGGAAAAACTACCATTACCATCTCCAGGAAACGCTTGCCCATGTTCCAACCTTTCATCCTTAAAACCTAAGTGGCATGAACCACCACCATGAACATAATATTGCCTTGAAAGTTCTCCAACAGCTCTGGCAGCTAGGCTTGCATATTCTCCAAACTCAGCCGCTGCTTGAGCAGCAGAGGTAGCATCCTTAAATTTCCTGTTCCAATACTTCCTACCAACAGAAAAATTACCATTACCATCTCAAGGAAATGATTGCCCATGTTCCAACCTTTCATCCTTGAAACCTAAGTGGCATGAACCACCATCATCAACACAATATTGCCTTGAAAGTTCTACAACAGCTCTGGCAGCTAGGCTTGCATGTTCTGCAAACTCAGCCGCTGCTTGAGCAGCAGAGGTAGTATCCTTAAATTTCATGTTCCAATTCTGCTTGCCAACAGAAATATTACAATTTCCATCTCAAGGAAATGCTTGCCCATGTTCAAAACTTTCATCGTTGAAACCTAAGTGGCATGAACCACCATCATCAACACAATATTGCCTTGAAAGTTCTCCAACAACTCTGGCAGCTAGGCTTGCATGTTCTCCAAACTCAGCCGTTGCTTGAGCAGCAGAGGTAGTATCCTTAAATTTCATGTTCCAATTCTGCTTGCCAACAGAAAAATTACCATTACCATCTCCAGGAAACGCTTGCCCATATTCCAACCTTTCATCCTTAAAACCTAAGTGGCATGAACCACCATCATGGACATAATATTGCCTAGAAAGATCTCCAACAGCTCTGGCAGCTAGACTTGCATGTTCTCCAAACACAGCCACTGCTTTAGCAGCAGAGGTAGCATCCTTAAATTTCCTGTTCCAGTACTGCCTACCAACAGAAACATTACCATTACCATCTCAAGGAAATGATTGCCCATGTTCCAACCTTTCATCCTTGAAACCTAAGTGGCATAAACCACCATCATCAACACAATATTGCCTTCAAAGTTCTCCAACAGCTCTGGCAGCTAGGTTTGCATGTTCTCCAAACTCAGCCGCTGCTTGAGCAGCAGAGGTAGCATCCTTAAATTTCACGTTCCAATACTGCCTTCCAACAGAAAAATTACCATTACCATCTCAAGGAAATGATTGCCCATGTTCCAACCTTTCATCCTTGAAACCTAAGTGGCATGAACCACCATCATCAACACAATATTGCCTTGAAAGTTCTACAATAGCTCTGGCAACTAGGCTTGCATGTTCTGTAAACTCAGCCGCTGCTTGAGCAGCAGAGGTAGTATCCTTAAATTTCATATTCCAATTCTGCTTGCCAACGGAAAAATTACAATTACCATCTCCAGGAAATGCTTGCCCATGTTCCAACCTTTCATCCTTGAAACCTAAGTGGCATGAACCACCATCATCAATACAATATTGCCTTGAAAGTTCTCCAACAGCTCTGGCAGCTAGGCTTGCATGTTCTCCAAACTCAGCCGCTGCTTGAGCAGCAGAGGTAGCATCCTTAAATTTCCTGTTCCAGTACTGCCTACCAACAGAAAAATTACCATTACCATCTCAAGGAAATGATTGCCCATGTTCCAAAATTTCATCCTTGAAACCTAAGTGGCATGAACCACCATCATCAACACCATATTACCTTGAAAGTTCTCCAACAGCTCTGGCATCTAGGTTTGCATGTTCTCCAAACTCAGCCGCTGCTTGAGCAGCAGAGGTAGCATCCTTAAATTTCACGTTCCAATACTGCCTACCAACAGAAAAATTACCATTACCATATCAAGGAAATGATTGCCCATGTTCCAGCCTTTCATCCTTGAAACCTAAGTGGCATGAAAAACCATCATCAACACAATATTGCCTTGAAAGTTCAACAACAGCTCTGGCAGCTAGGCTTGCATGTTCTGCAAACTCAGTCGCTGCTTGAGCAGCAGAGGTAGTATCCTTAAATTTCATGTTCCAATTCTGCTTGCCAATAGAAAAATTACCATTACCATCTCCAGGAAATGCTTGCCCATGTTCAAAACTTTCATCGTTGAAACCTAAGTGGCATGAACAACCATCATGAACATAATATTGCCTTGAAAGTTCTCCAACAACTCTGGCAGCTAGGCTTGCATGTTCTCCAAACTCAGTCGCTGCTTGAGCAGAAGAGGTGGCATCCTTAAATTTTCTGTTCCAGTACTGCCTACCAACAGAAATATTACCATTACCATCTCAAGGAAATGATTGCCCATGTTCCAACCTTTCATCCTTGAAACCTAAGTGCCATAAACCACCATCATCAACACAATATTGCCTTCAAAGTTCTCCAACAGCTCTGGCAGCTAGGTTTGCATGTTCTCCAAACTCAGCCGCTGCTTGAGCAGCAGAGGTAGCATCCTTAAATTTCACATTCCAATACTGCCTTCCAACAGAAAAATTACCATTACCATCTCAAGGAAATGATTGCCCATGTTCCAACCTTTCATCCTTGAAACCTAAGTGGCATGAACCACCATCATCAACACAATATTGCCTTGAAAGTTCTACAATAGCTCTGGCAACTAGGCTTGCATGTTCTGCAAACTCAGCCGCTGCTTGAGCAGCAGAGGTAGTATCCTTAAATTTCATGTTTCAATTCTGCCTGCCAACGGAAAAATTACCATTACCATCTCCAGGAAATGCTTGCCCATGTTCCAACCTTTCATCCTTGAAACCTAAGTGGCATGAACCACCATCATCAATACAATATTGCCTTGAAAGTTCTCCAACAGCTCTGGCAGCTAGGCTTGCATGTTCTCCAAACTCAGCCGCTGCTTGAGCAGCAGAGGTAGCATCCTTAAATTTCCTGTTCCAGTACTGCCTACCAACAGAAAAATTACCATTACCATCTCAAGGAAATGATTGCCCATGTTCCAAAATTTCATCCTTGAAACCTAAGTGGCATGAACCACCATCATCAACACCATATTACCTTGAAAGTTCTCCAACAGCTCTGGCAGCTAGGCTTGCATGTTCTCCAAACTCAGCCGCTGCTTGAGCAGCAGAGGTAGCATCCTTAAATTTCCTGTTCCAGTACTGCCTACCAACAGAAAAATTACCATTACCATCTCAAGGAAATGATTGCCCATGTTCCAAAATTTAATCCTTGAAACCTAAGTGGCATGAACCACCATCATCAACACAATATTGTCTTTAAAGTTCTACAACAGCTCTGGCAGCTAGGCTTGCATGTTCTACAAACTCAGTCGCTGCTTGAGCAGCAGAGGTAGTATCCTTAAATTTCATGTTCCAATTCTGCTTGCCAACTGAAAAATTACCATTACCATCTCCAGGAAATACTTGCCCATGTTCAAAACATTCATCGTTGAAACCTAAGTGGCATGAACAACCATCATCAACACAATATTGCCTTGAAAGTTCTCCAACAACTCTGGCAGCTAGGCTTGCATGTTCTCCAAACTCTGCCGCTGCTTGAGCAGCAGAGGTAGTATCCTTAAATTTCATGTTCCAATTCTTCTAGCCAACAGAAAAATTACTATTACCATCTCCAGAAAATACTTGCCCATGTTCCAACCTTTCATCCTTAAAACCTAAGTGGCATGAACCACCATCATCAACACAATATTTCCTTGAATGATTTCCAACAGCTCTGGCAGCTAGGCTTGCATGTTCTCCAAACTCAGCCGCTGCTTGAGCCGCAGAGGTAGCATCCTTAAATTTCCTGTTCCAATACTGCCTACCAACAGAATATTTACCATTACCATCTCAAGGAAATGATTGCCCATGTTCCAACCTTTCATCCTTGAAACCTAAGTGGCATGAACCACCATCATCAACACAATATTGCCTTGAAAGTTCTACAATAGCTCTGGCAACTAGGCTTGCATGTTCTGTAAACTCAGCCGCTGCTTGAGCAGCAGAGGTAGTATCCTTAAATTTCATATTCCAATTCTGCTTGCCAATAGAAAAATTACCATTACCATCTCCAGGAAATGCTTGCCCATGTTCCAACCTTTCATCCTTGAAACCTAAGTGGCATGAACCACCATCATCAATACAATATTGCCTTGAAAGTTCTCCAACAGCTCTGGCAGCTAGGCTTGCATGTTCTCCAAACTCAGCCGCTGCTTGAGCAGCAGAGGTAGCATCCTTAAATTTCCTGTTCCAATACTTCCTACCAACAGAAAAATTACCATTACCATCTCAAGGAAATGATTGCCCATGTTCCAAAATTTCATCCTTGAAACCTAAGTGGCATGAACCACCATCATCAACAGAATATTACCTTGAAAGTTCTCCAACAGCACTGACAACTAGGTTTGCATGTTCTCCAAACTCAGCCGCTGCTTGAGCAGAGAGGTAGCATCCTTAAATTTCACGTTCCAATACTGCCTACCAACAGAAAAATTACCATTACCATCTCAAGGAAATGATTGCCCATGTTCCAGCCTTTCATCCTTGAAACCTAAGTGGCATGAACAACCATCATCAACACAATATTGCCTTGAAAGTTCAACAAAAGCTCTGCAGCTAGGCTTGCATGTTCTGCAAACTCAGTCGCTGCTTGAGCAGCAGAGGTAGTATCCTTAAATTTCATGTTCCAATTCTGCTTGCCAACTGAAAAATTACCATTACCATCTCCAGGAAATGCTTGCCCATGTTCAAAACTTTCATCGTTGAAACCTAAGTGGCATGAACAACCATCATGAACATAATATTGCCTTGAAAGTTCTCCAACAGCTCTGGCAGCTAGGCTTGCATGTTCTCCAAACTCAGTCGCTGCTTGAGCAGAAGAGGTGGCATCCTTAAATTTTCTGTTCCAATACTGCCTACCAACAGAAACATTACCATTACCATCTCAAGGAAATGATTGCCCATGTTCCAACCCTTCATCCTTGAAACCTAAGTGGCATGAACCGACATCATCAACACAATATTGCCTTCAAAGTTCTCCAACAGCTCTGGCATCTAGGTTTGCATGTTCTCCAAACTCAGCCGCTGCTTGAGCAGCAGAGGTAGCATCCTTAAATTTCACGTTCCAATACTGCCTACCAACAGAAAAATTACCATTACCATATCAAGGAAATAATTGCCCATGTTCCAACCTTTTATCCTTGAAACCTAAGTGGCATGAACCACCATCATCAACACAATATTGCCTTGAAAGTTCTACAACAGCTCTGGCAGCTAGGCTTGCATGTTCTGCAAACTCAGCCGCTGCTTGAGCAGCAGAGGTAGTATCCTTAAATTTCATGTTCCAATTTGGGTTGCCAATAGAAAAATTACCATTACAATCTCCAGGAAATGATTGCCCATGTTCCAACCTTTCATCCTTGAAACCTAAGTGGCATGAACCACCATCATCAACACTATATTTCCTTGAAAGTTCTGCAACAGCTCTGGCCGCTAGGCTTTCATGTTCTACAAACTCAGTCGCTACTTGAGAAGCTGAGG
Organism: Nicotiana tabacum; assembly: GCF_000715075.1. Taxonomy (NCBI): domain Eukaryota; kingdom Viridiplantae; phylum Streptophyta; class Magnoliopsida; order Solanales; family Solanaceae; genus Nicotiana; species Nicotiana tabacum. Next base: position 1,045,813 of record NW_027438243.1, read on the forward strand.
TAGCATCCTTAAATTTCATGTTCCAATTCTGCTTGCCAACAGAAAAATTACCATTACCATCTCCAGGAAATGCTTACCCATGTTCAAAACTTTCATCGTTGAAACCTAACTGGCATGAACCACCATCATCAACACAATATTGCCTTGAAAGTTCTCCAACAGCTCTGGCAACTAGGCTTGCATGTTCTCCAAACTCAGCCACTGCTTGTGCAGCAGTGGTAGTATCCTCAAATTTCATGTTCCAATTCTTCTTGCCAACAGAAAAATTACCATTACCATCTCCAGGAAATGATTGCCCATGTTCCAACCTTTCATCCTTGAAACCTAAGTGGCATGAACCACCATCATCAACACAATATTGCCTTGAAAGTTCTCCAACAGTTCTGGCAGCTAGGCTTGCATGTTCTACAAACTCAGCCGCTGCTTGAGCAGCAGAGGTAGCATCCTTAAATTTCCTGTTCCAATACTGCCTACCAACAGAAAAATTACAATTACCATCTCAAGGAAATGATTGCCCATGTTCTAACCTTTCATCGTTGAAACCTAAGTGGCATGAACCACCATCATCAACACAATATTTCCTTGAAAGTTCTGCAACAGCTCTGGCCGCTAGGCTTTCATGCTCTACAAACTCAGTCGCTACTTGAGAAGCTGAGGTAGCATCCTTAAATTTCATGTTCCAATTCTGCTTGCCAACAGAAGAATTACCATTACCATCTCCAGGAAATGCTTGCCCATGTTCAAAACTTTCATCGTTGAAACCTAAGTGGCATGAACCACCATCATCAACACAATATTGCCTTGAAAGTTCTCCAACAGCTCTGGCAACTAGGCTTGCATGTTCTCCAAACTCAGCCACTGCTTGAGCAGCAGAGGTAGTATCCTTAAATTTCATGTTCCAATTCTGCTTGCCAACAGAAAAATTACCATTACCATCTCCAGGAAATGCTTGCCCATGTTCAAAACATTCATCGTTGAAACTTAAGTGGCATGGACCACCATCATCAACACAATATTGCCTTGAAAGTTCTCCAACAACTCTGGCAGCTAGGCTTGCATGTTCTCCAAACTCTGCCGCTGCTTGAGCAGCAGAGGTAGTATTCTTAAATTTCATGTTCCAATTCTTCTTGCCAATAGAAAAATTACCATTACCATCTCCAGGAAATGCTTGCCCATGTTCCAACCTTTCATCCTTAAAACCTAAGTGGCATGAACCACCATCATCAACACAATATTTCCTTGAAAGATCTCCAACAGCTCTGGCAGCTAGGCTTGCATGTTCTCCAAACTCAGCCGCTGCTTGAGCCGCAGAGGTAGCATCCTTAAATTTCCTGTTCCAATACTACCTACCAACAGAAAATTTACCATTACCATCTCAAGGAAATGATTGCCCATGTTCCAACCTTTCATCCTTGAAACCTAAGTGGCATGAACCACCATCATCAACACAATATTGCCTTGAAAGTTCTACAACAGCTCTGGCAGCTAGGCTTGCATGTTCTGCAAACTCAGTCGCTGCTTGAGCAGCTGAGGTAGAATCCTCAAATTTCATGTTCCAATTCTGCTTGCCAATAGAAAACTTACCATCACCACCTCCAGGTAATGATTGCCCATGTTCCAACCTTTCATGGTTGAAACCTAAGTGGCATGAACTACCATCATCAACACAATATTGCCTTGAAACTTCCCCAACAGCTCTGGCAGCTAGGCTTGCATGTTCTCCAAACTCAGCCGCTGCTTGAGCAGCAGAGGTAGCATCCTTAAATTTCATGTTCCAATTCTGCTTGCCAACAGAAAAATTACCATTACCATCTCAAGGAAATGATTGCCCATGTTCCAACCTTTCATCCTTGAAACCTAAGTGGCATGAACCGCCATCATCAACACAATATTTCCTTGAAAGTTCTATAACAGCGCTGGCCGCTAGGCTTGCATGTTCTGCAAACTCAGTCGCTACTTGAGCAGCTGAGGTAGAATCCTCAAATTTCATGTTCCAATTCTGCTTGCCAACAGAAAAATTACCATTACCATCTCCAGGAAATGCTTGCCCATGTTCAAAACTTTCATCGTTGTAACCTAAGTGGCATGAACCACCATCATCAACACAATATTGCCTTGAAAGATCTCCAACAGTTCTGGCAGCTAGGCTTGCATGTTCTCCAAACTCAGCCGCTGCTTGAGCAGCAGAGGTAGCATCCTTAAATTTCCTGTTCCAATACTGCCTACCAACAGAAAAATTACAATTACCATCTCAAGGAAATGATTGCCCATGTTCCAACCTTTCATCGTTGAAACCTAAGTGGCATGAACCACCATCATCAACACAATATTTCCTTGAAAGTTCAGCAACAGCTCTGGCCGCTAGGCTTTCATGCTCTACAAACTCAGTCGCTACTTGAGAAGCTGAGGTAGCATCGTTAAATTTCATGTTCCAATTCTGCTTGCCAACAGAAAAATTACCATTACCATCTCCAGGAAATGCTTGCCCATGTTCAAAACTTTCATCGTTGAAACCTAAGTGGCATGAACCACCATCATCAACACAATATTGCCTTGAAAGTTCTCCAACAGCTCTGGCAACTAGGCTTGCATGTTCTCCAAACTCAGGCACTGCTTGTGCAGCAGCGGTAGTATCCTTAAATTTCATGTTCCAATTCTGCTTGCCAACAGAAAAATTTCCATTACCATCTCCAAGAAACGCTTGCCCATGTTCCAAACATTCATCCTTAAAACCTAAGTGGCATGAACCACCATCATGAACATAATGTTGCCTTGAAAGTTCTCCAACAGCTCTTGTAGCTAGGCTTGCATATTCTCCAAACTCAGCCACTGCTTGAGCAGCAGAGGTAGCATCCTTAAATTTCCTGTTCCAATACTGCCTACCAACAGAAAAATTACCATTATCATCTCAAGGAAATGATTGCCCATGTTTCGGCCTTTCATCCTTAAAACCTAAGTGGCATGAACCACCATCATCAACACAATATTGCCTTGAATGTTCTCCAACAGCTCTGGCAGCTAGGCTTGCATATTCTCCAAACTCAGCCGCTGCTTGAGCAGCAGCGGTAGTATCCTTAAATTTCATGTTCCAATTCTGCTTGCCAACAGAAAAATTTCCCTTACCATCTCCAGGAAATGATTACCCATGTTCCAACCTTTCATCCTTAAAACCTAAGCGGCATGAACCACCATCATCAACACAATATTGCCTTGAAAGATCTCCAACAGCTCTGGCAGCTAGGCTTGCATGTTCTGCAAACTCAGCCGCTGCTTGAGCAGCAGAGGTAGTATCCTTAAATTTCCTGTTCCAATACTGCCTACCAATAGAATATTTACCATTACCATCTCAAGGAAATGATTGCCCATGTTCCAACCTTTCATCCCTGAAACCTAAGTGGCATGAACCACCATCATCAACACAATATTGCCATGAAAGTTCTACAACAGCTCTGGCAGCTAGGCTTGCATGTTCTAGAAACTCAGTCGCTGCTTGAGCAGCAGAGGTAGTATCCTTAAATTTCATGTTCCAATTCTGCTTGCCAACAAAAGAATTACCATTACCATCTCCAGGAAATGCTTGCCCGTGTTCAAAACTTTCATCGTTGAAACCTAAGTGGCATGAACCACCATCATCAACACAATACTGCCTTGAAAGTTCTCCAACAACTCTGGCAGCTAGGCTTGCATGTTCTACAAACTCAGCCGCTGCTTGTGCAGCAGCGGTAGTATCATTAAATTTCATGTTCCAATTCTGCTTGCCAACAGAAAAATTTCCATTACCATCTCCAGGAAACGCTTGCCCATGTTCCAACCTTTCATCCTTGAAACCTAAGTAGCATGAACCACCATCATCAACACAATATTTCCATGAAAGTTCTGCAACAGCTCTGGCCGCTAGGCTTTCATGTTCTACAAACTCAGTCGCTACTTGAGCAGCTGAGGTAGCATCCTTAAATTTCACGTTCCAATTCTGCTTGCCAACAGAAAAATTACCACTACCATCTCCAGGAAATGCTTGCCCATGTTCAAAACTTTCATCGTTGAAACCTAAGTGGCATGAACCACCATCATCAACACAATATTGCCTTGAAAGTTCTCCAACAGCTCTGGCAGCTAGGCTTGCATGTTCTCCAAACTCAGCCGCTGCTTGTGCAGCAGCGGTAGTATCCTTAAATTTCATGTTCCAATTCTGCTTGCCAATAGAAAAATTTCCATTACCATCTCCATGAAACGCTTGCCCATGTTCCAACCTTTCATCCTTAAAACCTAAGTGGCATGAACCACCATCATGAACATAATATTGCCTGGAGAGTTCTCCAACAGCTCTGGTAGCTAGGCTTCCATGTTCTCCAAACTCAGCCGCTGCTTGAACAGCAGAGGTAGTATCTTTAAATTTCATGTTCCAATACTGCCTACCAACAGAAAAATTACCATTACCATCTCAAGGAAATGATTGCCCATGTTCCAACCTTTCATCCTTAAAACCTAAGTGGCATGAACCACCATCATCAACACAATATTGCCTTGAAAGTTCTCCAACAGCTCTAGCAGCTAGGTTTGCATGTTCTCCAAACTCAGCCGCTGCTTGAGCAGCAGAGGTAGCTTCCTTAAATTTCACGTTCCAACACTGTCTACCAACAGAAAAATTACCATTACAATCTCCAGGAAATGCTTGCCCATGTTCCAACCTTTCATCCTTGAAACCTAGGTGGCATGAACCTCCATCATGAACATAATATTGCCTTGAAAGTTCTCCAACATCTCTGGCAGCTAGCCTTGCATGTTCTCCAAACTCAGTCGCTGCTTGAGCAGTAGAGGTAGCATCCTTAAATTTCGTGTTCCAATACTGCCTACCAATAGAAAAATTACCATTAACACCTCAAGGAAATGATTGCCCATGTTCAAACCTTTCATCCTTGAAACCTAAGTGGCATGAACCACCATCATCAACACAATATTGCCTCGAAAGTTCTACAACAACTCTGGCAGCTAGGCTTGCATGTTCTGTAAACTCAGCCGCTGCTTGAGTAGCAGAGGTAGCATCCTTTAATTTCATGTTCCAATTCTACCTGCCAACAGAAAAATTACCATTACCATCTCCAGAAAATGATTACCCATGTTCCAACCTTTCATCCTTGAAACCTGAGCGGCATGAACCACCATCATATACACATTATTGCCTTGAAAGTTCTACAATAGCTCAGGCAGCAAGGCTTGCATGTTCTGCTAGCTCAGCCGCTGCTTGAGCAGCAGAGGTAGTATCCTTAAATTTCCTGTTCCAATACTGCCTACCAACAGAAAATTTACCATTACCATCTCAAGGAAATGATTGCCCATGTTCCAACCTTTCATCCCTGAAACCTAAGTGGCATGAACCACCATCATCAACACAATATTGCCTTGAAAGTTCTACAACAGCTCTGGCAGCTAGGCTTACATGTTCTACAAACTCAGTCGCTGCTTGAGCAACAGAGGTAGCATCCTTAAATTTCGTGTTCCAATACTGCCTACCAATAGAAAAATTACCATAAAAAACCTCAAGGAAATGATTGCCCATGTTCAAACCTTTCATCCTTGAAACCTAAGTGGCATGAACCACCATCATCAACACAATATTGCCTCGAAAGTTCTCCAACAGCTCTGGCAGCTAGGCTTGCATGTTCTCCAAACTCAGCCGCTGCTTGAGCCGCAGAGGTAGCATCCTTAAATTTCATGTTCCAATTCTGCTTGCCAACAGAAAATTTACCATTACCATCTCAAGGAAATGATTGCCCATGTTCCAACCTTTCATCCTTGAAATCTAAGTGGCATGAACCACCATCATCATCACAATATTTCCTTGAAAGTTCTGCAACAGCTCTGGCCTCTAGGCTTGCATGTTCTACAAACTCAGTCGCTACATGAGCAGCTGAGGTAGAATCCTCAAATTTCATGTTCCAATTCTTCTTGCCAATAGAAAACTTACCATTACCATCTCCAGGAAAAGATTGCCCATGTTCCAACCTTTCATCCTTGAAACCTAAGTGGCATGAACCACCATCATCAACACAATATTGCCTTGAAAGTTCTCCAATAGATGGGGCAGCTAGGCTTGCATGTTCTCCAATCTCAGCCGCTGCTTGAGCAGCAGAGGTAGTATCCTTAAATTTCCTGTTCCAATACTGCCTACCAACAGAAAATTTACCATTACCATCTCAAGGAAATGATTGCCCATGTTCCAACCTTTCATCCCTGAAACCTAAGTGGCATGAACCACCATCATCAACACAATATTGCCTTGAAAGTTCTACAACAGCTCTGGCAGCTAGGCTTGCATGTTCTACAAACTCAGTCGCTGCTTGAGCAGCAGAGGTAGTATCCTTAAATTTCATGTTCCAATTCTGCTTGCCAACAGAAAAATTACAATTACCATTTCCAGGAAATGCTTGCCCATGTTCAAAACTTTCATTGTTGAAACCTAAGTGGCATGAACCACCATCATCAACACAATACTGCATTGAAAGTTCTCCAACAACTCTGGCAGCTAGGCTTGCATGTTCTCACAACTCAGCCGCTGCTTGTGCAGCAGCGGTAGTATCCTTAAATTTCATGTTCCAATTCTGCTTGCCAACAGAAAAATTTCCATTACCATCTCCAGGAAACGCTTGCCCATGTTCCAACCTTTCATCCTTGAAACCTAAGTGGCATGAACCACCATCATCAACACAATATTTCCTTGAAAGTTCTGCAACAGCTCTGGACGCTAGGCTTTCATGTTCTACAAACTCAGTCGCTACTTGAGCAGCTGATGTAGCATCCTTAAATTTCATGTTCCAATTCTGCTTGCCAACAGAAAAATTACCATTACCATCTCCAGGAAATGCTTGCCCATGTTCAAAACTTTCATCGTTGAAACCTAAGTGGCATGAACCACCATCATCAACACAATATTTCCTTGAAAGTTCTCCAACAGCTCTGGCAGCTAGGCTTGCATGTTCTGCTAGCTCAGCCGCTGCTTGAGCAACAGAGGTAGTATCCTTAAATTTCATGTTCCAATTCTGCTTGCCAACAGAAAAATTACCATTACCATCTCTAGGAAATGCTTACCCATGTTTCAACCTTTCATCTTTGAAACCTAAGTGGCATGAACCACCATCATGAACATAATATTGCCTTGAAAGTTCTCCAACAGCTCTGGTAGCTAGGCTTGCATGTTCTCAAAACTCAGCCACTGCTTGAGCAGCAGAGGTAGCATCCTTAAATTTCCTATTCCAATACTGCCTACCAACAGAAAAATTACCATTACCATCTCAAGGAAATGATTGCCCATGTTCCGACCTTTCATCCTTAAAACCTAAGTGGCATGAACCACCATCATCAACACAATATTGCCTTGAATGTTCTCCAACAGCTCTAGCAACTAGTTTTGCATGTTCTCCAAACTCAGCCGCTGCTTGAGCAGCAGAGGTAGCTTCCTTAAATTTCACGTTCCAACACTGTCTACCAACGGAAAAATTACCATTACAATCTCCAGGAAATGCTTTCCCATGTTCCAACCTTTCATCCTTGAAACCTAGGTGGCATGAACCACCATCATGAACATAATATTGCCTTGAAAGTTCTCCAACATCTCTGGCAGCTAGCCTTGCAAGTTCTCCAAACTCAGCCGCTGCTTGAGCAGTAGAGGTAGCATCCTTAAATTTCGTGTTCCAATACTGCCTACCAATAGAAAAATTACCATTAACACCTCAAGGAAATGATTGCCCATGTTCAAACCTTTCATCCTTGAAACCTAAGTGGCATGAACCACCATCATCAACACAATATTGCCTCGAAAGTTCTACAACAACTCTGGCAGCTAGGCTTGCATGTTCTGTAAACTCAGCCGCTGCTTGAGTAGCAGAGGTAGCATCCTGGAATTTCATGTTCTAATTCTACCTGCCAACAGAAAAATTACCATTACCATCTCCAGGAAATGATTACCCATGTTCCAACCTTTCATCCTTGAAACCTAAGCGGCATGAACCACCATCATCAACACAATATTGCCTTGAAAGTTCTACAACAGCTCTGGCAGCTAGGCTTGCATGTTCTGCTAGCTCAGCCGCTGCTTGAGCAACAGAGGTAGTATCCTTAAATTTCATGTTCCAATTCTGCTTGCCAACAGAAAAATTACCATTACCATCTCTAGGAAATGCTTACCCATGTTTCAACCTTTCATCTTTGAAACCTAAGTGGCATGAACCACCATCATCAACACAATATTGCCTTGAAAGTTCTCCAACAGCTCTGGCAGCTAGGCTTGCATGTTCTCCAAACTCAGCCACTACTTGAGCAGCAGAGGTAGCATCCCTAAATTTCCTGTTCCAATACTGCCTACCAACAGAAAAATTACAATTACCATCTCAAGGAAATGATTGCCCATGTTCCAACCTTTCATCGTTGAAACCTAAGTGGCATGAACCACCATCATCAACAAAATATTTCCTTGAAAGTTGTGCAACAACTCTGGCCGCTTGGCTTGCATGTTCTATAAACTCAGTCGCTACTTGAGCAGTTGAGGTAGAATCCTCAAATTTCATGTTGCAACTCTTCTTGCCAATAGAAAACTTACCATTACCATCTCCCAGAAATGATTGCCCATGTTCCAACCTTTCATTCTTGAAACCTAAGTGGCATGAACCACCATCATCAACACAATATTGCCTTGAAAGTTCTACAATAGCTCTGGCAGCTAGGCTTGCATGTTCTGCAAACTCAGCCGCTGCTTGAGCAGCAGAGGTAGCATCCTTAAATTTCATGTTCCAATTCTGCTTGCCAACAGAAAAATTACCATTACCATCTCCAGGAAATGCTTGCCCATGTTCCAACCTTTCATCCTTAAAACCTAAGTGGCATGAACCACCATCATCAACACAAAATTGCCTTGAAAGTTCTCCAACAGCTCTGGCAGCTAGGCTTGCATGTTCTCCAAACTCAGCCGCTGCTTGAGCAGCAGTGGTAGCATCCTTAAATTTCCTGTTCCAATACTGCCTACCAACAGAAAAATTACCATTACCATATCAAGGAAATGATTGCCCATGTTCTAACCTTTCATCCTTGAAACCTAAGTGGCTTGAACCACCATCATCAACACAATATTGCCTTGAATGTTCTCCAACAGCTCTGGCAGCTAGGTTTGCATGTTCTCCAAACTCAGCCGCTGCTTGAGCAGCAGAGGTAGCTTCCTTAAATTTCACGTTCCATTACTGCCTACCAACAGAAAAATTACCATTACCATCTCAAGGAAATGATTGCCCATGTTCCAAGCTTTCATCCTTGAAACCTAAGTGGAATGAACCACCATCATCAATACAATATTGCCTTGAAAGTTCTCCATCAGCTCTAGCAGCTAGGCTTGCAAGTAATCCAAACTCAGCCGCTGCTTGAGCAGTAGAGGTAGCATCCTTAAATTTCATGTTCCAATACTGCCTACCAACAGAAAAATTACAATTAACACCTCAAGGAAATGATTTCCCATGTTCCAACCTTTCATCCTTGAAACCTAAGTGGCATGACCCAACATCATCAACATAATATTGCCTTGAAAGTTCTACAACAACTCTGGCAGCTAGGCTTGCATGTTCTGCAAACTCAGCCGTTGTTTGAGTAGCAGAGGTAGCATCCTTAAATTTCATGTTCCAATTCTACCTGCCAATAGAAAAATTACCATTACCATCTCCAGGAAATGATTACCCATGTTCCAACCTTTTATCCTTGAAACCTAAGCGGCATGAACCACCATCATCAACACAATATTGCCTTGAAAGTTCTACAATAGCTCTGGCAGCTAGGCTTGCATGTTCTGCAAGCTCAGCCCCAGCTTGAGCAGTAGAGGTAGTATCCTTAAATTTCATGTTCCAATTCTGCTTGCCAACAGAAAAATTACCATTACCATCTCTAGGAAATGCTTACCCATGTTTCAACCTTTCATCCTTGAAACCTAAGTGGCATGAACCACCATCATCAACACAATATTGCCTTGAAAGTTCTCCAACAGCTCTGGCAGCTAGGCTTGCATGTTCTCCAAACTCAACCGCTGCTTGAGCAGCAGAGGTAGTATCCTTAAATTTCATGTTCCAATTCTGCATGCCAACAGAAAAATTACCATTACCATCTCCAGGAAATGCTTGCCCATGTTCCAACCTTTCATCCTTAAAACCTAAGTGGCATGAACCACCATCATCAACACAATATTGCCTTGAAAGATCTCCAACAGCTCTGGCAGTTAGGCTTGCATGTTCTCCAAACTCAGCCGCTGCTTGAGCCGCAGAGGTAGCATCCTTAAATTTCATGTTCCAATACTGCCTACCAATAGAAAATTTACCATTACAATCTCAAGGAAATGATTGCCCATGTTCCAACCTTTCATCCTTGAAACCTAAGTGGCATGAACCACCATCATCAACACAATATTTCCTTGAAAGTTCTGCAACAACTCTGGCCGCTAGGCTTGCATGTTCTACAAACTCAGTCGCTACTTGAGCAGTTGAGGTAGAATCCTCAAATTTCATGTTCCAACTCTTCTTGCCAATAGAAAACTTACCATTACCATCTCCCAGAAATGATTGCCCATGTTCCAACCTTTCATCCTTGAAACCTACGTGGCATGAACCACCATCATCAACACAATATTGCCTTGAAAGTTGTACAACAGCTCTGGCAGCTAGGCTTGCATGTTCTGCAAACTCAGCCGCTGCTTGAGAAGCAGAGGTAGCATCCTTAAATTTCATGTTCCAATTCTGCTTGCCAACAGAAAAATTACCATTACCATCTCCAGGAAATGCTTGCCCATGTTCCAACCTTTCATCCTTAAAACCTAAGTGGCATGAACCACCATCATCAACACAAAATTGCCTTGAAAGTTCTCCAACAGCTCTGGCAGCTAGGCTTGCATGTTCTCCAAACTCAGCCGCTGCTTGAGCAGCAGTGGTAGCATCCTTAAATTTCCTGTTCCAATACTGCCTACCAACAGAAAAATTACCATTACCATATCAAGGAAATGATTGCCCATGTTCTAACCTTTCATCCTTGAAACCTAAGTGGCTTGAACCACCATCATCAACACAATATTGCCTTGAAAGTTCTCCAATAGCTCTGGCAGCTAGGTTTGCATGTTCTCCAAACTCAGCCGCTGCTTGAGCAGCAGAGGTAGCTTCCTTAAATTTCACGTTCCATTACTGCCTACCAACAGAAAAATTACCATTACCATCTCAAGGAAATGATTGCCTATGTTCCAAGCTTTCATCCTTGAAACCTAAGTGGAATGAACCACCATCATCAATACAATATTGCCTTGAAAGTTCTCCAACAGCTCTGGCAGCTAGGCTTGCAAGTAATCCAAACTCAGCCGCTGCTTGAGCAGTAGAGGTAGCATCCTTAAATTTCATGTTCCAATACTGCCTACCAACAGAAAAATTACCATTAACACCTCAAGGAAATGATTTCCCATGTTCTAACCTTTCATCCTTGAAACCTAAGTGGCATGAACCAACATCATCAACATAATATTGCCTTGAAAGTTCTACAACAACTCTGGCAGCTAGGCTTGCATGTTCTGCAAACTCAGCCATTGTTTGAGTAGCAGAGGTAGCATCCTTAAATTTCATGTTCCAATTCTGCCTGGCAACAGAAAAATTACCATTACCATCTCTAGGAAATGCTTACCCATGTTCCAACCTTTCATCCTTGAAACCTAAGTGGCATGAACCACCATCATCAATACAATATTGCCTTGAAAGTTCTCCAACAGCTCTGGCAGCTAGGCATGCATGTTCTCCAAACTCAGCCACTGCTTGAGCAGCAGAGGTAGTATCCTTAAATTTCATGTTCCAATTCTTCTTGCCAACAGAAAAATTACCATTACCATCTCCAGGAAATGCTTGCCCATGTTCCAACCTTTCATCCTTAAAACCTAAGTGGCATGAACCACCATCATCAACACAATATTGCCTTGAAAGATCTCCAATAGCTCTGGCAGCTAGGCTTGCATGTTCTCCAAACTCAGCCACTGCTTGAGCCGCAGAGGTAGCATCCTTAAATTTCCTGTTCCAATACTGCCTACCAACAGAAAATTTACCATTACCATCTCAAGGAAATGATTGCCCATGTTCCAACCTTTCATCCTTGAAACCTAAGTGGCATGAACCACCATCATCATCACAATATTTCCTTGAAAGTTCTGCAACAGCTCTGGCCGCTAGGCTTGCATGTTCTACAAACTCAGTCGCTACTTGAGCAGCTGAGGTAGAATCCTCAAATTTCATGTTCCAATTCTTCTTGCCAATAGAAAACTTACCATTACCATCTCCAGGAAATGATTGCCCATGTTCCAACCTTTCATCCTTGAAACCTAAGTGGCATGAACCACCATCATCAACACAATATTGCCTTGAAAGTTCTACAACAGCTCTGGCAGCTAGGCTTGCATGTTCTGCAAACTCAGCCGCTGCTTGAGCAGCAGAGGTAGCATCCTTAAATTTCCTGTTCCAATACTGCCTACCAACAGAAAAATTACCATTACCATCTCAAGGAAATGATTGCCCATGTTCAAACCTTTCATCCTTGAAAACTAAGTGGCATGAACCACCATCATCAACACAATATTTCCTTGAAAGTTCTGCAACAGCTCTGGCCGCTAGGCTTGCATGTTCTACAAACTCAGTCGCTACTTGAGCAGCTGAGGTAGAATCCTCAAATTTCATGTTCCAATTCTTCTTGCCAATAGAAAACTTACCATTACCATCTCCAAGAAATGATTGCCCATGTTCCAACCTTTCATCATTGAAACCTAAGTGGCATGAACCACCATCATCAACACAATATTGCCTTGAATGTTCTCCAACAGCTCTTGCAGCTAGGCTTTCATGTTCTCCAAACTCAGCCGCTGCTTGAGCGGCAGAGGTAGCATCCCTAAATTTCCTGTTCCAATACTGCCTACGAACAGAAAAATTACAATTACCATCTCAAGGAAATGATTGTCCATATTTCAACCTTTCATCGTTGAAACCTAAGTGGCATGAACCACCATCATCAACACAATATTTCCTTGAAAGTTCTGCAACAACTCTGGCCGCTAGGCTTGCATGTTCTACAAACTCAGTCGCTACTTGAACAGTTGAGGTAGAATCCTCAAATTTCATGTTCCAACTGTTCTTGCCAATAGAAAACTTACTATTACCATCTCCCAGAAATGATTGCCCATGTTCCAACCTTTCATCCTTGAAACCTAAGTGGCATGAACCACCATCATCAACACAATATTGCCTTGAAAGTTCTACAACAGCTCTGGCAGCTAGGCTTGCATGTTCTGCAAACTCAGCCGCTGCTTGAGCAGCAGAGGTAGCATCCTTAAATTTCATGTTCCAATTCTGCTTGCCAATATAAAAATTACCATTACCATCTCCAGGAAATGCTTGCCCATGTTCCAACCTTTCATCCTTAAAACCTAAGTGGCATGAACCACCATCATCAACACAAAATTGCCTTGAAAGTTCTCCAACAGCTCTGGCAGCTAGGCTTGCATGTTCTCCAAACTCAGCCGCTGCTTGAGCAGCAGTGGTAGCATCCTTAAATTTCCTGTTCCAATACTGCCTACCAACAGAAAACTTACCATTACCATATCAAGGAAATGATTGCCCATGTTCTAACCTTTCATCCTTGAAACCTAAGTGGCATGAACCACCATCATCAACACAATATTGCCTTGAAAGTTCTACAACAGCTCTGGCAGCTAGGCTTGCATGTTCTGCAAACTCAGCCGCTGCTGGAGCAGTAGAGGTAGCATCCTTAAATTGCATGTTCCAATTCTGCTTGCCAATAGAAAAATTACCATTACCATCTCCAGGAAATGCTTGCCCATGTTCCAACCTTTCATCCTTAAAACCTAAGTGGCATGAACCACCATCATCAACACAAAATTGCCTTGAAAGTTCTCCAACAGCTCTGGCAGCTAGGCTTGCATGTTCTCCAAACTCAGCCGCTGCTTGAGCAGCAGTGGTAGCATCCTTAAATTTCCTGTTCCAATACTGCCTACCGACAGAAAAATTACCATTACCATATCAAGGAAATGATTGCCCATGTTCTAACCTTTCATCCTTGAAACCTAAGTGGCTTGAACCACCATCATTAACACAATATTGCCTAGAAAGTTCTCCAACAGCTCTGGCAGCTAGGTTTGCATGTTCTCCAAACTCAGCCGCTGCTTGAGCAGCAGAGGTAGCTTCCTTAAATTTCACGTTCCATTACTGCCTACCAACAGAAAAATTACCATTACCATCTCAAGGAAATGATTGCCCATGTTCCAAGCTTTCATCCTTGAAACCTAAGTGGAATGAACCACCATCATCAATACAATATTGCCTTGAAAGTTCTCCAACAGCTCTGGCAGCTAGGCTTGCAAGTAATCCAAACTCAGCCGCTGCTTGAGCAGTAGAGGTAGCATCCTTAAATTTCATGTTCCAATACTGCCTACCAACAGAAAAATTACCATTAACACCTCAAGGAAATGATTTCCCATGTTCCAACCTTTCATCCTTGAAACCTAAGTGGCATGAACCAACATCATCAACCCAATATTGCCTTGAAAGTTCTACAACAACTCTGGCAGCTAGGTTTGCATGTTCTGCAAACTCAGCCGTTATTTGAGTAGCAGAGGTAGCATCCTTAAATTTCATGTTCCAATTCTACCTGCCAATAGAAAAATTACCATTACCATCTCCAGCAAATGATTGCCCATGTTCAAAACTTTCATCGTTGAAACCTAAGTGGCATGATCTACCATCATCAACACAATATTGCCTTGAATGTTCTACAATAGCTCTGGCAGCTAGGCTTGCATGTTCTGCAAACTCAGCCGCTGCTTGAGCAGCAGAGGTAGCATCATTAAATTTCATGTTCCAATTCTGCTTGCCAATAGAAAAATTACCATTACCATCTCCAGGAAATACTTGCCCATGTTCAAAACATTCATCGTTATAACCTAAGTGGCATGATCTACCATCATCAACACAATATTGCCTTGAAAGTTCTACAACAGCTCTGGCAGCTAGGCTTGCATGTTCTCCAAACTCAGCCACTGCTTGAGCAGCAGAGGTAGTATCCTTAAATTTCATGTTCCAATTCTGCTTGCCAACAGAAAAATTACCATTACCATCTCCAGGAAATGCTTGCCCATGTTCCAACCTTTCATCCTTGAAACCTAAGTGGCATGAACCACCATCATCAACACAATATTGCCTTGAAAGTTCTCCAACAGCTCTGGCAGCTAGGCTTGCATGTTCTCCAAACTCAGCCACTGCTTGAGCAGCAGAGGTAGTATCCTTAAATTTCATGTTCCAATTCTGCTTGCCAATAGAACAATTACCATTACCATCTCCAGGAAATGATTGCCCATGTTCCAACCTTTTATCCTTGAATCCTAAGTGGCATGAACCACCATCATCAACACAATATTGCCTTGAAAGTTCTCCAACAGCTCTGGCAGCTAGGTTTGCATGTTCTCCAAACTCAGCCTCTACTTGAGCAGCAGAGGTAGCATCCTTAAATTTCATGTTCCAATAGTGCCTACCAACAGAAAAATTACCATTACCATCTCAAGGAAATGATTGCCCATGTTCCAACCTTTCATCCTTGAAACCTAAGTGGCATGAACCGCCATCATCAACACAATATTGCCTTGAAAGTTCTACAACAGCTCTGGCAGCTAGGCTTGCATGTTCTGCAAACTCAGCCGCTGCTTGAGCAGCAGAGGTAGTATCCTTAAATTTCATGTTCCAATTCTATTTGCCAACAGAAAAATTACCATTACCATCTCAAGGAAATGCTTGCCCATGTTCAAAACTTTCATCGTTGTAACCTAAGTGGCATGAACTACCATCATCAACACAATATTGCCTTGAAAGTTCTACAACAGCTCTGGCAGCTTGGCTTGCATGTTCTGCAAACTCAGCCGCTGCTTGAGCAGCAGAGGTAGTATCCTTAAATTTCATGTTCCAATTCTGCTTGCCAACAGAAAAATTACCATTACCATCTCCAGGAAATGCTTGCCCATGTTCCAACCTTTCATCCTTGTAACCTAAGTGGCATGAACCACCATCATCAACACAATATTGCCTTGGAAGTTCTCCAACAGCTCTGGCAGCTAAGTTAGCATGTTCTCCAAACTCAGCCGCTGCTTGAGCAGCAGACGTAGTATCCTTAAATTTCATGTTCCAATTCTGCTTGCCAACAGAAAAATTACCATTACCATCTACAGGAAATGCTTGCCCATGTTCAAAACTTTCATCGTTGTAACCTAAGTGGCCTGAACCACCATCATCAACAAAATATTGCCTTGGAAGTTCTCCAACAGCTCTGGCAGCTAAGTTAGCATGTTCTCAAAACTCAGCCGCTGCTTGAGCAGCAGACGTAGTATCCTTTAATTTCATGTTCCAATTCTGCTTGCCAACAGAAAAATTACCATTACCATCTCCAGGAAATGCTTGCCCATTTTCTAACCTTTCATCCTTGAAACCTAAGTGGCATGAACCACCATCATCAACACAATATTGCCTTGAAAGTTCTCCAACAGCTCTGGCAGCTAGGCTTGCATGTTCTCCAAACTCAGCCACTGCTTGAGCAGCAGAGGTAGTATCCTTAAATTTCATGTTCCAATTCTGCTTGCCAATAGAAAAATTACCATTACCATCTCAAGGAAATGCTTGCCCATGTTCCAACCTTTCATCCTTGAAACCTAAGTGGCATGAACCACCATCATCAACACAATATTGCCTTGAAAGTTCTCCAACAGCTCTGGCAGCTACGTTTGCATGTTCTCCAAACTCAGTCGCTGCTTGAGCAGCAGACGTAGTAACTTTAAATTTCATGTTCCAATTCTGCTTTCCAATAGAAAAATTAACATTACCATCTACAGGAAATGTTTGCCCATGTTCAAAACTTTCATCGTTGAAACCTAAGTGGCATGAACCACCATCATCAACACAATATTGCCTTGAATGTTCTCCAACAGCTCTGGCAGCTAGGCTTGCATGTTCTCCAAACTCAGCCGTTGCTTGAGCAGCATAGGTAGACTCCTTAAATTTCATGTTCCAATACTGCCTACCAACAGAAAATTACCATTACCATCTCAAGGAAATGATGGCCCATGTTCCAACCTTTCAACCTTGAAACCTAAGTGGCATGAACCGCCATCATCAACGCAATATTTCCTTGAAAGTTCTACAACAGCTTTGGCCGCTAGGCTTGCATGTTCTCCAAACTCAGCCGCTGCTTGAGCAGCATAGGTAGTATCCTTAAATATCATGTTCCAATTCTGCTTGCCAACAGAAAAATTACCATTACCATCTCCAGGAAATGCTTGCCCATGTTCAAAACTTTCATCGTTGAAACCTATGTGGCATGAACCACCATCATCAACATAATATTGCCTTGAAAGTTCTCTAACAGCTCTGGCAGCTAGGCTTGCATGTTCTCCAAACTCAGCCGCTGCTTGAGCAGCATAGGTAGCATCCTTAAATTTCATGTTCCAATACTGCCTACCAACAGAAAAATTACCATTACCATCTCAAGGAAATGATTGCCCATGTTCCAACCTTTCATCCTTGAAACCTAAGTGGCATGAACCGCCATCATCAACGCAATATTTCCTTGAAAGTTCTACAACAGTGCTGGCCGCTAGGCTTGCATGTTCTGCAAACTCAATCGCTACTTGAGCAGCTGAGGTAGAATCCTCAAATTTCATGTTCCAATTCTGCTTGCCAACAGAAAAATTACCATTACCATCTCCAGGAAATGCTTGCCCATGTTCAAAACTTTCATCATTGTAACCTAAGTGGCATGAACTACCATCATCAACACAATATTGCCTTGAAAGTTCTACAACAGCTCTGGCAGCTAGGCTTGCATGTTCTGCAAACTCAGCCGCTGCTTGAGCAGCAGAGGTAGTATCCTTAAATTTCATGTTCCAATTCCGCTTGCCAACAGAAAAATTACCATTACCATCTCCAGGAAATGCTTGCCCATGTTCCAACCTTTCATCCTTGAAACCTAAGTGGCATGAACCACCATCATCAACACAATATTGCCTTGAAAGTTCTTCAACAGCTCTGGCAGCTAAGTTTGCATGTTCTCCAAACTCAGCCGCTGCTTGAGCAGCAGACGTAGTATCCTTACATTTCATGTTCCAATTCTGCTTGCCAACAGAAAAATTAAAATTACCATCTTAAGGAAATGATTGCCCATGTTCCAACCTTTCATCCTTGAAACCTAAGTGGCATGAACCACCATCATCAAACACAATATTGCCTTGAAAGTTCTCCAATAGCTCTGGCAGCTAGGTTTGCATGTTCTCCAAACTCAGCCGCTGCTTGAGCAGCAGAGGTAGCATCCTTAAATTTCACGTTCCAATACTGCCTACCAACAGAAAAATTACCATTACCATCTCAAGGAAATGATTGCCCATGTTCCAACCTTTCATCCTTGAAACCTAAGTGGCATGAACCACCATCATCAACACAATATTGCCTTGAAAGTTCTCCAACAGCTTTGGCAGCTAGGCTTGCATATTCTCCAAACTCAGCCGCTGCTTGAGCAGCAGAGGTAGTATCCTTAAATTTCATGTTCCAATTCTGCTAGCCAACAGAAAAATTACCATTACCATCTCCAGGAAACGCTTGCCCATGTTCCAACCTTACATCCTTAAAACCTAAGTGGCATGAACCACCATCATGAACATAATATTGCCTTGAAAGTTCTCCAACAGCTCTGGCAGCTAGGCTTGCATGTTCTCCAAACTCAGCCTCTACTTGAGCAGCAGAGGTAGCATCCTTAAATTTCCTGTTCCAATACTACCTACCAACAGAAAAATTACCATTACCATCTCAAGGAAATGATTGCCCATGTTCCAACCTTTCATCCTTGAAACCTAAGTGGCATGAACCGCCATCATCAACATAATATTTCCTTGAAAGTTCTACAACAGCGCTGGCTGCTAAGCTTGCATGTTCTGCAAACTCAGTCGCTACTTGAGCAGCTGAGGTAGAATCCTCAAATTTCAAGTTCCAATTCTGCTTGCCAATAGAAAACTTACCATTACCATCTCCAGGAAATGATTGTCCATGTTCCAACCTTTCATCCTTGAAACCTAAGTAGCATGAACTACCATCATCAACACAATATTGCCTTGAAAGTTCTACAACAGCTCTGGCAGCTAGGCTTGCATGTTCTGCAAACTCAGCCGCTGCTTGAGCAGCATAGGTAGCATCCTTAAATTTCATGTTCCAATACTGCCTACCAACAGAAAATTATCATCTCAAGGAAATGATTGCCCATGTTCCAACCTTTCAACCTTGAAACCTAAGTGGCATGAACCGCCATCATCAACGCAATATTTCCTTGAAAGTTCTACAACAGCTTTGGCCGCTAGGCTTGCATGTTCTCCAAACTCAGCCGCTGCTTGAGCAGCAGAGGTAGTATCCTTAAATATCAAGTTCCAATTCTGCTTGCCAACAGAAAAATTACCATTACCATCTCCAGGAAATGCTTGCCCATGTTCAAAACTTTCATCGTTGAAACCTAAGTGGCTTGAACCACCATCATCAACATAAAATTGCCTTGAAAGTTCTCCAACAGCTCTGTCAGCTAGGCTTGCATGTTCTCCAAACTCAGCCGCTACTTGAGTAGCAGAGGTAGCATCCTTAAATTTCATGTTCCAATACTGCCTACCTACATAAAAATTACCATTACCTTCTCAAGGAAATGATTACCCATGTTCCAACCTTTCAGTCTTAAAACCTAAGTGGCATGAACCGCCATCATCAACACAATATTTCCTTGAAAGTTCTACAACAGCGCTGGCCGCTAGGCTTGCATGTTCTGCAAACTCAGTCGCTACTTGAGCAGCTGAGGTAGAATCCTCAAATTTCATGTTCCAATTCTGCTTGCCAACAGAAAAATTACCATTACCATCTCCAGGAAATGCTTGCCCATGTTCAAAACTTTCATCGTTGTAACCTAAGTGGCATGAACTACCATCATCAACACAATATTGCCTTGAAAGTTCTACAACAGCTCTGGCAGCTAGGCTTGCATGTTCTGCAAAATCAGCCGCTACTTGAGCAGCAGAGGTAGTATCCTTAAATTTCATGTTCCAATTCTGCTTGCCAATAGAAAAATTACCATTACCATTTCCAGGAAATGCTTGCCCATGTTCCAACCTTTCATCCTTGAAACCTAAGTGGCATGAACCACCATCATCAACACAATATTGCCTTGGAAGTTCTCCAACAGCTCTGGCAGCTAAGTTGGCATGTTCTCCAAACTCAGCCGCTGCTTGAGCAGCAGATGTAGTATCCTTAAATTTCATGTTCCAATTCTGCTTGCCAACAGAAAAATTACCATTACCATCTACAGGAAATGCTTGCCCATGTTCAAAACTTTCATCGTTGAAACCTATGTGGCATGAACCACCATCATCAACATAATATTGCCTTGAAAGTTCTCCAACAGCTCTGGCAGCTACGTTTGCATGTTCTCCAAACTCAGTCGCTGCTTGAGCAGCAGACGTAGTATCTTTAAATTTCATGTTCCAATTCTGCTTGCCAACAGAAAAATTAACATTACCATCTACAGGAAATGCTTGCCCATGTTCAAAACTTTCATCGTTGAAACCTAAGTGGCATGAACCACCATCATCAACACAATATTGCCTTGAAAGTTCTCCAACAGCTCTGGCAGCTAGGCTTGCATGTTCTCCAAACTCAGCCGCTGCTTGAGCAGCATAGGTGGCATCCTTAAATTTCATGTTCCAATACTGCCTACCAACAGAAAATTACCATTACCATCTCAAGGAAATGATTGCCCATGTTCCAACCTTTCAGCCTTGAAACCTAAGTGGAATGAACCGCCATCATCAACGCAATATTTCCTTGAAAGTTCTACAACAGCGTTGGCCGCTAGGCTTGCATGTTCTCCAAACTCAGCCGCTGCTTGAGCAGCAGAGGTAGTATCCTTAAATATCATGTTCCAATTCTGCTTGCCAACAGAAAAATTACCATTACCATCTCAAGGAAATGCTTGCCCATGTTCCAACCTTTCATCCTTGAAACCTAAGTGGCATGAACCACCATCATCAACACAATATTGCCTTGAAAGTTCTCCAACAGCTCTGGCAGCTACGTTTGCATGTTCTCCAAACTCAGTCGCTGCTTGAGCAGCAGACGTAGTATCTTAAAATTTCATGTTCCAATTCTGCTTGCCAACAGAAAAATTAACATTACCATCTACAGGAAATGCTTGCCCATGTTCAAAACTTTCATCGTTGAAACCTAAGTGGCATGAACCACCATCATCAACACAATATTTCCTTGAAAGTTCTCCAACAGCTCTGGCAGCTACGTTTGCATGTTCTCCAAACTCAGTCGCTGCTTGAGCAGCAGACGTAGTATCTTTAAATTTCATGTTCCAATTCTGCTTGCCAACTGAAAAATTACCATTACCATCTACAGGAAATGCTTGCCCATGTTCAAAACTTTCATCGTTGAAACCTAAGTGGCATGGACCACCGTAATCTACACAATATTGCCTTGAAAGTTCTCCAACAGCTCTGGCAGCTACGTTTGCATGTTCTCCAAACTCAGTCGCTGCTTGAGCAGCAGACGTAGTATCTTTAAATTTCATGTTCCAATTCTGCTTGCCAGCAGAAAAATTACCATTACCATCTCAAGGAAATGCTTGCCCATGTTCAAAACTTTCATCGTTGAAACCTAAGTTGCATGAACCACCGTCATCAACACAATATTGCCTTGAAAGTTCTCCAACAGCTCTGGCAGCTAGGTTAGCATGTTCTCCAAACTCAGTCGCTGCTTGAGCAGCAGACGTAGTATCTTTAAATTTCATGTTCCAATTCTGCTTGCCAACAGAAAAATTACCATTACCATCTCCAGGAAATGCTTGCCCATGTTCCAACCTTTCATCCTTGAAACCTAAGTGGCATGAACCACCATCACCAACACAATATTGCCTTGGAAGTTCTCCAACAGCTCTGGCAGCTAAGTTAGCATGTTCTCCAAACTCAGCCGCTGCTTGAGAAGCAGACGTAGTATCCTTAAATTTCATGTTCCAATTCTGCTTGCCAACAGAAAAATTACCATTACCATCTACAGGAAATGCTTGCCCATGTTCAAAACTTTCATCATTGAAACCTAAGTGGCATGAACCACCATCATCGACAAAATATTGCCTTGGAAGTTCTCCAACAGCTCTGGCAGCTAAGTTAGCATGTTCTCCAAACTCAGCCGCTGCTTGAGCAGCAGACGTAGTATCCTTAAATTTCATGTTCCAATTCTGCTTGCCAACAGAAAAATTACCATTACCATCTACAGGAAATGCTTGCCCATGTTCAAAACTTTCATCGTTGAAACCTAAGTGGCATGAACCACCATCATCAACAAAATATTGCCTTGAAATTCTCTAACAGCTCTGGCAGCTAGGCTTGCATGTTCTCCAAACTCAGCCACTGCTTGAGCAGCAGAGGTAGTATCCTTAAATTTCATGTTCCAATTCTGCTTGCCAACAGAAAAATTACCATTACCATCTCAAGGAAATGCTTGCCCATGTTCAAAACTTTCATCGTTGAAACCTAAGTGGCATGAACCACCATCATCAACACAATATTTCCTTGAAAGTTCTCTAACAGCTCTGGCAGCTACGTTTGCATGTTCTCCAAACTCAGTCGCTGCTTGAGCAGCAGACGTAGTATCTTTAAATTTCATGTTCCAATTCTGCTTGCCAACTGAAAAATTACCATTACCATCTACAGGAAATGCTTGCCCATGTTCAAAACTTTCATCGTTGAAACCTAAGTGGCATGAACCACCGTAATCAACATAATATTGCCTTGAAAGTTCTCCAACAGCTCTGGCAGCTACGTTTGCATGTTCTCCAAACTCAGTCGCTGCTAGAGCAGCAGACGTAGTATCTTTAAATTTCATGTTCCAATTCTGCTTGCCAACAGAAAAATTACCATTACCATCTACAGGAAATGCTTGCCCATGTTCAAAACTTTCATCGTTGAAACCTAAGTGGCATGAACCACCGTAATCAACACAATATTGCCTTGAAAGTTCCCCAACAGCTCTGGCAGCTACGTTTGCATGTTCTCCAAACTCAGTCGCTGCTTGAGTAGCAGACGTAGTATCTTTAAATTTCATGTTCCAATTCTGCTTGCCAACAGAAAAATTACCATTACCATCTCCAGGAAATGCTTGCCCATGTTCCAACCTTTCATCCTTGAAACCTAAGTGGCATGAACCACCATCATCAACACAATATTGCCTTGGAAGTTCTCCAACAGCTCTGGCAGCTAAGTTAGCATGTTCTCCAAACTCAGCCGCTGCTTGAGCAGCAGACGTAGTATCCTTAAATTTCATGTTCCAATTCTGCTTGCCAACAGAAAAATTACCATTACCATCTACAGGAAATGCTTGCCCATGTTCAAAACTTTCATCGTTGAAACCTAAGTGGCATGAACCACCATCATCAACAAAATATTGCCTTGGAAGTTCTCCAACAGCTCTGGCAGCTAAGTTAGCATGTTCTCCAAACTCAGCCGCTGCTTGAGCAGCAGACGTAGTATCCTTAAATTTCATGTTCCAATTCTGCTTGCCAACAGAAAAATTACCATTACCATCTACAGGAAATGCTTGCCCATGTTCAAAACATTCATCGTTTAAACCTAAGTGGCATGAACCACCATCATCAACAAAATATTGCCTTGAAATTCTCCAACAGCTCTGGCAGGTAGGCTTGCATGTTCTCCAAACTCAGCCACTGCTTGAGCAGCAGAGGTAGTATCCTTAAATTTCATGTTCCAATTCTGCTTGCCAACAGAAAAATTACCATTACCATCTCAAGGAAATGCTTGCCCATGTTCCAACCTTTCATCCTTGAAATCTAAGTGGCATGAACCACCATCATCAACACAATATTTCCTTGAAAGTTCTCCAACAGCTCTGGCAGCTACGTTTGCATGTTCTCCAAACTCAGTCGCTGCTTGAGCAGCAGACGTAGTATCTTTAAATTTCATGTTCCAATTCTGCTTTCCAACAGAAAAATAAACATTACCATCTACAGGAAATGCTTGCCCATGTTCAAAACTTTCATCGTTGAAACCTAAGTGGCATGAACCACCATCATCAACACAATATTGCCTTGAATGTTCTCCAACAGCTCTGGCAGCTAGGCTTGCATGTTCTCCAAACTCAGCCGCTGCTTGAGCAGCATAGGTAGCATCCTTAAATTTCATGTTCCAACACTACCTACCAACAGAAAATTACCATTACCATCTCAAGGAAATGATTGCCCATGTTCCAACCTTTCAACCTTGAAACCTAAGTGGCATGAACCGCCATCATCAACGCAATATTTCCTTGAAAGTTCTACAGCAGCGTTGGCCGCTAGGCTTGCATGTTCTCCAAACTCAGCCGCTGCTTGAGCAGCAGAGGTAGTATCCTTAAATATCATGTTCCAATTCTGCTTGCCAACAGAAAAATTACCATTACCATATCCAGGAAATGCTTGCCCATGTTCAAAACTTTCATCGTTGAAACCTATGTGGCATGAACCACCATAATCAACATAATAATGCCTTGAAAGTTCTCCAACAGCTCTGGCAGCTAGGCTTGCATGTTCTCCAAACTCAGCCGCTGCTTGAGCAGCATAGGTAGCATCCTTAAATATCATGTTCCAATACTGCCTACCAACAGAAAAATTACCATTACCATCTCAAGGAAATGATTGCCCATATTCCAACCTTTCATCCTTGAAACCTAAGTGGCATGAACCGCCATCATCAACACAATATTGCCTTGAATGTTCTCCAACAGCTCTGGCAGCTAGGCTTGCATGTTCTCCAAACTCAGCCGCTGCTTGAGCAGCATAGGTAGCATCCTTAAATTTCATGTTCCAATTCTGCTTGCCAACAGAAAAATTACCATTACCATCTCCAGGAAATGCTTGCCCATGTTCAAAACTTTCATCATTGTAACCTAAGTGGCATGAACTACCATCATCAACACAATATTGCCTTGAAAGTTCTACAACAGCTCTGGCAGCTAGGCTTGCATGTTCTGCAAACTCAGCCGCTGCTTGAGCAGCAGAGGTAGTATCCTTAAATTTCATGTTCCAATTCCGCTTGCCAACAGAAAAATTACCATTACCATCTCCAGGAAATGCTTGCCCATGTTCCAACCTTTCATCCTTGAAACCTAAGTGGCATGAACCACCATCATCAATACAATATTGCCTTGAAAGTTCTTCAACAGCTCTGGCAGCTAAGTTTGCATGTTCTCCAAACTCAGCCGCTGCTTGAGCAGCAGAGGTGGCATCCTTAAATTTTCTGTTCCAGTACTGCCTACCAACAGAAATATTACCATTACCATCTCAAGGAAATGATTGCCCATGTTCCAACCTTTCATCCTTGAAACCTAAGTGCCATAAACCACCATCATCAACACAATATTGCCTTCAAAGTTCTCCAACAGCTCTGGCAGCTAGGTTTGCATGTTCTCCAAACTCAGCCGCTGCTTGAGCAGCAGAGGTAGCATCCTTAAATTTCACATTCCAATACTGCCTTCCAACAGAAAAATTACCATTACCATCTCAAGGAAATGATTGCCCATGTTCCAACCTTTCATCCTTGAAACCTAAGTTGCATGAACCACCATTATCAATACAATATTGCCTTGAAAGTTCTCCAACAGCTTTGGCAGCTAGGCTTGCATATTCTCCAAACTCAGCCGCTGCTTGAGCAGCAGAGGTAGCATCCTTAAATTTCATGTTCCAATTCTGCTAGCCAACAGAAAAATTACCATTACCATCTCCAGGAAACGCTTGCCCATGTTCCAACCTTACATCCTTAAAACCTAAGTGGCATGAACCACCATCATGAACATAATATTGCCTTGAAAGTTCTCCAACAGCTCTGGCAGCTAGGCTTGCATGTTCTCCAAACTCAGCCTCTACTTGAGCAGCAGAGGTAGCATCCTTAAATTTCCTGTTCCAATACTGCCTACCAACAGAAAAATTACCATTACCATCTCAAGGAAATGATTGCCCATGTTCCAACCTTTCATCCTTGAAACCTAAGTGGCATGAACCGCCATCATCAACATAATATTTCCTTGAAAGTTCTACAACAGCGCTGGCTGCTAAGCTTGCATGTTCTGCAAACTCAGTCGCTACTTGAGCAGCTGAGGTAGAATCCTCAAATTTCAAGTTCCAATTCTGCTTGCCAATAGAAAACTTACCATTACCATCTCCAGGAAATGATTGTCCATGTTCCAACCTTTCATCCTTGAAACCTAAGTAGCATGAACTACCATCATCAACACAATATTGCCTTGAAAGTTCTACAACAGCTCTGGCAGCTAGGCTTGCATGTTCTGCAAACTCAACCGCTGCTTGAGCAGCAGAGGTAGTATCCTTAAATTTCATGTTCCAATTCTGCTTGCCAACAAAACAATTACCATTACCATCTCCAAGAAATGCTTGCCCATGTTCCAACCTTTCATCCTTCAAACGTAAGTGGCATGAACCACCATCATCAATACAATATTGCCTTGAAAGTTCTCCAACAGCTCTGGCAGCTAGGCTTGCATGTTCTCCAAACTCAGCCGCTGCTTGAGCAGCAGAGGTAGTATCCTTAAATATCATGTTCCAATTCTGCTTGCCAACAGAAAAATTACCATTACCATCTCCAGGAAATGCTTGCCCATGTTCAAAACTTTCATCGTTGAAACCTAAGTGGCATGAACCACCATCATCAACATAATATTGCCTTGAAAGTTCTCCAACAGCTCTGGCAGCTAGGCTTGCATGTTCTCCAAACTCAGCCGCTGCTTGAGCAGCAGAGGTAGCATCCTTAAATTTCATGTTCCAATACTGCCTACCTACATAAAAATTACCATTACCATCTTCAAGGAAATGATTGCCCATGTTCCAACCTTTCATCCTTGAAACCTAAGTGGCATGAACCGTCATCATCAACACAATATTTCCTTGAAAGTTCTACAACAGCGCTGGCCGCTAGGCTTGCATGTTCTGCAAACTCAGTCGCTACTTGAGCAGCTAAGGTAGAATCCTCAAATTTCATGTTCCAATTCTGCTTGCCAACAGAAAAATTACCATTACCATCTCCAGGAAATGCTTGCCCATATTCAAAACTTTCATCGTTGTAACCTAAGTGGCATGAACTACCATCATCAACACAATATTGCCTTGAAAGTTCTACAACAGCTCTGGCAGCTAGGCTTGCATGTTCTGCAAACTCAGCCGCTACTTGAGCAGCAGAGGTAGTATCCTTAAATTTCATGTTCCAATTCTGCTTGCCAACTGAAAAATTACCATTACCATCTCCAGGAAATGCTTGCCCATGTTCCAACCTTTCATCCTTGAAACCTAAGTGGCATGAACCACCATCATCAACACAATATTGCCTTGGAAGTTCTCCAACAGCTCTGGCAGCTAAGTTAGCATGTTCTCCAAACTCAGCCGCTGCTTGAGCAGCAGACGTAGTATCCTTAAATTTCATGTTCCAATTCTGCTTGCCAACAGAAAAATTACCATCACCATCTACAGGAAATGCTTGCCCATGTTCAAAACTTTCATAGTTGAAACCTATGAGGCATGAACCACCATCATCAACATAATATTGCCTTGAAAGTTCTCCAACAGCTCTGGCAGCTACGTTTGCATGTTCTCCAAACTCAGTCGCTGCTTGAGCAGCAGACGTAGTATCTTTAAATTTCATGTTCCAATTCTGCTTGCCAACTGAAAAATTACCATTACCATCTACAGGAAATGCTTGCCCATGTTCAAAACTTTCATCGTTGAAACCTAAGTGGCATGAACCACCATCATCAACACAATATTGCCTTGAAAGTTCTCCAACAGCTATGGCAGCTAGGCTTGCATGTTCTCAAAACTCAGCCGCTGCTTGAGCAGCATCGGTAGCATCCTTAAATTTCATGTTCCAATACTGCCTACCAACAGAAAATTACCATTACCATCTCAAGGAAATGATTGCCCATGTTCCAACCTTTCAACCTTGAAACCTAAGTGGCATGAACCGCCATCATCAACGCAATATTTCCTTGAAAGTTCTACAACAGCGTTGGCCGCTAGGCTTGCATGTTCTCCAAACTCAGCCGCTGCTTGAGCAGCAGAGGTAGTATCCTTAAATATCATGTTCCAATTCTGCTTGCCAACAGAAAAATTACCATTACCATCTCAAGGAAATGCTTGCCCATGTTCTAACCTTTCATCCTTGAAACCTAAGTGGCATGAACCACCATCATCAACACAATATTGCCTTGAAAGTTCTCCAACAGCTCTGGCAGCTACGTTTGCATGTTCTCCAAACTCACTCTCTGCTTGAGCAGCAGACGTAGTATCTTTAAATTTCATGTTCCAATTCTGCTTGCCAACAGAAAAATTAACATTACCATCTACAGGAAATGCTTGCCCATGTTCAAAACTTTCATCGTTGAAACGTAAGTGGCATGAACCACCATCATCAACACAATATTTCCTTGAAAGTTCTCCAACAGCTCTGGCAGCTACGTTTGCATGTTCTCCAAACTCAGTCGCTGCTTGAGCAGCAGACGTAGTATCTTTAAATTTCATGTTCCAATTCTGCTTGCCAACTGAAAGATTACCATTACCATCTATAGGAAATGCTTGCCCATGTTCAAAACTTTCATCGTTGAAACCTAAGTGGCATGAACCACCGTAATCAACACAATATTGCCTAGAAAGATCTCCAACAGCTCTGGCAGCTACGTTTGCATGTTCTCCAAACTTAGTCGCTGCTTGAGCAGCAGACGTAGTATTTTTAAATTTCATGTTCCAATTCTGCTTGCCAACAGAAAAATTACCATTACCATCTCAAGGAAATGCTTGCCCATGTTCAAAACTTTCATCGTTGAAACCTAAGTGGCATGAACCACCGTCATCAACACAATATTGCCTTGAAAGTTCTCCAACAGCTCTGGCAGCTAGGCTTGCATGTTCTCCAAACTCAGTCGCTACTTGAGCAGCTGAGGTAGTATCCTTAAATTTCATGTTCCAATTCTGCTTGCCAACAGAAAAATTACCATTACCATCTCAAGGAAATGCTTGCCCATGTTCCAACCTTTCAACCTTGAAACCTAAGTGGCATGAACCACCATCATCAACACAATATTTCCTTGAAAGTTCTCCAACAGCTCTGGCAGCTACGTTTGCATGTTCTCCAATCTCACTCGTTGCTTGAGCAGCAGACGTAGTATCTTTAAATTTCATGTTCCAATTCTGCTTGCCAACAGAAAAATTAACATTACCATCTACAGGAAATGCTTGCCCATGTTCAAAACTTTCATCGTTGAAACCTAAGTGGCATGAACCACCATCATCAACACAATATTTCCTTGAAAGTTCTCCAACAGCTCTGGCAGCTACGTTTGCATGTTCTCCAAACTCAGTCGCTGCTTGAGCAGCAGACGTAGTATCTTTAAATTTCATGTTCCAATTCTGCTTGCCAACTGAAAAATTACCATTACCATCTACAGGAAATGCTTGCCCATGTTCAAAACTTTCATCGTTGAAACCTAAGTGGCATGAACCACCGTAATCAACACAACATTGCCTTGAAAGTTCTCCAACAGCTCTGGCAGCTACGTTTGCATGTTCTCCAAACTCAGTCGCTGCTTGGGCAGCAGACGTAGTATTTTTAAATTTCATGTTCCAATTCTGCTTGCCAACAGAAAAATTACCATTACCATCTCCAGGAAATGCTTGCCCATGTTCAAAACTTTCATCGTTGAAACCTAAGTGGCATGAACCACCATCATCAACATAATATTGCCTTGAAAGTTCTCCAACAGCTCTGGCAGCTAGGCTTGCATGTTCTCCAAACTCAGCCGCTGCTTGAGCAGCAGAGGTAGCATCCTTAAATTTCATGTTCCAATACTGCCTACCTACATAAAAATTACCATTACCATCTCAAGGAAATGATTGCCCATGTTCCAACCTTTCATCCTTGAAACCTAAGTGGCATGAACCGTCATCATCAACACAATATTTCCTTGAAAGTTCTACAACAGCGCTGGCCGCTAGGCTTGCATGTTCTGCAAACTCAGTCGCTACTTGAGCAGCTGAGGTAGAATCCTCAAATTTCATGTTCCAATTCTGCTTGCCAACAGAAAAATTACCATTACCATCTCCAGGAAATGCTTGCCCATGTTCAAAACTTTCATCGTTGTAACCTAAGTGGCATGAACTACCATCATCAACACAATATTGCCTTGAAAGTTCTACAACAGCTCTGGCAGCTAGGCTTGCATGTTCTGCAAACTCAGCCGCTACTTGAGCAGCAGAGGTAGTATCCTTAAATTTCATGTTCCAATTCTGCTTGCCAACAGAAAAATTACCATTACCATCTCCAGGAAATGCTTGCCCATGTTCCAACCTTTCATCCTTGAAACCTAAGTGGCATGAACCACCATCATCTACACAATATTGCCTTGGAAGTTCTCCAACAGCTCTGGCCGCTAAGTTAGCTTCTCCAAACTCAGCCGCTGCTTGAGCAGCAGACGTAGTATCCTTAAATTTCATGTTCCAATTCTGCTTGCCAACAGAAAAATTACCATTACCATCTACAGGAAATGCTTTCCCATGTTCAAAACTTTCATCGTTGAAACCTAAGTGGCATGAACCACCATCATCAACACAATATTGCCTTGAAAGTTCTCCAACAGCTATGGCAGCTAGGCTTGCATGTTCTACAAACTCAGCCGCTTCTTGAGCAGCATAGGTAGCATCCTTAAATTTCATGTTCCAATACTGCCTACCAACAGAAAATTACCATTACCATCTCAAGGAAATGATTGCCCATGTTCCAACCTTTCAACCTTGAAACCTAAGTGGCATGAACCGCCATCATCAACGCAATATTTCCTTGAAAGTTCTATAACAGCGTTGGCCGCTAGGCTTGCATGTTCTCCAAACTCAGCCGCTGCTTGAGCAACAGAGGTAGTATCCTTAAATATCATGTTCCAATTCTGCTTGCCAACAGAAAAATTACCATTACCATCTCAAGGAAATGCTTGCCCATGTTCCAACCTTTCATCCTTGAAACCAAAGTGGCATGAACCACCATCATCAACACAATATTGCCTTGAAAGTTCTCCAACAGCTCTGGCAGCTACGTTTGCATGTTCTCCAAACTCACTCTCTGCTTGAGCAGCAGACGTAGTATCTTTAAATTTCATGTTCCAATTCTGCTTGCCAACAGAAAAATTAACATTACCATCTACAGGAAATGCTTGCCCATGTTCAAAACTTTCATCGTTGAAACCTAAGTGGCATGAACCACCAACATCAACACAATATTTCCTTGAAAGTTCTCCAACAGCTCTGGCAGCTACGTTTGCATGTTCTCCAAACTCAGTCGCTGCTTGAGCAGCAGACGTAGTATCTTTAAATTTCATGTTCCAATTCTGCTTGCCAACTGAAAAATTACCATTACCATCTACAGGAAATGCTTGCCCATGTTCAAAACTTTCATCGTTGAAACCTAAGTGGCATGAACCACCATAATCAACACAATATTGCCTTGAAAGTTCTCCAACAGCTCTGGCAGCTACGTTTGCATGTTCTCCAAACTCAGTCGCTGCTTGAGCAGCAGACGTAGTATTTTTAAATTTCATGTTCCAATTCTGCTTGCCAACAGAAAAATTACCATTACCATCTCAAGGAAATGCTTGCCCATGTTCAAAACTTTCATCGTTGAAACCTAAGTGGCATGAACCACCGTCATCAACACAATATTGCCTTGAAAGTTCTCCAACAGCTCTGGCAGCTAGGCTTGCATGTTCTCCAAACTCAGTCGCTACTTGAGCAGCTGAGGTAGTATCCATAAATTTCATGTTCCAATTCTGCTTGCCAACAGAAAAATTATTATTACCATCTCAAGGAAATGATTGCCCATGTTCCAACCTTTCAACCTTGAAACCTAAGTGGCAGGAACCACCATCATCAACACAATATTTCCTTGAATGTTCTCCAACAGCTCTGGCAGCTACGTTTGCATGTTCTCCAAACTCAGCCGCTGCTTGAGCAGCAGAGGTAGTATCCTTAAATATCATGTTCCAATTCTGCTTGCCAACAGAAAAATTACCATTACAATCTCAAGGAAATGCTTGCCCATGTTCCAACCTTTCATCCTTGAAACCTAAGTGGCATGAACCACTATCATCAACACAATATTGCCTTGAAAGTTCTCCAACAGCTCTGGAAGCTACGTTTGCATGTTCTCCAAACTCAATCGCTGCTTGAGCAACAGACGTAGTATCTTTAAATTTCATGTTCCAATTCTGCTTGCCAACAGAAAAATTAACATTTCCATCTACAGGAAATGCTTGCCCATGTTCAAAACTTTCATCGTTGAAACCTAAGTGGCATGAACCACCATCATCAACACAATATTTCCTTGAAAGTTCTCCAACAGCTCTGGCAGCTACGTTTGCATGTTCTCCAAACTCAGTCGCTGCTTGAGCAGCAGACGTAGTATCTTTAAATTTCATGTTCCAATTCTGCTTGCCAACTGAAAAATTACCATTACCATCTACAGGAAATGCTTGCCCATGTTAAAAACTTTCATCGTTGAAACCTAAGTGGCATGAACCACCGTCATCAACACAATATTGCCTTGAAAGTTCTCTAACAGCTCTGGCAGCTAGGCTTGCATGTTCTCCAAACTCAGTCGCTACTTGAGCAGCTGAGGTAGTATCCTTAAATTTCATGTTCCAATTCTGCTTGCCAACAGAAAAATTACCATTACCATCTCAAGGAAATGCTTGCCCATGTTCCAACCTTTCAGCCTTGAAACCTAAGTGGCATGAACCACCATCATCAACACAATATTGCCTTGAAAGTTCTCCAACAGCTCTGGCAGCTACGTTTGCATGTTCTCCAAACTCAGTCGCTGCTTGAGCAACAGACGTAGTATCTTTAAATTTCATGTTCCAATTCTGCTTGCCAACTAAAAAATTACCATTACCATCTACAGGAAATGCTTGCCCATGTTCAAAACTTTCATCGTTGAAACCTAAGTGGCATGAACCACCGTCATCAACACAATATTGCCTTGAAAGTTCTCCAACAGCTCTGGCAGCTAGGCTTGCATGTTCTCCAAACTCAGTCGCTACTTGAGCAGCTGAGGTAGTATCCATAAATTTCATGTTCCAATTCTGCTTGCCAACAGAAAAATTACCATTACCATCTCAAGGAAATGATTGCCCATGTTCCAACCTTTCAACCTTGAAACCTAAGTGGCAGGAACCACCATCATCAACACAATATTTCCTTGAAAGTTCTCCAACAGCTCTTGCAGCTACGTTTGCATGTTCTCCAAACTCAGCCGCTGCTTGAGCAGCAGAGGTAGTATCCTTAAATATCATGTTCCAATTCTGCTTGCCAACAGAAAAATTACCATTACCATCTCAAGGAAATGCTTGCCCATGTTCCAACCTTTCATCCTTGAAACCTAAGTGGCATGAACCACTATCATCAACACAATATTGCCTTGAAAGTTCTCCAACAGCTCTGGAAGCTACGTTTGCATGTTCTCCAAACTCAATCGCTGCTTGAGCAACAGACGTAGTATCTTTAAATTTCATGTTCCAATTCTGCTTGCCAACAGAAAAATTAACATTTCCATCTACAGGAAATGCTTGCCCATGTTCAAAACTTTCATCGTTGAAACCTAAGTGGCATGAACCACCATCATCAACACAATATTTCCTTGAAAGTTCTCCAACAGCTCTGGCAGCTACGTTTGCATGTTCTCCAAACTCAGTCGCTGCTTGAGCAGCAGACGTAGTATCTTTAAATTTCATGTTCCAATTCTGCTTGCCAACTGAAAAATTACCATTACCATCTACAGGAAATGCTTGCCCATGTTAAAAACTTTCATCGTTGAAACCTAAGTGGCATGAACCACCGTCATCAACACAATATTGCCTTGAAAGTTCTCTAACAGCTCTGGCAGCTAGGCTTGCATGTTCTCCAAACTCAGTCGCTACTTGAGCAGCTGAGGTAGTATCCTTAAATTTCATGTTCCAATTCTGCTTGCCAACAGAAAAATTACCATTACCATCTCAAGGAAATGCTTGCCCATGTTCCAACCTTTCAGCCTTGAAACCTAAGTGGCATGAACCACCATCATCAACACAATATTGCCTTGAAAGTTCTCCAACAGCTCTGGCAGCTACGTTTGCATGTTCTCCAAACTCAGTCGCTGCTTGAGCAACAGACGTAGTATCTTTAAATTTCATGTTCCAATTCTGCTTGCCAACTAAAAAATTACCATTACCATCTACAGGAAATGCTTGCCCATGTTCAAAACTTTCATCGTTGAAACCTAAGTGGCATGAACCACCGTCATCAACACAATATTGCCTTGAAAGTTCTCCAACAGCTCTGGCAGCTAGGCTTGCATGTTCTCCAAACTCAGTCGCTACTTGAGCAGCTGAGGTAGTATCCATAAATTTCATGTTCCAATACTACCTACCAACAGAAAATTACCATTACCATCTCAAGGAAATGATTGCCCATGTTCCAACCTTTCAACCTTGAAACCTAAGTGGCATGAACCGCCATTATCAACGCAATATTTCCTTGAAAGTTCTACAACATCGTTGTCCGCTAGGCTTGCATGTTCTCCAAACTCAGCCGCTGCTTGAGCAGCAGAGGTAGTATCCTTAAATATCATGTTCCAATTCTGCTTGCCAACAGAAAAATTACCATTACCATCTCAAGGAAATGCTTGCCCATGTTCCAACCTTTCATCCTTGAAACCTAAGTGGCATGAACCACCATCATCAACATAATATTGCCTTGAAAGTTCTCCAACAGCTCTGGCAGCTACGTTTGCATGTTCTCCATACTCAGTCGCTGCTTGAGCAGCAGACGTAGTATCTTTAAATTTCATGTTCCAATTCTGCTTGCCAACAGAAAAATTAACATTACCATCTACAGGAAATGCTTGCCCATGTTCAAAACTTTCATCGTTGAAACCTAAGTGGCATGAACCACCATCATCAACACAATATTTCCTTGAAAGTTCTCCAACAGCTCTGGCAGCTACGTTTGCATGTTCTCCAAACTCAGTCGCTGCTTGAGCAGCAGACGTAGTATCTTTAAATTTCATGTTCCAATTCTGCTTGCCAACTGAAAAATTACCATTACCATCTATAGGAAATGCTTGCCCATGTTCAAAACTTTCATCGTTGAAACCTAAGTGGCATGAACCACCGTAATCAACACAATATTGCCTTGAATGTTCTCCAACAGCTCTGGCAGCTATGTTTGCATGTTCTCCAAACTCAGTCGCTGCTTGAGCAGCAGACGTAGTATTTTTAAATTTCATGTTCCAATTCTACTTGCCAACAGAAAAATTACCATTACCATCTCAAGGAAATGCTTGCCCATGTTCAAAACTTTCATCGTTGAAACCTAAGTGGCATGAACCACCGTCATCAACACAATATTGCCTTGAATGTTCTCCAACAGCTCTGGCAGCTAGGCTTGCATGTTCTCCAAACTCAGTCGCTACTTGAGCAGCTGAGGTAGTATCCTTAAATTTCATGTTCCAATTCTGCTTGCCAACAGAAAAATTACCATTACCATCTCAAGGAAATGCTTGCCCATGTTCCAACCTTTCAACCTTGAAACCTAAGTGGCATGAACCACCATCATCAACACAATATTTCCTTGAAAGTTCTCCAACAGCTCTGGCAGCTACGTTTGCATGTTCTCCAAACTCAGCCGCTGCTTGAGCAGCAGAGGTAGTATCCTTAAATATCATGTTCCAATTCTGCTTGCCAACAGAAAAATTACCATTACCATCTCAAGGAAATGCTTGCCCATGTTCCAACCTTTCATCCTTGAAACCTAAGTGGCATGGACCACTATCATCAACACAATATTGCCTTGAAAGTTCTCCAACAGCTCTGGAAGCTACGTTTGCATGTTCTCCAAACTCAATTGCTGCTTGAGCAGCAGACGTAGTATCTTTAAATTTCATGTTCCAATTCTGCTTGCCAACAGAAAAATTAACATTTCCATCTACAGGAAATGCTTGCCCATGTTCAAAACTTTCATAGTTGAAACCTAAGTGGCATGAACCACCATCATCAACACAATATTTCCTTGAAAGTTCTCCAACAGCTCTGGCAGCTACGTTTGCATGTTCTCCAAACTCAGTCGCTGCTTGAGCAGCAGACGTAGTATCTTTAAATTTCATGTTCCAATTCTGCTTGCCAACTGAAAAATTACCATTACCATCTACCGGAAATGCTTGCCCATGTTCAAAACTTTCATCATTGAAACCTAAGTGGCATGAACCACCGTCATCAACACAATATTGCCTTGAAAGTTCTCCAACAGCTCTGGCAGCTAGGCTTGCATGTTCTCCAAACTCAGTCGCTACTTGAGCAGCTGAGGTAGTATCCTTAAATTTCATGTTCCAATTCTGCTTGCCAACAGAAAAATTACCATTACCATCTCAAGGAAATGCTTGCCCATGTTCCAACCTTTCATCCTTGAAACCTAAGTGGCATGAACCACCATCATCAACACAATATTGCCTTGAAAGTTCTCCAACAGCTCTGGCAGCTACGTTTGCATGTTCTCCAAACTCAGTCGCTGCTTGAGCAACAGACGTAGTATCTTTAAATTTCATGTTCCAATTCTGCTTGCCAACTGAAAAATTACCATTACCATCTACAGGAAATGCTTGCCCATGTTCAAAACTTTCATCGTTGAAACCTAAGTGGCATGAACCACCGTCATCAACACAATATTGCCTTGAAAGTTCTCCAACAGCACTGGCAGCTAGGCTTGCATGTTCTCCAAACTCAGCCGCTGCTTGAGCAGCATAGGTAGCATCCTTAAATTTCATGTTCCAATACTGCCTACCAACAGAAAAATTACCATTACCATCTCAAGGAAATGATTGCCCATGTTCCAACCTTTCAACCTTGAAACCTAAGTGGCATGAACCGCCATCATCAACGCAATATTTCCTTGAAAGTTCTACAACAGCGCTGGCCGCTAGGCTTGCATGTTCTCCAAACTCAGCCGTTGCTTGAGCAGCAGAGGTAGTATCCTTAAATATCATGTTCCAATTCTGCTTGCCAACAGAAAAATTACCATTACCATCTCCAGGAAATGCTTGCCCATGTTCAAAACTTTCATCGTTGAAACCTATGTGGCATGAACCACCATCATCAACATAATATTGCCTTGAAAGTTCTCTAACAGCTCTGGCAGCTAGGCTTGCATGTTCTCCAAACTCAGCCGCTGCTTGAGCAGCATAGGTAGCATCCTTAAATTTCATGTTCCAATACTGCCTACCAACAGAAAAATTACCATTACCATCTCAAGGAAATGATTGCCCATGTTCCAACCTTTCATCCTTGAAACCTAAGTGGCATGAACCGCCATCATCAACGCAATATTTCCTTGAAAGTTCTACAACAGCGCTGGCCGCTAGGCTTGCATGTTCTGCAAACTCAGTCGCTGCTTGAGCAGCTGAGGTAGAATCCTCAAATTTCATGTTCCAATTCTGCTTGCCAACAGAAAAATTACCATTACCATCTCCAGGAAATGCTTGCCCATGTTCAAAACTTTCATCGTTGTAACCTAAGTGGCATGAACTACCATCATCAACACAATATTGCCTTGAAAGTTCTACAACAGCTCTGGCAGCTAGGCTTGCATGTTCTCCAAACTCAGCCGCTGCTTGAGCAGCATAGGTAGCATCCTTAAATTTCATGTTCCAATACTGCCTACCAACAGAAAAATTACCATTACCATCTCAAGGAAATGATTGCCCATGTTCCAACCTTTCATCCTTGAAACCTAAGTGGCATGAACCGCCATCATCAACGCAATATTTCCTTGAAAGTTCTACAACAGCGCTGGCCGCTAGGCTTGCATGTTCTCCAAACTCAGCCGCTGCTTGAGCAGCAGAGGTAGTATCCTTAAATATCATGTTCCAATTCTGCTTGCCAACAGAAAAATTACCATTACCATCTCCAGGAAATGCTTGCCCATGTTCAAAACTTTCATCGTTGAAACCTATGTGGCATGAACCACCATCATCAACATAATATTGCCTTGAAAGTTCTCTAACAGCTCTGGCAGCTAGGCTTGCATGTTCTCCAAACTCAGCCGCTGCTTGAGCAGCATAGGTAGCATCCTTAAATTTCATGTTCCAATACTGCCTACCAACAGAAAAATTACCATTACCATCTCAAGGAAATGATTGCCCATGTTCCAACCTTTCATCCTTGAAACCTAAGTGGCATGAACCGCCATCATCAACGCAATATTTCCTTGAAAGTTCTACAACAGCGCTGGCCGCTAGGCTTGCATGTTCTGCAAACTCAGTCGCTGCTTGAGCAGCTGAGGTAGAATCCTCAAATTTCATGTTCCAATTCTGCTTGCCAACAGAAAAATTACCATTACCATCTCCAGGAAATGCTTGCCCATGTTCAAAACTTTCATCGTTGTAACCTAAGTGGCATGAACTACCATCATCAACACAATATTGCCTTGAAAGTTCTACAACAGCTCTGGCAGCTAGGCTTGCATGTTCTGCAAACTCAGCCGCTGCTTGAGCAGCAGAGGTAGCATCCTTAAATTTCACGTTCCAATACTGCCTACCAACAGAAAAATTACCATTACCATCTCAAGGAAATGATTGCCCATGTTCCAACCTTTCATCCTTGAAACCTAAGTGGCATGAACCACCATCATCAACACAATATTGCATTTAAAGTTCTCCAACAGCTTTGGCAGCTAGGCTTGCATATTCTCCAAACTCAGCCGCTGCTTGAGCAGCAGAGGTAGTATCCTTAAATTTCATGTTCCAATTTTGCTAGCCAACAGAAAAATTACCATTACCATCTCCAGGAAACGCTTGCCCATGTTCCAACCTTATCATCCTTAAAACCTAAGTGGCATGAACCACCATCATGAACATAATATTGCCTTGAAAGTTCTCCAACAGCTCTGGCAGCTAGGCTTGCATGTTCTCCAAACTCAGCCTCTACTTGAGCAGCAGAGGTAGCATCCTTAAATTTCCTGTTCCAATACTGCCTACCAACAGAAAAATTACCATTACCATCTCAAGGAAATGATTGCCCATGTTCCAACCTTTCATCCTTGAAACCTAAGTGGCATGAACCGCCATCATCAACATAATATTTCCTTGAAAGTTCTACAACAGCGCTGGCTGCTAAGCTTGCATGTTCTCCAAACACAGTCGCTGCTTGAGCAGCAGAGGTAGTATCCTTAAATTACATGTTCCAATTCTGCTAGCCAACAGAAAAATTACCATTACCATCTCCAGGAAACGCTTGCCCATGTTCCAACCTTTCATCCTTAAAACCTAAGTGGCATGAACCACCATCATGAACATAATATTGCCTTGAATGTTCTCCAACAGCTCTGGCAGCTAGGCTTGCATGTTCTCCAAACTCAGCCTCTACTTGAGAAGCAGAGGTAGCATCCTTAAATTTCCTGTTCCAATACTGCCTACCAACAGAAAAATTACCATTACCATCTCAAGGAAATGATTGCCCATGTTCCAACCTTTCATCCTTGAAACCTAAGTGGCATGAACCACCATTAACAATACAATATTGCCTTGAAAGTTCTCCAACAGCTTTGGCAGCTAGGCTTGCATATTCTCCAAACTCAGCCGCTGCTTGAGCAGCAGAGGTAGTATCCTTAAATTTCATGTTCCAATTCTGCTAGCCAACAGAAAAATTACCATTACCATCTCCAGGAAACGCTTGCCCATGTTCCAACATTTCATCCTTAAAACCTAAGTGGCATTAACCACCATCATGAACATAATATTGCCTTGAAAGTTCTCCAACAGCTCTGGCAGCTAGGCTTGCATGTTCTCCAAACTCAGCCTCTACTTGAGCAGCAGAGGTAGCATCCTTAAATTTCCTGTTCCAATACTCCCTACCAACAGAAAAATTACCATTACCATCTCAAGGAAATGATTGCCCATGTTCCAACCTTTCATCCTTGAAACCTAAGTGGCATGAACCGCCATCATCAACGCAATATTTCCTTGAAAGTTCTACAACAGCGCTGGCCGCTAGGCTTGCATGTTCTGCAAACTCAGTCGCTGCTTGAGCAGCTGAGGTAGAATCCTCAAATTTCATGTTCCAATTCTGCTTGCCAACAGAAAAATTACCATTACCATCTCCAGGAAATGCTTGCCCATGTTCAAAACTTTCATCGTTGTAACCTAAGTGGCATGAACTACCATCATCAACACAATATTGCCTTGAAAGTTCTACAATAGCTCTGGCAGCTAGGCTTGCCTGTTCTGCAAACTCAGCCGCTGCTTGAGCAGCAGAGGTAGCATCCTTAAATTTCACGTTCCAATACTGCCTACCAACAGAAAAATTACCATTTCCATCTCAAGGAAATGATTGCCCATGTTCCAACCTTTCATCCTTGAAACCTAATTGGCATGAACCACCATTATCAATACAATATTGCCTTGAAAGTTCTCCAACAGCTTTGGCAGCTAGGCTTGCATATTCTCCAAACTCAGCCGCTGCTTGAGCAGCAGAGGTAGTATCCTTAAATTTCATGTTCCAATTTTGCTAGCCAACAGAAAAATTACCATTACCATCTCCAGGAAACGCTTGCCCATGTTCCAACCTTACATCCTTAAATCCTAAGTGGCATGAACCACCATCATGAACATAATATTGCCTTGAAAGTTCTCCAACAGCTCTGGCGGCTAGGCTTGCATGTTCTCCAAACTCAGCCTCTACTTGAGCAGCAGAGGTAGCATCCTTAAATTTCCTGTTCCAATACTGCCTACCAACAGAAAAATTACCATTACCATCTCAAGGAAATGATTGCCCATGTTCCAACCTTTCATCCTTGAAACCTAAGTGGCATGAACCGCCATCATCAACATAATATTTCCTTGAAAGTTCTACAACAGCGCTGGCTGCTAAGCTTGCATGTTCTCCAAACTCAGTCGCTGCTTGAGCAGCAGAGGTAGTATCCTTAAATTTCATGTTCCAATTCTGCTAGCCAACAGAAAAATTACCATTACCATCTCCAGGAAACGCTTGCCCATGTTCCAACCTTTCATCCTTAAAACCTAAGTGGCATGAACCACCATCATGAACATAATATTGCCTTGAATGTTCTCCAACAGCTCTGGCAGCTAGGCTTGTATGTTCTCCAAACTCAGCCTCTACTTGAGAAGCAGAGGTAGCATCCTTAAATTTCCTGTTCCAATACTGCCTACCAACAGAAAAATTACCATTACCATCTCAAGGAAATGATTGCCCATGTTCCAACCTTTCATCCTTTAAACCTAAGTGGCATGAACCACCATTAACAATACAATATTGCCTTGAAAGTTCTCCAACAGCTTTGGCAGCTAGGCTTGCATATTCTCCAAACTCAGCCGCTGCTTGAGCAGCAGAGGTAGTATCCTTAAATTTCATGTTCCAATTCTGCTAGCCAACAGAAAAATTACCATTACCATCTCCAGGAAACGCTTGCCCATGTTCCAACCTTACATCCTTAAAACCTAAGTGGCATGAACCACCATCATGAACATAATATTGCCTTGAAAGTTCTCCAACAGCTCTGGCAGCTAGGCTTGCATGTTCTCCAAACTCAGCCTCTACTTGAGCAGCAGAGGTAGCATCCTTAAATTTCCTATTCCAATACTCCCTACCAACAGAAAAATTACCATTACCATCTCAAGGAAATGATTGCCCATGTTCCAACCTTTCATCCTTGAAACCTAAGTGGCATGAACCGCCATCATCAACATAATATTTCCTTGAAAGTTCTACAACAGCGCTGGCTGCTAAGCTTGCATGTTCTCCAAACTCAGCCGCTGCTTGAGCAGCAGAGGTAGTATCCTTAAATTTCATGTTCCAATTCTGCTAGCCAACAGAAAAATTACCATTACCATCTCCAGGAAACGCTTGCCCATGTTCCAACCTTTCATCCTTAAAACCTAAGTGGCATGAACCACCATCATGAACATAACATTGCCTTGAAAGTTCTCCAACAGCTCTGGCAGCTAGGCTTGCATGTTCTCCAAACTCAGCCTCTACTTGAGCAGCAAAGGTAGCATCCTTAAATTTCCTGTTCCAATACTGCCTACCAACAGAAAAATTACCATTACCATCTCAAGGAAATGATTGCCCATGTTCCAACCTTTCATCCTTGAAACCTAAGTGGCATGAACCGCCATCATCAACATAATATTTCCTTGAAAGTTCTACAATAGCGCTGGCTGCTAAGCTTGCATGTTCTGCAAACTCAGTCGCTACTTGAGCAGCTGAGGTAGAATCCTCAAATTTCAAGTTCCAATTCTGCTTGCCAATAGAAAACTTATCATTACCATCTCCAGGAAATGATTGTCTATGTTCCAACCTTTCATCTTTGAAACCTAAGTAGCATGAACTACCATCATCAACACAATATTGCCTTGAAAGTTCTACAACAGATCTGGCAGCTAGGCTTGTATGTTCTGCAAACTCAGCCGCTGCTTGAGCAGCAGAGGTAGTATCCTTAAATTTCATGTTCCAATTCTGCTTGCCAACAAAAAAATTACCATTACCATCTCCAAGAAATTCTTGCCCATGTTCCAACCTTTCATCCTTGAAACCTAAGTAGCTTGAACCACCATCATCAACACAATATTGCCTTGAAAGTTCTCCAACAGCTCTGGCAGCTAGGTTTGCATGTTCTCCAAACTCAGCTGCTGCTTGAGCAGCAGACGTAGCATCCTTAAATTTTATGTTCCAATATTGCCTACTAACAGAAAAATTACCATTACCATCTCCAGGTAATGCTTGCCCATGTTCAAAACTTTCATCGTTGTAACCTAAGTCGCA
Source organism: Nicotiana tabacum (assembly GCF_000715075.1). Taxonomy (NCBI): domain Eukaryota; kingdom Viridiplantae; phylum Streptophyta; class Magnoliopsida; order Solanales; family Solanaceae; genus Nicotiana; species Nicotiana tabacum. The sequence goes on from NW_027438243.1 coordinate 1,088,838, forward strand.
TGAACTACCATCATCAACACAATATTGCCTTGAAAGTTCTACAACAGCCCTGGCAGCTAGGCTTGCATGTTTTGCAAACTCAACCGCTGCTTGAGCAGCAGAGATAGTATCCTTAAATTTCATGTTCTAATTCTCCTTGCCAACAGAAAAATTACCATTACTATCTCCAGGAAATGCTTGCCCATGTTCAACACTTTCATCATTGAAACCTAAGTGGCATGAACCACCATCATCAACATAATATTGCCTTGAAAGTTCTCCAACAGCTCTAGCAGCTAGGCTTGCATGTTCTCCAAACTCAGCCGCTGCTTGAGCAGCAGAGGTAGCATCCTTAAATTTCATGTTCCAATATTGCCTACCAACAGAACAATTACCATTACCATCTCAAGGAAATGATTGCCCATGTTCCAACCTTTCATCCTTGAAACCTAAGTGGCATGAACCGCCATCATCAACACAATATTTCCTTGAAAGTTCTCCAACAGCTCTGGCAGCTAGGTATACATGTTCTCCAAACTCAGCCGCTGCTTGAGCAGCAGAGGTAGTATCCTTATATATCATGTTCCAATTCTGCTTGCCAACAGAAAAATGACCATTACCATCTCCGGGAAACGCTTGCCCATGTTCCAACCTTTCATCCTTAAAACCTAAGTGGCATGAACCACCATCATGAACATAACATTGCCTTGAAAGTTCTCCAACAGCTCTGGCAGCTAGGCTTGCATGTTCTCCAAACTCAGCCTCTACTTGAGCAGCAAAGGTAGCATCCTTAAATTTCCTGTTCCAATACTGCCTACCAACAGAAAAATTACCATTACCATCTCAAGGAAATGATTGCCCATGTTCCAACCTTTCATGCATGAAACCCAAGTGGCATGAACCGCCATCATCAACATAATATTTCCTTGAAAGTTCTACAACAGCGCTGGCCGCTAAGCTTGCATGTTCTGCAAACTCAGTCGCTACTTGAGAAGCTGAGGTAGAATCCTCAAATTTCAAGTTCCAATTCTGCTTGCCAATAGAAAACTTACCATTACCTTCTACAGGAAATGATTGTCCATGTTCCAACCTTTCATCCTTTAAACCTAAGTGGCATGAACTACCATCATCAACACAATATTGCCTTGAAAGTTCTACAACAGCTCTGGCAGCTAGGCTTGCATGTTCTGCAAACTCAGCCGCTGCTTGAGCAGCAGAGGTAGTATCCTTAAATTTCATGTTCCAATTCTGCTTGCCAACAGAAAAATTACCATTACCATCTCCAGGAAATGCTTGCCCATGTTCCAACCTTTCATCCTTGAAACGTAAGTGGCATGAACCACCATCATCAACACAATATTGATTTGAAAGTTCTCCAACAGCTCTGGCAGCTAGGTTTGCATGTTCTCCAAACTCAGCTGCTGCTTGAGCAGCAGACGTAGCATCCTTAAATTTCATGTTCCAATATTGCCTACCAACAGAAAAATTACCATTACCATCTCCAGGTAATGCTTGCCCATATTCAAAACTTTCATCGTTGTAACCTAAGTGGCATGAACTACCATCATCAACACAATATTGCCTTGAAAGTTCTACAACAGCCCTGGCAGCTAGGCTTGGATGTTTTTCAAACTCAGCCGCTGCTTGAGCTGCAGAGGTAGTATCCTTAAATTTCATGTTCCAATTCTGCTTGCCAACAGAAAAATTACCATTACCATCTCCAGGAAATGCCTGCCCATGTTCAACACTTTCATCGTTGAAACCTAAGTGGCATGAACCACCATCATCAACATAATATTGCCTTGAAAGTTCTCCAACAGCTCTAGCAGCTAGGCTTGCATGTTCTCCAAACTCAGCCGGTGCTTGAGCAGCAGAGGTAGCATCCTTAAATTTCATGTTCCAATATTGCCTACCAACAGAACAATTACCATTACCATCTCAAGGAAATGATTGCCCATGTTCCAACCTTTCATCCCCGAAACCTAAGTGGCATGAACCGCCATCATCAACACAATATTTCCTTGAAAGTTCTCCAACAGCTCTGGCAGCTAGGTATACATGTTCTCCAAACTCAGCCGCTACTTGAGCAGCAGAGGTAGTATCCTTAAATATCATGTTCCAATTCTGCTTGCCAACAGAAAAATTACCATTACCATCTCCAGGAAATGCTTGCCCATGTTCAAAACTTTCATTGTTGAAACCTAAGTGGCATGAACAGCCATCATCAACGCAATATTGCCTTGAAAGTTCTCCAACAGCTCTGGCAGCTTGGTTTGCATGTTCTCCAAACTCAGCCGCTGCTTGAGCAACCGAGGTAGCATCCTTAAATTTCACGTTCCAATACTGCCTACCAACAGAAAAATTACCATTATCATCTAAAGGAAATGATTGCCCATGTTCCAACCTTTCATCCTTGCAACCTAAGTGGCATGAACCACCAACATGAATACAATATTTCCTTGAAAGTTCTCCAATAGCTCTGGCAGCTAGGCTTGCATGTTCTCCAAACTCAGCCGCTGCTTGAGCAGTAGAGGTAGTATCCTTAAATATCATGTTCCAATTCTGCTAGCCAACAGAAAAATTACCATTACCATCTCCAGGAAACGCTTGCCCATGTTCCAACCTTTCATCCTTAAAACCTAAGTGGCATGAACCACCATCATCAACATAATATTGCCTTGAAAGTTCTCCAACAGCTCTGGCAGCTAGGCTTGCATGTTCTCCAAACTCAGCCGCTGCTTGAGCAGCAGAGGTAGCATCCTTAAATTTCATGTTCCAATACAGCCTACCAACAGAAAAATTACCATTACCATCTCAAGGAAATGATTGCCCATATTCCAACCTTTCATCCTTGAAACCTAAGTGGCATGAACAGCCATCATCAACACAATATTTCCTTGAAAGTTCTACAACAGCGCTGGCTGCTAGGCTTGCATGTTCTGCAAACTCAGTCGCTACTTGAGCAGCTGAGGTAGAATCCTCAAATTTCATGTTCCAATTCTGCTTGCCAATAGAAAACTTACCATTACCATCTCCAGGAAAAGATTGTCCATGTTCCAACCTTTCATCCTTGAAACCTAAGTGGCATGAACTACCATCATCAACACAATATTGCCTTGAAAGTTCTACAACAGCTCTGGCAGCTAGGCTTGCATGTTCTGCAAACTCAGCCGTTGCTTGAGCAGCAGAGGTAGTATCCTTAAATTTCATGTTCCAATTCTGCTTGCTAACAGAAAAATTACCATTACCATCTCTAGGAAATGCTTGCCCATGTTCCAACCATTCATCCTTGAAACGTAGGTGGCATGAACCACCATCATCAACACAATATTGCCTTGAAAGTTCTTCAACAACTCTGGCATCTAGGTTTGCATGTTCTCCAAACTCAGTCGCTGCTTGAGCAGCAGAGGTAGTATCCTTAAATTTCATGTTCCAATTCTGCTTGCTAACAGAAAAATTACCATTACCATCTCTAGGAAATGCTTGCCCATGTTCCAACCATTCATCCTTGAAACGTAAGTGGCATGAACCACCATCATCAACACAATATTGCCTTGAAAGTTCTTCAACAACTCTGGCATCTAGGTTTGCATGTTCTCCAAACTCAGCCGCTGCTTGAGCAGCAGACGTAGTATCCTTAAATTTCATGTTCCAATTCTGCTTGCCAACAGAAAAATTACCATTACCATCTCCAGGAAATGCTTGGCCATGTTCAAAACTTTCATCGTTGAAACCTAAGTGGCATGAACAACCATCATCAACACAATATTACCTTGAAAGTTCTCCAACAGCTCTGGCAGCTAGGTTTGCATGTTCTCCAAACTCAGCCGCTGCTTGAGCAGCAGAGGTAGCATCCTTAAATTTCACGTTCCAATACTGCCTACCAACAGAAAAATTACCATTACCATCTCATGGAAATGATTGACCATGTTCCAACCTTTCATCCTTGAAACCTAAGTGGCATGAACCACCATCATCAATACAATATTTCCTTGAAAGTTCTCCAACAGCTCTGGCAGCTATGCTTGCATGTTCTCCAAACTCAGCCGCTGCTTGAGCAGCAGAGGTAGCATCCTTAAATTTCATGCTCCAATATTGCCTACCAACAGAAAAATTACCATTACCATCTCAAGGAAATGATTTCCCATATTCCAACCTTTCATCCTTGAAACCTATGTGGCATGAACCGCCATCATCAACACAATATTTCCTTGAAAGTTCTCCAACAGCTCTGGCAGCTAGTTATGCATGTTCTCCAAACTCAGCCGCTGCTTGAGCAGCAGAGGTAGTATCCTTAAATATCATGTTCCAATTCTTCTTGCCAACAGAAAAATTACCATTACCATCTCCAGAAAATGCTTGGCCATGTTCAAAACTTTCATCGTTGAAACCTAAGTGGCATGAACAACCATCATCAACACAATATTACCTTGAAAGTTCTCCAACAGCTCTGGCAGCTAGGTTTGCATGTTCTCCAAACTCAGCCGCTGCTTGAGCAGCAGAGGTAGCATCCTTAAATTTCACGTTCCAATACTGCCTACCAACAGAAAAATTACCATTACCATCTCATGGAAATGATTGACCATGTTCCAACCTTTCATCCTTGAAACCTAAGTGGCATGAACCACCATCATCAATACAATATTGCCTTGAAAGTTCTCCAACAGCTCTGGCAGCTAGGCTTGCATGTTCTCCAAACTCAGCCGCTGCTTGAGCAGCAGAGGTAGTATCCTTAAATATCATGTTCCAATTCTGCTTGCCAACAGAAAAATTACCATTACCATCTCCAGGAAATGCTTGCCCATGTTCAAAACTTTCATCGTTGAAACCTAAGTGGCATGAACCACCATCATCAACATAATATTGCCTTGAAAGTTCTCCAACAGCTCTGGCAGCTAGGCTTGCATGTTCTCCAAACTCAGCCGCTGCTTGAGCAGCAGAGGTAGCATCCTTAAATATCATTTTCCAATACTGCCTACCAACAGAAAAATTACCATTACCATCTCCAGGAAATGCTTGCCCATGTTCAAAACTTTCATCCTTGAAACCAAAGTGGCATGAACCACTATCATCAACATAATATTGCCTTGAAAGTTCTCCAACAGGTCTGGCAGCTAGGCTTGCATGTTCTCCAAACTCAGCCGCTGCTTGAGCAGCAGAGGTAGCATCCTTAAATTTCATGTTCCAATACTGCCTACCAACAGAAAAATTACCATTACCATCTCAAGGAAATGATTGCCCATATTCCAACCTTTCATCCTTGAAACCTAAGTGGCATGAACCGCCATCATCAATACAATATTGCCTTGAAAGTTCTACAACATCTCTGGCAGCTAGGCTTGCATGTTCTGCAAACTCAGCCGTTGCTTGAGCAGCAGAGGTAGTATCCTTAAATTTCATGTTCCAATTCTGCTTGCCAACAGAAAAATTACCATTACCATCTCCAGGAAATGCTTGCCCATGTTCCAACCTTTCATCCTTGAAACGTAAGTGGCATGAACCACCATCATCAACACAATATTGCCTTGAAAGTTCTTCAACAGCTCTGGCAGCTAGGTTTGCATGTTCTCAAAACTCAGCCGCTGCTTGAGCAGCAGATGTAGTATCCTTAAATTTCATGTTTCAATTCTGCTTGCAAACAGAAAAATTACCATTACCATCTCCAGGAAATGCTTGCCCATGTTCAACACTTTCATCGTAGAAACCTAAGTGGCATGAACAACCATCATCAACACAATATTGCCTTGAAAGTTCTCCAACAGCTCTGGCAGCTAGGCTTGTATTTTCTCCAAACTCAGTCGCTGCTTGAGCAGCAGAGGTAGCATCCTTAAATTTCACGTTCCAATACTGCCTCCCAACAGAAAAATTACCATTACCATCTCAAGGAAATGATTGCCCATGTTCCAACCTTTCATCCTTGAAACCTAAGTGGCATGAACCACCATCATCAATACAATATTTCCTTGAAAGTTCTCCAACAGCTCTGGCAGCTAGGCTTGCATGTTCACCAAACTCAGCCGCTGCTTGAGCAGCAGAGGTAGTATCCTTAAATATCATGTTCCAATTCTGCTTGCCAACAGAACAATTACCATTACCATCTCTAAGAAATGCTTGCTCATGTTCAAAACTCTTATCGTTGAGACCTAAGTGGCATGAACCACCATCATCAACATAATATTGCCTTGAAAGTTCTCCAACAGCTCTGGCAACTAGGCTTGCATGTTCTCCAAACTCAGCCGCTGCTTGAGTAGCAGAGGTAGCATCCTTAAATTTCATTTTCCAATACTGCCTACCAACAGAAAAATTACCATTACCATCTCAAGGAAATGATTTCCCATGTTCCAACCTTTCATCCTTGAAACCTAAGTGGCATGAACCACCATCATCAACATAATATTGCCTTGAAAGTTCTACAACAGCCCTGGCAGCTAGGCTTGCATGTTTTGCAAACTCAGCCGCTGCTTGAGCAGCAGAGGTAGTATCCTTAAATTTCATGTTCCAATTCTGCTTGCCAACAGAAAAATTACCATTACCATCTCCAGGAAATGCTTGCCCATGTTCAAAACTTTCATCGTTGAAACCTAAGTGGCATGAACCGCCATCATCAACATAATATTGCCTTGAAAGTTCTCCAACAGCTCTGGCAGCTAGGCTTGCATGTTCTCCGAACTCAGCCACTACTTGAGCAGCAGAGGTAGCATCCTTAAATTTCATTTTCCAATACTGCCTACCAACAGAAAAATTACCATTACCATCTCAAGGAAATGATTGCCCATGTTCCAACCTTTCATCCTTGAAATCAAAGTGGCATGAACCACCATCATCAACACAAAATTGCCTTGAAAGTTCTCCAACAGCTCTGGCTGCTAGGCTTGCATGTTCTCCAAACTCAGCCGCTGCTTGAGCAGCAGAGGTAGCATCCTTAAATTTCATGTTCCAATACTGCATGCCAACAGAACAATTACCATTACCATCTCAAGGAAATGATTGCCCATGTTCCAACCTTTTATCCTTGAAACCTAAGTGGCATGAACCACCATCATCAATACAATATTGCCTTGAAAGTTCTACAACATCTCTGGCAGCTAGGCTTGCATGTTCTGCAAACTCAGCCGTTGCTTGAGCAGCAGAGGTAGCATCCTTAAATTTCATGTTCCAATTTTGCTTGCCAACAGAAAAATTACCATTACCATCTCCAGGAAATGCTTGCCCATGTTCCAACCTTTCATCCTTGAAAGCTAAGTGGCATGAACCACCATCATCAACACAATATTGCCTTGATAGTTCTCCAATAGCTCTGGCAGCTAGGTTTGCATGTTCTCCAAACTCAGTCGCTGCTTGAGCAGCAGACGTAGTATCCTTAAATTTCATGTTCCAATTCTGCTTGCCAACAGAAAAATTACCATTACCATCTCCAGAAAATGCTTGCCCATGTTCAAAACTTTCATCGTTGAAACCTAAGTGGCATGAACCACCATCATCAACATAATATTGCCTTGAAAGTTCTCCAACAGCTCTGGCAGCTAGGCTTGTATTTTCTCCAAACTCAGCCGTTGCTTGAGCAGCAGAGGTAGCATCCTTAAATTTCACGTTCCAATACTACCTACCAACAGAAAAATTACCATTACCATCTCAAGGAAATGATTGCCCATGTTCCAACCTTTCATCCTTGAAACCTAAGTGGCATGAACCACCATCATCAATACAATATTTCCTTGAAAGTTCTCCAACAGCTCTGGCAGCTAGGCTTGCATGTTCACCAAACTCAGCCGCTGCTTGAGCAGCAGAGGTAGTATCCTTAAATATCATGTTCCAATTCTGCTTGCCAACAGAACAATTACCATTACCATCTCTAAGAAATGCTTGCTCATGTTCAAAACTCTTATCGTTGAAACCTAAGTGGTATGAACCACCATCATCAAAATAATATTGCCTTGAAAGTTCTCCAACAGCTCTGGTAGCTAGGCTTGCATGTTCTCCAAACTCAGCCGCTGCTTGAGTAGCAGAGGTAGCATCCTTAAATTTCATTTTCCAATACTGCCTACCAACAGAAAAATTACCATTACCATCTCAAGGAAATGATTGCCCATGTTCCAACCTTTCATCCTTGAAATCAAAGTGGCATGAACCACCATCATCAACACAAAATTGCCTTGAAAGTTCTCCAACAGCTATGGCTGCTAGGCTTGCATGTTCTCCAAACTCAGCCGCTGCTTGAGCAGCAGAGGTAGCATCCTTAAATTTCATGTTCCAATAATGCATGCCAACAGAACAATTACCATTACCATCTCAAGGAAATGATTGCCCATGTTCCAACCTTTCATCCTTGAACCCTAAGTGGCATGAACCACCATTATCAACACTATATTGCCTTGAAACCTCTACAACAGCTCTGGTAGCTAGGCTAGCATGTTCTGCAAACTCACCCGCTACTTGAGCAGTAGAGGTAGCATCCTTAAATTTCATGTTCCCATTCTGCCTGCCAACAGAGAAATTACCATTACCATCTCGAGGAAATGATTGCCCATGTTCCAACCTTTCATCCTTCAAACCTAAGTGGCATGAACCACCATCATCAACACTATATTGCCTTGAAAGTTCTACAATAGCTCTGGCAGCTTGGCTAGCATGTTCTGCAAACTCAGCCGCTGCTTGAGTAGCAGAGGTTGCATCCTTAAATTTCATTTTCCAATACTGCCTACCAACAGAAAAATTACCATTACCATCTCAAGGAAATGATTGCCCCTGTTCCAACCTTTCATCCTTGAAATCAAAGTGGCATGAACCACCATCATCAACACAAAATTGCCTTGAAAGTTTTCCAACAGCTGTGGCTGCTAGGCTTGCATGTTCTCCAAACTTAGCCGCTGCTTGAGCAGCAGAGGTAGCATCCTTAAATTTCATGTTCCAATACTGCATGCCAACAGAACAATTACCATTACCATCTCAAGGAAATGATTGCCCATGTTCCAACCTTTTATCCTTGAAACCTAAGTGGCATGAACCACCATCATCAATACAATATTGCCTTGAAAGTTCTACAACATCTCTGGCAGCTAGGCTTGCATGTTCTGCAAACTCAGCCGTTGCTTGAGCAGCAGAGGTAGTATCCTTAAATTTCATGTTCCAATTCTGCTTGCCAACAGAAAAATTACCATTACCATCTCCAGGAAATGCTTGCCCATGTTCCAACCTTTCATCCTTGAAAGCTAATTGGCATGAACCACCATCATCAACACAATATTGCCTTGAAAGTTCTCCAACAGCTCTGGCAGCTAGGCTTGCATGTTCTGCAAACTCAGCCGTTGCTTGAGCAGCAGAGGTAGTATCCTTAAATTTCATGTTCCAATACTGCTTGCCAACAGAAAAATTACCATTACCATCTCAAGGAAATGATTGCCCATGTTCCAACCTTCCATCCTTGAAATCAAAGTGGCATGAACCACCATCATCAACACAAAATTACCTTGAAAGTTCTCCAACTGCTCTGGCTGCTAGGCTTGCATGTTCTCCGAACTCAGCCGCTGCTTGAGCAGCAGAGGTAGCATTCTTAAATTTCATGTTCCAATACTGCATGCCAACAGAACAATTACCATTACCATCTCAAGGAAATGATTGCCCATGTTCCAACCTTTTATACTTGAAACCTAAGTGGCATGAACCACCATCATCAATAAAATAATGCCTTGAAAGTTCTACAACATCTCTGGCAGCTAGGCTTGCATGTTCACCAAACTCAGCCGCTGCTTGAGCAGCAGAGGTAGTATCCTTAAATTTCATGTTCCAATTCTGCTTGCCAACAGAAAAATTACCATTACCATCTCCAGAAAATTCTTGCCCATGTTCAAAACATTCATCGTTGAAACATAAGTGGCATGAACCACCATCATCAACATAATATTGCCTTAAAAGTTCTCCAACAGCTCTGGCAGCTAGGCTTGCATGTTCTCCAAACTCAGTCGCTGCTTGAGCAGCAGACGTAGTATCCTTAAATTTCATGTTCCAATTCTACTTGCCAACAGAAAAATTACCATTACCATCTCCAGAAAATGCTTGCCCATGTTCAAAACGTTCATCGTTGAAACCTAAGTGGCATGAACAACCATCATCAACATAATATTGCCTTGAAAGTTCTCCAACAGCTCTGGCAGCTAGGCTTGTATTTTCTCCAAACTCAGCCGCTGCTTGAGCAGCAGAGGTAGCATCCTTAAAATTCACGTTCCAATACTGCCTCCCAACAGAAAAATTACCATTACCATCTCAAGGAAATGATTGCCCATGTTCCAACCTTTCATCCTTGAAACCTAAGTGGCATGAACCACCATCATCAATACAATATTTCCTTGAAAGTTCTCCAACAGCTCTGGCAGCTAGGCTTGCATGTTCACCAAACTCAGCCGCTGCTTGAGCAGCAGAGATAGTATCCTTAAATATCATGTTCCAATTCGGCTTGCCAACAGAACAATTACCATTACCATCTCTAAGAAATGCTTGCTCATGTTCAAAACTCTTATCGTTGAGACCTAAGTGGCATGAACAACCATCATCAACATAATATTGCCTTGAAAGTTCTCCAACAGCTCTGGCAGCTAGGCTTGTATTTTCTCCAAACTCAGCCGCTGCTTGAGCAGCAGAGGTAGCATCCTTAAATTTCACGTTCCAATACTGCCTCCCAACAGAAAAATTACCATTACCATCTCAAGGAAATGATTGCCCATGTTCCAACCTTTCATCCTTGAAACCTAAGTGGCATGAACCACCATCATCAATACAATATTTCCTTGAAAGTTCTCCAACAGCTCTGGCAGCTAGGCTTGCATGTTCACCAAACTCAGCCGCTGCTTGAGCAGCAGAGGTAGTATCCTTAAATATCATGTTCCAATTCTGCTTGCCAACAGAACAATTACCATTACCATCTCTAAGAAATGCTTGCTCATGTTCAAAACTCTTATCGTTGAGACCTAAGTGGCATGAACCACCATCATCAACATAATATTGCCTTGAAAGTTCTCCAACAGCTCTGGCAGCTAGGCTTGCATGTTCTCCAAACTCAGCCGCTGCTTGAGTAGCAGAGGTAGCATCCTTAAATTTCATTTTCCAATACTGCCTACCAACAGAAAAATTACCATTACCATCTCAAGGAAATGATTGCCCATGTTCCAACCTTTCATCCTTGAAACCTAAGTGGCATGAACCACCATCATCAATACAATATTTCCTTGAAAGTTCTCCAACATCTCTGGCAGCTAGGCTTGCATGTTTTGCAAACTCAGCCGTTGCTTGAGCAGCAGAGGTAGTATCCTTAAATTTCATGTTCCAATTCTGCTTGCCAACAGAAAAATTACCATTACCATCTCCAGGAAATGCTTGCCCATGTTCCAACCTTTCATCCTTGAAAGCTAATTGGCATGAACCACCATCATCAACACAATATTGCCTTGAAAGTTCTCCAACAGCTCTGGCAGCTAGGTTTGCATGTTCTGCAAACTCAGCCGTTGCTTGAGCAGCAGAGGTAGTATCCTTAAATTTCATGTTCCAATTCTGCTTGCCAACAGAAAAATTACCATTACCATCTCAAGGAAATGATTGCCCATGTTCCAACCTTCCATCCTTGAAATCAAAGTGGCATGAACCACCATCATCAACACAAAATTGCCTTGAAAGTTCTCCAACTGCTCTGGCTGCTAGGCTTGCATGTTCTCCAAACTCAGCCGCTGCTTGAGCAGCAGAGGTAGCATTCTTAAATTTCATGTTCCAATACTGCATGCCAACAGAACAATTACCATTACCATCTCAAGGAAATGATTGCCCATGTTCCAACCTTTTATACTTGAAACCTAAGTGGCATGAACCACCATCATCAATACAATACTGCCTTGAAAGTTCTACAACATCTCTGGCAGCTAGGCTTGCATGTTCTGCAAATTCAGCAGTTGCTTGAGCAGCAGAGGTAGTATCCTTAAATTTCATGTTCCATTTCTGCTTGCCAACAGAAAAATTACCATTACCATCTCCAGAAAATTCTTGCCCATGTTCAAAACATTCATCGTTGAAACATAAGTGGCATGAACCACCATCATCAACATAATATTGCCTTGAAAGTTCTACAACAGCTTTGGCAGCTAGGCTTGCATGTTCTGCAAACTCAGCCGCTGCTTGAGTAGCAGAGGTAGCATCCTTAAATTGCATGTTCCAATTCTGCTTGCCAACAGAAAAATTACCATTACCATCTCTAGAAAATTCTTGCCCATGTTCAAAACATTCATCGTTGAAACATAAGTGGCATGAACCACCATCATCAACATATTATTGCCTTAAAAGTTCTCCAACAGCTCTGGCAGCTAGGGTAGCATGTTCTCCAAACTCAGCCGCTGCTTGAGCAGCAGAGGTAGCATCCTTAAATTTCATGTTCCAATATTGTCTACCAACAGAAAAATTACCATTACCATCTCAAGGAAATGATTGCCCATGTTCCAACCTTTCATCCTTGAAACCTAAGTGGCATGAACCGCCATTATCAACACAATATTTCCTAGAAAGTACTCCAACAGCTGTGGCAGCTAGGCTTGCATGTTCTCCAAACTCAGCCGCTGCTTGAGCAGCAGAGGTAGTATCCTTAAATTTCATGTTCCAATTCTTCTTGCCAATAGAACAATTACCATTACCATCTCCAGGAAATGATTGTCCATGTTCCAACCTTTCATCCTTGAAACCTAAGTGGCATGAACTACCATCATCAACACAATATTGACTTGAAAGTTCTACAACAGCTCTGGCAGCTAGGCTTGCATGTTCTGCAAACTCAGCCGCTGCTTGAGTAGCAGAGGTAGTATCCTTAAATTTCATGTTCCAATTCTGCATGCCAACAGAAAAATTACCATTACCATCTCCAGGAAATGCTTGCCCATGTTCCAACCTTTAATCCTTGAAACCTAAGTGGCATGAACCATCATCATCAACACAATATTGCCTTGAAAGTTCTCCAACAGCACTGGCAGCTAGGCTTGCATGTTCTCCCAACTCAGCCACTGCTTGAGCAGCAGACGTAGTATCCTTAAATTTCATTTTCCAATATTGCCTACCAACAGAAAAATTACCATTACCATCTCAAGGAAATGATTGCCCATGTTCCAACCTTTCATCCTTGAAATCAAAGTGGCATGAACCACCATCATCAACACAAAATTGCCTTGAAAGTTCTCCAACAGCTCTGGCTGCTAGGCTTGCATGTTCTCCAAACTCAGCCGCTGCTTGAGCAGCAGAGGTAGCATCCTTAAATTTCACGTTCCAATACTGCCTACCAACAGAAAAATTACCATTACCATCTCAAGGAAATGATTGCCCATGTTCCAACCTTTCATCCTTGAAACCTAAGTGGCATGAACCACCATCATCAATACAATATTGCCTTGAAAGTTCTACAACATCTCTGGCAGCTAGGCTTGCATGTTCTGCAAACTCAGCCGTTGCTTGAGCAGCAGAGGTAGCATCCTTAAATTTCATGTTCCAATTCTGCTTGCCAACAGAAAAATTACCATTACCATCTCCAGGAAATGCTTGCCCATGTTCCAACCTTTCATCCTTGAAAGCTAAGTGGCATGAACCACCATCATCAACACAATATTGCCTTGATAGTTCTCCAACAGCTCTAGCAGCTAGGTTTGCATGTTCTCCAAACTCAGTCGCTGCTTGAGCAGCAGACGTAGTATCCTTAAATTTCATGTTCCAATTCTGCTTGCCAACAAAAAAATTACCATTACCATCTCCAAAAAATGCTTGCCCATGTTCAAAACTTTCATCGTTGAAACCTAAGTGGCATGAACAACCATCATCAACATAATATTGCCTTGAAAGTTCTCTAACAGCTCTGGCAGCTAGGCTTGTATGTTCTCCAAACTCAGCCGCTGCTTGAGCAGCAGAGGTAGCATCCTTAAATTTCACGTTCCAATACTGCCTACCAACAGAAAAATTACCATTACCATCTCAAGGAAATGATTGCCCATGTTCCAACCTTTCATCCTTGAAACCTAAGTGGCATGAACCACCATCATCAACACAATATTGCATTTAAAGTTCTACAACAGCTCTGGCAGCTAGGCTTGCATGTTCTCCAAACTCAGCCGCTGCTTGAGCAGCAGAGGTAGTATCCTTAAATATCATGTTCCAATTCTGCTTGCCAACAGAAAAATTACCATTACCATCTCCAGGAAATGCTTGCCCATGTTCAAAACTTTCATCGTTGAAACCTAAGTGGCATGAACCACCATCATCAACATAATATTGCCTTGAAAGTTCTCCAACAGCTCTGGCAGCTAGGCTTGCATGTTCTCCAAACTCAGCCGCTGCTTGAGCAGCAGAGGTAGTATCCTTAAATTTCATGTTCTAATTCTACTTGCCAACAGAACAATTACCATTACCTTCTCTGGGAAATGATTGCCCATGATCCAACATTTTATCATTGAAACCTAAGTGGCAAGAACCACCATCATCAACACAATATTGCCTTGAAAGTTCTCCAACAGCTCTGGCAGCTAGGCTTGCATGTTCTCCAAACTCAGCCGCTGCTTGAGTAGCAGACGTAGTATCCTTAAATTTCATGTTCTAATTCTACTTGCCAACAGAAAAATTACCATTACCATCTCCAGGAAATGCCTGCCCATGTTCAAAACTTTCATCATTGAAACCTAAGTGGCACGAACCACCATCATCAACATAATATTGCCTTGAAAGTTCTCCAACAGCTCTGGCAGCTAGGCTTGCATGTTCTACAAACTCAGCCGCTGCTTGTGCAGCAGAGGTAGTATCCTTAAATTTCATGTTCCAATACTGCCTACCAACAGAAAAATTACTATTACCATCTCAAATAAATGATTGCCCATGTTCCAACCTTTCATCCTTGAAACCTAAGTGGCATGAACCACCATCATCAACACAATATTGCCTTGAAAGTTCTCCAACAGCTCTGGGAGCTAGGCTTGCATGTTCTCCAAACTCAGTCGCTGCTTGAGCAGCAGAGTTAGCATCCTTAAATTTCATGTTCCAATACTGCCTACCAACAGAAAAATTACCATAACCATCTCAAGGAAATGATTGTCCATGTTCCAACCTTTCATCCTTGAAACCTAAGTGGCATGAACCGCCATCATCAACACAATAATTCCTTGAAAGTTCTCCAACAACTCTGGCAGCTAGGCTTGCATGTTCTCCAAACTTAACCGCTGCTTGAGTAGCAGAGGTACCCTCCTTAAATTTCATGTTCCAATTCTACCTGCCAACAGAAAAATTACCATTACCATCTCCAGGAAATGATTGCCCATGTTCCAACCTTTCAGCCTTGAAACCTAAGTGGCATGAACCACCATCATCAACACAATATTGCCTTGAAAGTTCTCCAATAGTTCTGGCAGCTAGGCTTGCATGTTCTCCAAACTCAGCCACTGCTTGAGCAGCAGAGGTAGTATCGTTAAATTTCATGTTCCAATTCTGCTTGCCAATAGAACAATTACCATTACCATCTCCAGGAAATGATTGCCCATGTTCCAACCTTTTATCCTTGAAACCTAAGTGGCATGAACCACCATCATCAACACAATATTTCCTTGAACGTTCTACAACAGCTCTGGAAGCTAGGCTTGCATGTTCTGCAAACTCAGCCGCTGCTTGAGTAGCAGAGGTAGCATCCTTAAATTGCATGTTCCAATTTTACCTGCCAACAGAAAAATTACCATTACCATCTCAAGGAAATGATTGTCCAAGTTCCAACCTTTCATCCTTGAAATAACCTAAGTGGAATGAACCGCCATCATCAATACAATATTTCCTTGAAAGTTCTCCAACAACTCTGGCAGCTAGGCTTGCATGTTCTCAAAACTCAGCCACTGCTTGAGCAGCAGAGGTAGTATCCTTAAATTTCATGTTCCAATTCTGCTTGCCAATAGAAAAATTACCATTACCATCTCCAGGAAATGATTGCCCATGTTCCAACCTTTTATCCTTGAAACCTAAGTGGCATGAACCACCATCATCAACACAATATTGCCTTGAAAGTTCTACAACAGCTCTGGCAGCTAGGATTGCATGTTCTGCAAACTCAGCCGCTGCTTGAGTAGCAGAGGTAGCATCCTTAAATTGCATGTTCCAATTCTAATTGCCAACAGAAAAATTACCATTACCATCTCCAGGAATTGATTTCCCATGTTCCAACCTTTCAGCCTTGAAACCTAAGTGGCATGAACCACCATCATCAACACAATATTGCCTTGAAAGTTCTCCAACAGTTCTGGCAGCTAGGCTTGCGTATTCTCCAAACTCAGCCGCTGCTTGAGCAGTAGAGGTAGTATCCTTAAATTTCATGTTCCAATTCTGCTTGCCAATAGAATAATTACCATTAACATCTCCAGGAAATGATTGCCCATGTTCCAACCTTTTATCCTTGAAACCTAAGTGGCATGAACCACCATCATCAACACAATATTGCCTTGAAAGTTCTACAATAGCTCTGGCAGCTAGGCTTGCATGTTCTGCAAACTCAGCCGCTGCTTGAGTAGCAGAGGTAGCATCCTTAAATTTCATGTTCCAATTCTGCTTGCCAATAGAACAATTACCATTACCATCTCCAGGAAATGATTGCCCATGTTCCAACCTTTTATCCTTGAATCCTAAGTGGCATGAACCACCATCATCAACACAATATTGCCTTGAAAGTTCTACAACAGCTCTGGCAGCTAGGCTTGCATGTTCTGTAAACTCAGCCGCTGCTTGAGTAGCAGAGGTAGCATCCTTAAATTGCATGTTCCAATTCTCCAGGAAATGATTGCCCATGTTCCAACCTTTCAGCCTTGAAACCTAAGTGGCATGAACCACCATCATCAACACAATATTGCCTTGAAAGTTCTCCAACAGTTCTGGCAGTTAGGCTTGCATGTTCTCCAAACTCAGCCACTGCTTGAGCAGCAGAGGTAGTATCCTTAAATTTCATGTTCCAATTCTGCTTGCCAATAGAACAATTACCATTACCATCTCCAGGAAATGATTGCCCATGTTCCAACCTTTTATCCTTGAAACCTAAGTGGCATGAACCACCATCATCAACACAATATTGCCTTGAAAGTTCTACAACAGCTCTGGCATCTAGGCTTGCATGTTTTGCAAACTCAGCCGCTGCTTGAGTAGCAGAGGTAGCATCCTTAAATTGCATGTTCCAATTCTACCTGCCAACAGAAAAATTACCATTACCATCTCCAGGAATTGATTTCCCATGTTGCAACCTTTAATCCTTGAAACCTAAGTGGCATAAACCACCATCATCAACATAATATTGCCTTGAAAGTTCTCCAACAGCTCTAGCAGCTAGGCTTGCATGTTCTCCAAACTTAACCGCTGCTTGAGTAGCAGAGGTAGCATCCTTAAATTTCATGTTCCAATTCTACCTGCCAAAAGAAAAATTACCATTACCATCTTCAGGAAATGATTGCCCATGTTCCAACCTTTCAGCCTTGAAACCTAAGTGGCATGAACCACCATCATCAACACAATATTGCCTTGAAAGTTCTCCAACAGTTCTGGCAGCTAGGCTTGCATGTTCTCCAAACTCAGCCACTGCTTGAGCAGTAGAGGTAGTATCCTTAAATTTCATGTTCCAATTCTGCTTGCCAATAGAACAATTACCATTACCATCTCCAGGAAATGATTGCCCATGTTCCAACCTTTTATCCTTGAAACCTAAGTGGCATGAACCACCATCATCAACACAAAATTGCCTTGATAGTTCTACAACAGCTCTGGTAGCTAGACTTGCATGTTCTGCAAACTCAGCCGCTGCTTGAGTAGCAGAGGTAGCATCCTTAAATTGCATGTTCCAATTCTACCTGCCAACAGAAATATTACCATTACCATCTCCAGGAATTGATTTCCCATGTTCCAACCTTTCATCCTTGAAACCTAAGTGGCATGAACCACCATCATCAACATAATATTGCCTTGAAAGTTCTCCAACAGCTCTGGCAGCTAGGCTTGCATGTTCTACAAACTCAGCCGCTGCTTGAGCAGCAGAGGTAGTATCCTTGAATTTCATGTTCCAATACTTCCTACCAACAGAAAAATTACCATTACCATCTAAAGGAAATAATTGCCCATGTTCCAACCTTTTATCCTTGAAACCTAAGTGGCATGAACCACCATCATCAATACAATATTTCCTTGAAAGTTCTCCAACAGCTCTGGCAGCTAGGCTTGCATGTTCTCCAAACTCAGCCACTGATTGAGCAGCAGAGGTAGTATCCTTAAATTTCATGTTCCAATTCTGCTTGCCAATAGAACAATTACCATTACCATCTCCAGGAAATGATTGCCCATGTTCCAACCTTTCAGCCTTGAAACCTAACTGGCATGAACCACCATCATCAACACAATATTGCCTTGAAAGTTCTCCAACAGTTCTGGCAGCTAGGCTTGCATGTTCTCCAAACTCAGCCACTGCTTGAGCAGTAGAGGTAGTATCCTTAAATTTCATGTTCCAATTCTGCTTGCCAATAGAACAATTACCATTACCATCTCCAGGAAATGATTGCCCATGTTCCAACCTTTTATCCTTGAAACCTAAGTGGCATGAACCACCATCATCAACACAATATTGCCTTGAAAGTTCTACAACAGCTCTGGCAGCTAGGCTTGCATGTTCTGCAAACTCAGCCGCTGCTTGAGTAGCAGAGGTAGCATCCTTAAATTGCATGTTCCAATTCTACCTGCCAACAGAAAAATTACCATTACCATCTCCAGGAATTGATTTCCCATGTTCCAACCTTTCATCCTTGAAACCTAAGTGGCATGAACCACCATCATCAACACAATATTGCCTTGAAAGTTCTCCAACAGCTCTGGCAGCTAGGCTTGCATGTTCTGCAAACTCAGCCGCTGCTTGAGTAGCAGAGGTAGCATCCTTAAATTTCATGTTCCCATTCTACCTGCCAAAATAAAAATTACCATTACCATCTCCAGGAAATGATTGCCCATGTTCCAACCTTTCAGCCTTGAAACCTAAGTGGCATGAACCACCATCATCAACACAATATGGCCTTGAAAGTTCTACAACAGCTCTGGCAGCTAGGCTTGCATGTTCTGCAAACTCAGCCGCTGCTTGAGTAGCAGAGGTAGCATCCTTAAATTGCATGTTCCAATTCTACCTGCCAACAGAAAAATTACCATTACCATCTCAAGGAAATGATTGTCCATGTTCCAACCTTTCTTCCTTGAAACCTATGTGGCATGAACCGCCATAATCAATACAATATTTCCTTGAAAGTTCTCCAACAACTCTGGCAGCTAGGCTTGCATGTTCTCCAAACTCAGCCACTTCTTGAGCAGCAGAGGTAGTATCCTTAAATTTCATGTTCTAATTCTGCTTGCCAATAGAACAATTACCATTACCATCTCCAGGAAATGATTGCCCATGTTCCAACCTTTTATCATTGAAACCTAAGTGGCATGAACCACCATCATCAACACAATATTGCCTTGATAGTTCTACAACAGCTCTGGCAGCTAGACTTGCATGTTCTGCAAACTCAGTCGCTGCTTGAGTAGCAGAGGTAGCATCCTTAAATTGCATGTTCCAATTCTACCAGCCAACAGAAAAATTACCATTACCATCTCCAGGAATTGATTTCCCATGTTCCAACCTTTCATCCTTGAAACCTAAGTGGCATGAACCACCATCATCAACATAATATTGCCTTGAAAGTTCTCCAACAGCTCTGGCAGCTAGGCTTGCATGTTCTACAAACTCAGCCGCTGCTTGAGCAGCATAGGTAGTATCCTTAAATTTCATGTTCCAATACTTCCTACCAACAGAAAAATTACCATTACCATCTAAAGGAAATGATTGCCCATGTTCCAACCTTTTATCCTTGAAACCTAAGTGGCATGAACCACCATCATCAATACAATATTGCCTTGAAAGTTCTACAACAGCTCTGGCAGCTAGGCTTGCATGTTCTGCAAACTCAGCCGCTGCTTGAGTAGCAGAGGTAGCATCCTTAAATTGCATGTTCCAATTCTACCTGCCAACAGAAAAATTACCATTACCATCTCCAGGAATTGATTTCCCATGTTCCAACCTTTCATCCTTGAAACCTAAGTGGCATGAACCACCATCATCAACACAATATTGCCTTGAAAGTTCTCCAACAGCTCTGGCAGCTAGGCTTGCATGTTCTCCAAACTCAACCGCTGCTTGAGTAGAAGACGTAGTATCCTTAAATTTCATGTTCCAATTTTGCTTGCCAACAGAAAAATTACCATTACCATCTCCAGGAAATGCTTGCCCATGTTCAAAACTTTCATCGTTGAAACCTAAGTGGCATGAACCACCATCATCAACATAATATTGCCTTGAAAGTTCTCCAACAGCTCTGGCAGCTAGGCTTGCATGTTCTACAAACTCAGCCGCTGCTTGAGCAGCAGAGGTAGTATCCTTAAATTTCATGTTCCAATACTGCCTACCAATAGAAAAATTACCATTACCATCTCAAGGAAATGATTGCCCATGTTCCAACCTTTCATCCTTGAAACCTAAGTGGCATGAACCACCATCATCAACACAATATTGCCTTGAATGTTCTCCAATAGATCTGGTAGCTAAGCTTGCATGTTCTCCAAACTCAGCCGCTGCTTGAGCAGCAAAGGTAGTATCCTTAAATTTCATGTTCCAATTCTGCTTGCCAACAGAACAATTACCATTACCATCTCCAGGAAATGATTGCCCATGATCCAACCTTTTATCCTTGAAACCTAAGTGGCATGAACCACCATCATCAACACAATATTGCCTTGAAAGTTCTACAACAGCTCTGGCAGCTAGGCTTGCATGTTCTGCAAACTCAGCCGCTGCTTGAGTAGCAGAGGTAGCATCCTTAAATTGCATGTTCCAATTCTACCTGCCAACAGAAAAATTACCATTACCATCTCCAGGAATTGATTTCCCATGTTCCAACCTTTCATCCTTGAAACCTAAGTGGCATGAACCACCATCATCAACATAATATTGCCTTGAAAGTTCTCCAACAGCTCTGGCAGCTAGGCTTGCATGTTCTACAAACTCAGCCGCTGCTTGAGCAGCATAGGTAGTATCCTTAAATTTCATGTTCCAATTCTGCTTGCCAATAGAAAACTTACCATTACCATCTCCAGGAAAAGATTGTCCATGTTCCAACCTTTCATCCTTGAAACCTAAGTGGCCTGAACCACCATCATCAACACAATATTGCCTTGAAAGTTCTACACGGCTCTGGCAGCTAGGCTTGCATGTTCTGCTAACTCAGCCGCTGCTTGAGTAACAGAGGTAGCATCCTTAAATTTCATGTTCCAATTCTACCTGCCAACAGAAAAAGTACCATTACCATCTCGAGGAATTAATTTCCCATGTTCCAACCTTTCAGCCTTGAAACCTAAGTGGCATGAACCACCATCATCAACACAATATTGCCTTGAAAGTTCTCCAACAGTTCTGGCAGCTAGGCTTGCGTGTTCTCCAAACTCAGCCGCTGCTTGAGCAGTAGAGGTAGTATCCTTAAATTTCAAGTTCCAATTCTGCTTGCCAACAGAACAATTACCATTACCATCTCCAGGAAATGATTGCCCATGATCCAACCTTTTATCCTTGAAACCTAAGTAGCATGAACCACCATCATCAACACAATATTGCCTTGAATGTTCAACAACAGCTCTGGCAGCTAGGCTTGCATGTTCTGCAAACTCAGCCGCAGCTAGAGTAGTAGAGGTAGCATCCTTAAATTGCATGTTCCAATTCTACCTGCCAATAGAAAAATTACCATTACCATCTCCAGGAAATGATTGCCCATGTTCTGCAAACTCAGCCGCTGCTTGAGCTGCAGAGGTAGCATCCTTCAATTTCATGTTCCAATTCTGCTTGCCAACGGAAATATTACCATTACCATCTCTAGGAAATGCTTGCCCATGTTCAAACCTTTCATCCTATAAACCTAAGTGGCATGAACCACCATCATCAACACAATATTGCCTTGAAAGTTCTACAACAACTATGGCAGCTAGGCTTGCATGTTCTCCAAACTCAGCCGCTGCTTGAGCAGCAGAGGTAGCATCCTTAAATTTCATGTTCCAATACTGCCTGCCAACAGAAAAATTACCATTACCATCTCAAGGAAATGATTGCCCATGTTCCAACCTTTCATCCTTGAAAACTAAGTGGCATGAACCACCATCATCAACACAATATTGCCTTGAAAGTTCTACAACAGCTCTGGCAGCTAGGCTTGCATGTTCTGCAAACTCAGCCACTGCTTGAGCAGCAGAGGTAGTATCCTTAAATTTCATGTTCCAATTCTGCTTGCAAACAGAAAAATTACCATTACCATCTCAAGGAAATGATTTACCATGTTCCAACCTTTCATCCTTGAAACCTAAGTGGCATGAACCACCATCATCAACACAATATTGCCTTGAAAGTTCTACAACAACTCTGGCAGCTAGGCCTGCATGTTCTCCAAACTCAGCCGCTGCTTGAGCAGCTGAGGTAGCATCCTTAAATTTCATGTTCCAATACTGCCTGCCAATAGAAAAATTACCATTACCATCTCCAGGAAATGATTGCCCATGTTCCAACCTTTAATCCTTGAAAACTAAGTGGCATGAACCACCATCATCAACACAATATTACCTTGAAAGTTCTACAACAGCTCTGGGAGCTAGGCTTGCATGTTCTACAAACTCAATCGCTACTTGAGCAGCAGAGGTACCATCGTTAAATTTCACGTTCCAATTCTGCCTGCCAATAGAAAAATTACCATTACCATCTCCAGGAAATACTTTCCCATGTTCCAACCTTTCATCCTTGAAACCTAAGTGGCATGAACCACCATCATCAACACAATATTGCCTCTAAAGTTCTACAACAGCTCTGGCAGCTAGTCTTGGATGTCTTGAAAACTCAGCCGCTGCCGGAGCAGCAGAGGTAGCAACCTTAAATTGAATGTTCCAATTCTGCCGGCCAATAGAAAATTTACCATTTCCGGGAAATGATTGCCCATGTTCCAACCTTTCATCCTTGAAACCTAAGCGGCATGAACCACCATCATCAACATAATATTGCCTTGAAAGTTCTCCAACAGCTCTGGCAGCTAGGCTTGGATGTTTTACAAACTCAGCCGCTGCTTGAGCAGCAGAGGTAGCATCCTTAAATTTAATGTTCCAATTCTGCCTACCAATAGAAAATTTACCATTTCCAGGAAATGATTGCCCATGTTCCAACCTTTCATCCTTGAAACCTAAGCGGCATGAACCACCATCATCAACACAATATTGCCTTGAAACTTCTACAACAGTTCTGGCAGCTAGGCTTGCATGTTCTGCAAACTCAGACGCTGCTTGAGCAGTAGAGGTAATATCCTTAAATTTCATGTTCCAATTCTACTTGCCAACAGAAATATTTCCATTACCATCTCTAGGAAATGCTTGCCCATGTTCCAACCTTTCATCCTTGAAACCTAAGTGGCATGAACCACCATCATCAACACAATATTGCCTTGAAAGTTCTACAACAACTCTGGCAGCTAGGCTTGCATGTTCTCCAAACTCAGCCGCTGCTTGAGCAGCTGAGGTAGCATCCTTAAATTTCATGTTCCAATACTGCCTGCCAATAGAAAAATTACCATTACCATCTCCAGGAAATGATTGCCCATGTTCCAACCTTTAATCCTTGAAAACTAAGTGGCATGAACCACCATCATCAACACAATATTACCTTGAAAGTTCTACAACAGCTCTGGGAGCTAGGCTTGCATGTTCTACAAACTCAATCGCTACTTGAGCAGCAGAGGTACCATCGTTAAATTTCATGTTCCAATTCTGCCTGCCAATAGAAAAATTACCATTACCATCTCCAGGAAATACTTTCCCATGTTCCAACCTTTCATCCTTGAAACCTAAGTGGCATGAACCACCATCATCAACACAATATTGCCTGTAAAGTTCTACAACAGCTCTGGCAGCTAGTCTTGGATGTCTTGAAAACTCAGCCGCTGCCGGAGCAGCAGAGGTAGCAACCTTAAATTGAATGTTCCAATTCTGCCGGCCAATAGAAAATTTACCATTTTCGGGAAACGATTGCCCATGTTCCAACCTTTCATCCTTGAAACCTAAGCGGCATGAACCACCATCATCAACACAATATTGCCTTTAAAGTTCTACAACAGCTTTAGCAGCTAGGCTTGCATATTCTGCAAACTCAGCCGCTGCTTGAGTAGCAGAGGTAACATCCTTAAATTGCATGTTCCAATTCTACCTGCCAACAGAAATAATACCATTACCATCTCAAGGAAATGATTGCCCATGTTCCAACCTTTTATCCTTGAAACATAAGTGGCATGAACCACCATCATCAACAAAATATTGCCTTGAAATTTCTACAACAGCTCTGGCAGCTAGGCTTGGATGTTTTGCAAACTCAGCCGCTGCTTGAGCAGCAGAGGTTGCATCCTTAAATTTAATGTTCCAATTCTGCCTACCAATAGAAAATTTACCATTTCCAGGAAATGATTGCCCATGTTCCAACCTTTCATCCTTGAAACCTAAGCGGCATGAACCACCATCATCAACACAATATTGCCTTGAAACTTCTACAACAGCTCTGGCAGCTAGGCTTGCATGTTCTGCAAACTCAGACGCTGCTTGAGCAGCAGAGGTAATATCCTTAAATTTCATGTTCCAATTCTGCTTGCCAACAGAAATATTTCCATTACCATCTCTAGGAAATGCTTGCCCATGTTCCAACCTTTCATCCTTGAAACCTAAGTGGCATGAACCACCATCATCAACACAATATTGCCTTGAAAGTTCTACAACAACTCTGGCAGCTAGGCTTGCATGTTCTCCAAACTCAGCCGCTGCTTGAGCAGCTGAGGTAGCATCCTTAAATTTCATGTTCCAATACTGCCTGCCAACAGAAAAATTACCATTACCATCTCCAGGAAATGATTGCCCATGTTCCAACCTTTAATCCTTGAAAACTAAGTGGCATGAACCACCATCATCAACACAATATTACCTTGAAAGTTCTACAACAGCTTTGGGAGCTAGGCTTGCATGTTCTACAAACTCAATTGCTACTTGAGCAGCAGAGGTACCATCGTTAAATTTCATGTTCCAATTCTGCCTGCCAATAGAAAAATTACCATTACCATCTCCAGGAAATACTTTCCCATGTTCCAACCTTTCATCCTTGAAACCTAAGTGGCATGAACCACCATCATCAACACAATATTGCCTCTAAAGTTCTACAACAGCTCTGGCAGCTAGTCTTGGATGTCTTGAAAACTCAGCCGCTGCCGGAGCAGCAGAGGTAGCAACCTTAAATTGAATGTTCCAATTCTGCCGGCCAATAGAAAATTTACCATTTCCGGGAAATGATTGCCCATGTTCCAACCTTTCATCCTTGAAACCTAAGCGGCATGAACCACCATCATCAACACAATATTGCCTTGAAAGTTCTACAATAGCTCTAGCAGCTAGGCTTGCATATTCTGCAAACTCAGCCGCTGCTTGAGTAGTAGAGGTAACATCCTTAAATTGCATGTTCCAATTCTACCTGCCAACAGAAATAATACCATTACCATCTCAAGGAAATGATTGCCCATGTTCCAACCTTTTATCCTTGAAACCTAAGTGGCAAGAACCACCATCATCAACACAATATTGCCATGAAAGTTCTACAATAGCTCTAGCAGCTAGGCTTGCATGTTCTGCAAACTCAGCCGCTGGTTGAGTAGCAGAGGTAGCATCCTTAAATTTCATGTTCTAATTCTACCTGCCAATAGAAAAAATACCATTACCATCTCCAGGAAATGATTGCCCATGTTCCAACCTTTCATCCTTGAAACCTATGTGGCATGAACCACCATCATCAACACAATATTGCCTTGAAAGTTCTACAACATCTCTGGTAGCTAGCCTTTCATGTTCTGCAAACTCAGTCGCTACTTGAGCAGCAGAGGTAGCATCCTTAAATTTCATATTCCAATACTGCCTACCAATAAGAAAATTTACCATTACCTTCTTAAGGAAATGATTGTCCATGTTCCAACCTTTCATCCTTGAAACCTAAGTGGCATGAACCCCCATCATGAACACAATATTGGCTTGAAAGTTCTACAACATCTCTGGCAGCTAGGCTTGCATGTTCTGCAACCTCAGTCGCTGCTTGAGCAGCAGAGGTAGCATCCTTAAATTTCATGTTCTAATTCTTCATGCCAACAGAAAAATTACCATAACCATCTCCAGGAAATGCTTGCCCATGTTCCAACCATTCATTCTTGAAACCTAAGTGACATGAACCACCATCATCAACACAATATTGCCTTGAAAGTTCTCCAACAGCTCTGGCAGCTAGGCTTGCATGTTCTCCAAACTTAGCCGCTGCTTGTGCAGCAGAGGTAGCATCCTTAAATTTCATGTTCCAATACTGCCTGCCAACAAAAAAATTACCATTACCATCTCAAGGAAATGATTGCCCATGTTCCAACCTTTCATCCTTGAACACTAAATGGCATGTACCACCATCATCAACACAATATTGCCTTGAAAGTTCTCTAATAGCTCTGGCAGCTAAGCTTGCATGTTCTGCAAACTGAGCCGCTGCTTGAGTAGCAGAGATAACATCCTTAAATTGCATGTTCCAATTCTACTTGCCAACAGAAAAAATACCATTACCATCTCCAGGAAATGATTGCCCATGTTCCAACCTTTCATCCTTGAAACCTAAGTGGCATGAACCACCATTATCAACACAATATTGCCTTGAAAGTTCTACAACATCTCTGGTAGCTAGCCTTTCATGTTCTGCAAACTCAGTCGCTACTTGAGCAGCAGAGGTAGCATCCTTAAATTTCACATTCCAATACTGCCTACCAACAAGAAAATTTACCATTACCATCTCAAGGAAATAATTGTCCATGTTCCAATATTGCCTTGAAAGTTCTCCAATAGCTCTGGCAGCTAAGCTTGCATGTTCTCTAAACTCAGCCGCTGCTTGTGCAGCAGAGGTAGCATCCTTAAATTTCATGTTCCAATACATCTTGCCAACAGAAAAATTACCATTACCATCTCGAGGAAATGATTGCCTATGTTCCAACCTTTTATCCTTGAAATCTAAGCGGCATGAACCACCAACATCAACACAATATTGCCTTGAAAGTTCTACAAAAGCTCTGGCAGCTAGGCTTGCATGTTCTCCAAACTCAGCCGCTGCTTGAGCAGCAGAGGTAGTATCCTTAAACTTCATGTTCCAATACTGCCTGCGAACAGAAAAATTACCATTACCATCTCAAGGAAATGATTGCCCAGTTTCCAACCTTTCATCCTTGAAAGTAAGTGGCATGAACCACCATCATCAACACAATATTGCCTTAAAAGTTCTACGACAGCTCTGGCAGCTAGGCTTGCCTGTTCTGCAAAATCAGTCGTTACTTAAGCAGCAGAGGTAGCATCCTTAAATTTCATGTTCCAATTATGCCTTCCAATAGAAAAATTACCATTACCATCTCCAGGAAATGATTGCCTATGTTCCAACCTTTCATCATTGAAACCTAAGTGGCATGAACCACCATCATCAACAAAATATTGCCTTGAAAGTTCTACAATAGCTCTGGCAGCTAATCTTGGATGTTTTGAAAACTCAGCCGCTGCCTGAGCAGCAGAGGTAGCATCCTTAAATTGAATGTTCCAATTTTGCCGGCCAATAGAAAATTTACCATTTCCAGGAAACGATTGCCCATGTTCCAACCTTTCATCCTTGAAACCTAAGCGGCATGAA
The DNA here is from genome assembly GCF_000715075.1 of Nicotiana tabacum. Taxonomy (NCBI): domain Eukaryota; kingdom Viridiplantae; phylum Streptophyta; class Magnoliopsida; order Solanales; family Solanaceae; genus Nicotiana; species Nicotiana tabacum. The sequence goes on from NW_027438243.1 coordinate 1,116,658, forward strand.
CCACCATCATCAACACAATATTGCCTTGAAAGTTCTACAACAGCTCTAGCAGCTAGGCTTGCATGTTCTGCAAACTCAGTCGCTGCTTGAGCAGCAGAGCTAATATCCTTAAATTTCATGTTCCAATTCTGCTTGCCAACAGAAATATTACCATTACCATCTCTAGGAAATGCTTGCCCATGTTCCCACCTTTTATCCTTGAAACCTAAGTGGCATGAACCACCATCATCAACACAATATTGCCTTGAAAGTTCTACAACAACTCTGGCAGCTAGGCTTGCATGTTCTCCAAACTCAGCCGCTGCTTGAGCAGCAGAGGTAGCATCCTTAAATTTCATGTTCCAATACTGCCTGCCAACAGAAAAATTACCATTACCATCTCAAGGAAATGATTGCCCATGTTCCAACCTTTCATCCTTGAAAACTAAGTGGCATGAACCACCATCATCAACACAATATTGCCTTGAAAGTTCTCCAATAGCTCTGGCAGCTAAGCTTGCATGTTCTCCAAACTCAGCTGTTGCTTGTGCAGCAGAGGTAGCATCCTTAAATTTCATGTTCCAATACTGCCTGCCAACAGAAAAATTACCATTACCATCTCAAGGAAATTATTGCCTATGTTCCAACCTTTCATCCTTGAAACCTAAGCGGCATGAACCACCAACATCAACACAATATTGCCTTGAAAGTTCTACAACAGCTCTGGCAGCTAGGCTTGCATGTTCTCCAAACTCAGCCGCAGCTTGAGCAGCAGAGGTAGCATCCTTAAACATCATGTTCCAATACTGCCTGCCAGCAGAAAAATTACCATTACCATCTCAAGGAAATGATTGCCCGTGTTCCAACCTTTCATCCTTGAAAGTAAGTGGCATGAGCCACCATCATCAACACAATATTGCCTTAAAAGTTCTAGGATAGCTCTGGCAGCTAGGCTTGCCTGTTCTGCAAAATCAGTCGATACTTGAGCAGCAGAGGTAGCATACTTAAATTTCATGTTCTAATTATGGCTTCCAATAGAAAAATTACCATTACCATCTCCAGGAAATGATTGCCCATATTCCAACCTTTCATCATTGAAACCTAAGTGGCATGAACCACCATCATCAACAAAATATTGCCTTGAACGTTCTACAACAGCTCTGGCAGCTAGGCTTGGATGTTTTAAAAACTCAGCCGCTGCCTGAGCAGCAGAGGTAGCATCCTTAAATTGAATGTTCCAATTCTGCCGGCCAATAGAAAATTTACCATTTCCAGGAAACGATTGCCCATGTTCCAACCTTTCATCCTTGAAACCTAAGCGGCATGAACCACCATCATCAACAAAATATTGCCTTGAAAGTTCTACAACAGCTCTGGCAGCTAGGCTTGCGTGTTCGGCAAACTCAGTCGCTACTTGAGCAGCAGAGGTAATATCCTTAAATTTCATGTTCCAATTCTGCTTGCCAACAGAAATATTACCATTACCATCTCTAGGAAATGCTTGCCCATGTTCCAACCTTTCATCCTTGAAACCTAAGTGGCATGAACCACCATCATCAACACAATATTGCCTTGAAAGTGCTACAACAACTCTGGCAACTAGGCTTGCATGTTCTCCAAACTCAGCCGCTGCTTGAGCAGCAGAGGTAGCATCCTTAAATTTCATGTTCCAATACTGCCTGCAAACAGAAAAATTACCATTACCATCTCAAGGAAATGATTGCCCATGTTCCAACCTTTCATCCTTGAAAACTAAGTGGCATGAACCACCATCATCAACACTATATTGCCTTGAAAGTTCTCCAACAGCTTTGGCAGCTAGGCTTGCATTTTCTGCAAACTCAGCCTCTACTTGAGTAGTAGAGGTAGCATCCTTAAATTTCATGTTCCAATTCTGCCTGCCAATAGAAAAATTACCATTACCATCCCCAGGAAATGATTGCCCATGTTCCAACCTTTCATCCTTGAAACCTAAGTGGCATGAACCACCATCATCAACAAAATATTGCCTTGAAAGTTCTACAACAGCTCTGGCAGCTAGGCTTGGATGTTTTTCAAACTCAGCCGATGCTTGAGCTGCAGAGGTAGCATCCTTAAATTTAATATTCCAATTCTGCCTGCCAATAGAAAATTTACCATTTCCAGGAAAATGGTTGCCCATGTTCCAACCTTTCATCCTTGAAACCTAAGCGGCATGAACCACCATCATCAACACAATATTGCCTTGAAACTTTTACAATAGCTCTGGCAGCTAGGCTTGCATGTTCTGCAAACTCAGTCGCTGCTTGAGCAGCACAGGTAATATCCTTAAATTTCATGTCACAATTCTGCTTGCCAACAGAAATATTACCATTACCATCTCTAGGAAATGCTTGCCCATGTTCCAACCTTTCATCCTTGAAACCTAAGTGGCATGAACCACCATCATCAACACAATATTGCCTTGAAAGTTCTACAACAACTCTGGCAGCTAGGCTTGCATGTTCTCCAAACTCAGCCGCTGCTTGAGCAGCTGAGGTAGCATCCTTAAATTTCATGTTCCAATACTGCCTGCCAACAGAAAATTACCATTACCATCTCAAGGAAATGATTGCCCATGTTCCAACCTTTAATCCTTGAAAACTAAGTGGCATGAACCACCATCATCAACACAATATTGCCTTGAAAGTTCTACAACAGCTTTGGGAGCTAGGCTTGCATATTCTGCAAACTCAATCGCCACTTGAGCAGCAGAGGTACCATCGTTAAATTTCATGATCCAATTCTGCCTGCCAATAGAAAAATTACCATTACCATCTCCAGGAAATGCTTTCCCATGTTCCAACCTTTCATCCTTGAAACCTAAGTGGCATGAACCACCATCATCAACACAATATTGCCTTGAAATTACTCCAACAGCTCTGGCAACTAGGCTTGCATGTTCTGCAAACTCAGTCGCTGCTTGAGTAGTAGAGGTAACATCCTTAAATTGCATGTTCCAATTCTACCTGCCAACAGAAAAAATACCATTACCATCTCAAGGAAATGATTGCCCTTGTTCCAACCTTTTATCCTTGAAACCAAAGTGGCAAGAACCACCATCATCAACACAATATTGCCTTGAAAGTTCTACAATAGCTCTGGCAGCTAGGCTTGCATATTCTGCAAACTCAGCCGCTGCTTGAGTAGTAGAGGTAGCATCCTTAAATTTCATGTTCTAATTCTACCTGCCAACAGAAAAATTACCATTACCATCCCCAGGAAATGATTGCCCATGTTCCAACCTTTCATCCTTGAAACCTAAGTGGCATGAACCACCATCATCAACAAAATATAGCCTTGAAAGTTCTACACTAGCTCTGGCAGCTAGGCTTGGATGTTTTGCAAACTCAGCCGCTGCTTGAGCAGCAGAGGTAGCATCCTTAAATTTCATGTTCCAATTCTGCCTGCCAATAGAAAATTTACCATCTCAAGGAAATGATTGCCCATGTTCCAACCTTTTATCCTTGAAACCTAATTGGCAAGAACCACCATCATCAACACAATATTGCCTTGAAAGTTCTACAACAGCTCTAGCAGCTAGGCTTGCATGTTCTGCAAACTCAGTCGCTACTTGAGCAGCAGAGGTAGCATCCTTAAATTTCATGTTCCAATACTGCCTGCCAGCAGAAAAATTACCATTACCATCTCAAGGAAATGATTGCACATGTTCCAACCTTTCGTCCTTCAAAACTAAGTGGTATGAACCACCATCATCAACACAATATTGCCTTGAAAGTTCTACAATAGCTCTGGTACCTAGGCTTGCATTTTCTCCAAACTCAACCGTTGTTTGAGCAGCAGAGGTAGCAACCTTAAATTTCATGTTCCAATACAGCTTGCCAACAGAAATATTACCATTACCATCTCCAGGAAATGATTGCCCATGTTCCAACCTTTCGTCCTTGAAACCTAAGTGGCATGAACCACCATTATCAACACAATATTGCCTTGAAAGTTCTACAACAGCTCTAGCAGCTAGGCTTGCATGTTCGGCAAACTCAGTCCTTACTTGAGCAGCAGAGGTAGCATCCTTAAATTTCATGTTCCAATTCTGCCTGCCAATAGAATAATTGCCATTACCATCTCAAGGAAATGATTGCCCATGTTCTAACCTTTCATCCTTGAAAACTAAGTGGTATGAAGCACCATCATCAACACAATATTGCCTTGAAAGTTCTACAAAAGCTCTGGCACCTAGGCTTGCATGTTCTCCAAACTCAGCCGTTGCTTGAGCAGCAGAGGTAGCAACCTTAAATTTCATGTTTCAATACTGCTTGCCAACAGAACAATTACCATTACCATCTCCAGGAAATGCTTGCCCATGTTCCAACCTTTTATCCTTGAAACCTAAGTGGCATGAACCACCATCATCAACACAATATTGCCTTGAAAGTTCTACAATAGCTCTGGCAGCTAGGCTTGCATGTTCTTCAAACTCAGTCGCTCCTTGAGCAGCAGAGGTAGCATCCTTAAATTTAATGTTCCAATTCTGCCTGCCAATAGAAAACTTACCATTACCATCTCAAGGAAATGATTGCCCATGTTCCAACCTTTCATCCTTGAAAACTAAGTGGTATGAACCACCATCATCAACACAATATTGCCTTGAAAGTTCTACAATAGCTCTGGCACCTAGGCTTGCATGTTCTCCAAACTCAGCCGTTGCTTGAGCAGCGGAGGTAGCAACCTTAAATTTCATGTTTCAATACTGCTTGCCAACAGAACAATTACCATTACCATCTCCAGGAAATGCTTGCCCATGTTCACCCCCTTTCATCCTAGAAACCTAAGTGGCATGAACCACCATCATCAACACAATATTTCCTTGAAAGTTCTAAAACAGCTCTGGCAGCTAGGCTTGCATGTTCTCCAAACTCAGCCGCTTCTTGAACAGCAGAGGTAGCATCCTTAAATTTCATGTTCCAATACTGCTTGCCAACAGAAAAATTACCATTACCATCTCAAGGAAATGATTGCCCATGTTCTAACCTTTCATCCTTGAAAACTAAGTGGTATGAAGCACCATCATCAACACAATATTGCCTTGAAAGTTCTACAAAAGCTCTGGCACCTAGGCTTGCATGTTCTCCAAACTCAGCCGTTGCTTGAGCAGTAGAGGTAGCAACCTTAAATTTCATGTTCCAATACAGCATGCCAACAGAAATATTACCATTACCATCTCCAGGAAATGATTGCCCATGTTCCAACATTTCATCCTTGAAACCTAAGTGGCATGAACCACCATCATCAACACAATATTGCCTTGAAAGTTCTACAACAGCTCTAGCAGCTAGGCTTGCATGTTCTGCAAACTCAGTCGCTACTTGAGCAGCAGAGGTAGCATCCTTAAATTTCATGTTCCAATACTGCCTGCCAGCAGAAAAATTACCATTACCATCTCAAGGAAATGATTGCACATGTTCCAACCTTTCATCCTTCAAAACTAAGTGGTATGAACCACCATCATCAACACAATATTGCCTTGAAAGTTCTACAACAGCTCTGGTACCTAGGCTTGCATGTTCTCCAAACTCAGCCGTTGCTTGAGCAGCAGAGGTAGCAACCTTAAATTTCATGTTCCAATACAGCTTGCAAACAGAAATATTACCATTACCATCTCCAGGAAATGATTGACCATGTTCCAACCTTTCATCCTTGAAACCTAAGTGGCATGAACCACCATCATCACCACAGTATTGCCTTGAAAGTTCTACAACAGCTCTAGCAGCTAGGCTTGAATGTTCTGCAAACTCAGTCGCTACTTGAGCAGCAGAGATAGCATCCTTAAATTTCATGTTCCAATTCTGCCTGCCAATAGAATAATTACCCTTACCATCTCTAGGAAATGCTTGCCAATGTTCCAACCTTTCATCCTTGAAACCTAAGTGGCATGAACCACCATCATCAACACAATATTGCCTTGAAAGTTCTCCAACAGCTGGGGCAGCTAGGCTTGCATGTTCTCCAAACTCAGCCGTTGCTTGAGCAGCCGAGGTAGCATCCTTAAATTTCATGTTCCAATTCTGCCTGCCAACAGAAAAATTACCATTACCATCTCAAGGAAATGATTGCCCATGTTCCAACCTTTTATCCTTGAAACCTAAGTGGCATGATCCACCATCATCAACACAATATTTCCTTGAAAGTTCTAAAACAGCTCTGGCAGCTAGGGTTGCATGTTCTCCAAACTCAGCCGCTTCTTGAACAGCAGAGGTAGCATCTTTAAATTTCATGTTCCAATACTGCCTGCCAACAGAAAAATTACCATTACCATCTCAAGGAAATGATTGCCCTTGTTCTAACCTTTCATCCTTGAAAACTAAGTGGTATGAACCACCATCATCAACACAATATTGCCTTGAAAGTTCTACAACAGCTCTGGCACCTAGGCTTGCATGTTCTCCAAGCTCAGCCGTTGCTTGAGCAGCAGAGGTAGCAACCTTAAATTTCATGTTTCAATACTGCTTGCCAACAGAACAATTACCATTACCATCTCCAGGAAATGCATGCCCATGTTCCAAACTTTTATCCTTGAAACCTAAGTGGCATGAACCACCATCATCAACACAATATTGCCTTGAAAGTTCTACAATAGCTCTGGCAGCTAGGCTTGCATGTTCTTCAAACTCAGTCGCTCCTTGAGCAGCAGAGGTAGCATCCTTAAATTTAATGTTCCAATTCTGCCTGCCAATAGAAAACTTACCATTACCATCTCAAGGAAATGATTGCCCATGTTCCAACCTTTTATCCTTCAAACCTAAGTGGCATGAACCACCATCATCAACATAATATTTCCTTGAAAGTTCTAAAACAGCTCTGGCAGCTAGGCTTGCATGTTCTTCAAACTCAGTCGTTCCTTGAGCAGCAGAGGTAGCATCCTTAAATTTCATGTTCCAATACAGCTTGCAAACAGAAATATTACCATTACCATCTCCAGGAAATGATTGCCCATGTTCCAACCTTTCATCCTTGAAACCTAAGTGGCATGAACCACCATCATCAACACAGTATTGCCTTGAAAGTTCTACAACAGCTCTAGCAGCTAGGCTTGCATGTTCTGCAAACTCAGTCGCTACTTGAGCAGCAGAGATAGCATCCTTAAATTTCATGTTCCAATTCTGCCTGCCAATAGAATAATTACCCTTACCATCTCTAGGAAATGCTTGCCAATGTTCCAACCTTTCATCCTTGAAACCTAAGTGGCATGAACCACCATCATCAACACAATATTGCCTTGAAAGTTCTCCAACAGCTGGGGCAGCTAGGCTTGCATGTTCTCCAAACTCAGCCGTTGCTTGAGCAGCCGAGGTAGCATCCTTAAATTTCATGTTCCAATTCTGCCTGCCAACAGAAAAATTACCATTACCATCTCAAGGAAATGATTGCCCATGTTCCAACCTTTTATCCTTGAAACCTAAGTGGCATGAACCACCATCATCAACACAATATTTCCTTGAAAGTTCTAAAACAGCTCTGGCAGCTAGGGTTGCATGTTCTCCAAACTCAGCCGCTTCTTGAACAGCAGAGGTAGCATCCTTAAATTTCATGTTCCAATACTGCCTGCCAACAGAAAAATTACCATTACCATCTCAAGGAAATGATTGCCCTTGTTCTAACCTTTCATCCTTGAAAACTAAGTGGTATGAACCACCATCATCAACACTATATTGCCTTGAAAGTTCTACAACAGCTCTGGCACCTAGGCTTGCATGTTCTCCAAGCTCAGCCGTTGCTTGAGCAGCAGAGGTAGCAACTTTAAATTTCATGTTTCAATACTGCTTGCCAACAGAACAATTACCATTACCATCTCCAGGAAATGCATGCCCATGTTCCAACCTTTTATCCTTGAAACCTAAGTGGCATGAACCACCATCATCAACACAATATTGCCTTGAAAGTTCTACAATAGCTCTGGCAGCTAGGCTTGCATGTTCTTCAAACTCAGTCGCTCCTTGAGCAGCAGAGGTAGCATCCTTAAATTTAATGTTCCAATTCTGCCTGCCAATAGAAAACTTACCATTACCATCTCAAGGAAATGATTGCCCATGTTCCAACCTTTTATCCTTCAAACCTAAGTGGCATGAACCACCATCATCAACATAATATTTCCTTGAAAGTTCTAAAACAGCTCTGGCAGCTAGGCTTGCATGTTCTTCAAACTCAGTCGTTCCTTGAGCAGCGGAGGTAGCATCCTTAAATTTAATGTTCCAATTCTGCCTGCCAATAGAAAACTTACCATTACCATCTCTAGGAAATGCTTGCCCATGTTCACCCCCTTTCATCCTAGAAACCTAAGTGGCATGAACCACCATCATCAACACAATATTTCCTTGAAAGTTCTAAAACAGCTCTGGCACCTAGGCTTGCATGTTCTCCAAGCTCAGCCGTTGCTTGAGCAGCAGAGGTAGCAACCTTAAATTTCATGTTTCAATACTGCTTGCCAACAGAACAATTACCATTACCATCTCCAGGAAATGCTTGCCCATGTTCCAACCTTTTATCCTTGAAACCTAAGTGGCATGAACCACCATCATCAACACAATATTGCCTTGAAAGTTCTACAATAGCTCTGGCAGCTAGGCTTGCATTTTCTTCAAACTCAGTCGCTCCTTGAGCAGCAGAGGTAGAATCCTTAAATTTAATGTTCCAATTCTGCCTGCCAATAGAAAACTTACCATTACCATCTCAAGGAAATGATTGCCCATGTTCCAACCTTTTATCCTTGAAACCTAAGTGGCATGGACCACCATCATCAACACAATATTGCCTTGAAAGTTCTACAACTGCCCTAGCAGCTAGGCTTGCATGTTCTGCAAACTCAGTCGCTACTTGAGCAGCAGAGGTAGCATCCTTAAATTTCATGTTCCAATACTGCCTGCCAGCAGAAAAATTACCATTACCATCTCAAGGAAATGATTGCACATGTTCCAACCTTTCATCCTTCAAAACTAAGTGGTATGAACCACCATCATCAACACAATATTGCCTTGAAAGTTCTACAACAGCTCTGGTACCTAGGCTTGCATGTTCTCCAAACTCAGCCGTTGCTTGAGCAGCAGAGGTAGCAACCTTAAATTTCATGTTCCAATACAGCTTGCCAACAGAAATATTACCATTACCATCTCCAGGAAATGATTGCCCATGTTCCAACCTTTACTCCTTGAAACCTAAGTGGCATGAACCACCATCATCAACACAGTATTGCCTTGAAAGTTCTACAACAGCTCTAGCAGCTAGGCTTGCATGTTCTGCAAACTCAGTCGCTACTTGAGCAGCAGAGATAGCATCCTTAAATTTCATGTTCCAATTCTGCCTGCCAATAGAATAATTACCATTAACATCTCTAGGAAATGCTTGCCAATGTTCCAACCTTTCATCCTTGAAACCTAAGTGGCATGAACCACCATCATCAACACAATATTGCCTTGAAAGTTCTCCAACAGCTGGGGCAGCTAGGCTTGCATGTTCTCCAAACTCAGCCGTTGCTTGAGCAGCCGAGGTAGCATCCTTAAATTTCATGTTCCAATTCTGCCTGCCAACAGAAAAATTACCATTACCATCTCAAGGAAATGATTGCCCATGTTCCAACCTTTTATCCTTGAAACCTAAGTGGCATGAACCACCATCATCAACACAATATTTCCTTGAAAGTTCTAAAACAGCTCTGGCAGCTAGGGTTGCATGTTCTCCAAACTCAGCCGCTTCTTGAACAGCAGAGGTAGCATCCTTAAATTTCATGTTCCAATACTGCCTGCCAACAGAAAAATTACCATTACCATCTCAAGGAAATGATTGCCCTTGTTCTAACCTTTCATCCTTGAAAACTAAGTGGTATGAACCACCATCATCAACACTATATTGCCTTGAAAGTTCTACAACAGCTCTGGCACCTAGGCTTGCATGTTCTCCAAGCTCAGCCGTTGCTTGAGCAGCAGAGGTAGCAACCTTAAATTTCATGTTTCAATACTACTTGCCAACAGAACAATTACCATTAGCATCTCCAGGAAATGCATGCCCATGTTCCAACCTTTTATCCTTGAAACCTAAGTGGCATGAACCACCATCATCAACACAATATTGCCTTGAAAGTTCTACAATAGCTCTGGCAGCTAGGCTTGCATGTTCTTCAAACTCAGTCGCTCCTTGAGCAGCAGAGGTAGCATCCTTAAATTTAATGTTCCAATTCTGCCTGCCAATAGAAAACTTACCATTACCATCTCAAGGAAATGATTGCCCATGTTCCAACCTTTTATCCTTCAAACCTAAGTGGCATGAACCACCATCATCAACATAATATTTCCTTGAAAGTTCTAAAACAGCTCTGGCAGCTAGGCTTGCATGTTCTTCAAACTCAGTCGTTCCTTGAGCAGCAGAGGTAGCATCCTTAAATTTAATGTTCCAATTCTGCCTGCCAATAGAAAACTTACCATTACCATCTCAAGGAAATGATTGCCCATGTTCCAACCTTTTATCCTTGAAACCTAAGTGGTATGAACCACCATCATCAACACAATATTGCCTTGAAAGTTCTACAACAGCTCTGGCACCTAGGCTTGCATGTTCTCCAAGCTCAGCCGTTGCTTGAGCAGCAGAGGTAGCAACCTTAAATTTCATGTTTCAATACTGCTTGCCAACAGAACAATTACCATTACCATCTCCAGGAAATGCTTGCCCATGTTCCAACCTTTTATCCTTGAAACCTAAGTGGCATGAACCACCATCATCAACACAATATTGCCTTGAAAGTTCTACAATAGCTCTGGCAGCTAGGCTTGCATGTTCTTCAAACTCAGTCGCTCCTTGAGCAGCAGAGGTAGAATCCTTAAATTTAATGTTCCAATTCTGCCTGCCAATAGAAAACTTACCATTACCATCTCAAGGAAATGATTGCCCATGTTCCAACCTTTTATCCTTGAAACCTAAGTGGCATGAACCACCATCATCAACACAATATTTCCTTGAAAGTTCTAAAATAGCTCTGGCAGCTAGGCTTGCATGTTCTCCAAACTCAGCCGCTTCTTGAACAGCAGAGGTAGCATCCTTAAATTTCATGTTCCAATACTGCCTGCCAACAGAAAAATTACCATTACCATCTCAAGGAAATGATTGCCCATGTTCTAACCTTTCATCCTTGAAAACTAAGTGGTATGAAGCACCATAATCAACACAATATTGCCTTGAAAGTTCTACAAAAGCTCTGGCACCTAGGCTTGCGTGTTCTCCAAACTCAGCCGTTGCTTGAGCAGCAGAGGTAGCAACCTTAAATTTCATGTTTCAATACTGCTTGCCAACAGAACAATTACCATTACCATCTCCAGGAAATGCATGCCCATGTTCCAACCTTTTATCCTTGAAACCTAAGTGGCATGAACCACCATCATCAACACAATATTGCCTTGAAAGTTCTACAATAGCTCTGGCAGCTAGGCTTGCATGTCCTTCAAACTCAAACGCTCCTTGAGCAGCAGAGGTAGAATCCTTAAATTTAATGTTCCAATTCTGCCTGCCAATAGAAAACTTACCATTACCATCTCAAGGAAATGATTGCCCATGTTCCAACCTTTTATCCTTGAAACCTAAGTGGCATGAACCACCATCATCAACACAATATTTCCTTGAAAGTTCTAAAACAGCTCTGGCAGCTAGGCTTGCATGTTCTCCAAACTCGCCGCTTCTTGAACAGCAGAGGTAGCATCCTTAAATTTCATGTTCCAATACTGCCTGCCAACAGAAAAATTACCATTACCATCTCAAGGAAATGATTGCCCATGTTCTAACCTTTCATCCTTAAAAACTAAGTGGTATGAAGCACCATCATCAACACAATATTGCCTTGAAAGTTCTACAAAAGCTCTGGCACCTAGGCTTGCATGTTCTCCAAACTCAGCCGTTGCTTGAGCAGCAGAGGTAGCAACCTTAAATTTCATGTTTCAATACTGCTTGCCAACAGAACAATTACCATTACCATCTCCAGGAAATGCTTGCCCATGTTCCAACCTTTTTTCCTTGAAACCTAAGTGGCATGAACCACCATCATCAACACAATATTGCCTTGAAAGTTCTACAATAGCTCTGGCAGCTAGGCTTGCATGTTCTTCAAACTCAGTCGCTCCTTGAGCAGCAGAGGTAGAATCCTTAAATTTAATGTTCCAATTCTGCCTGCCAATAGAAAACTTACCATTACCATCTCAAGGAAATGATTGCCCATGTTCCAACCTTTTATCCTTGAAACCTAAGCGGCATGAACCACCATCATCAACACAATATTTCCTTGAAAGTTCTAAAACAGCTCTGGCAGCTAGGCTTGCATGTTCTCCAAACTCAGCCGCTTCTTGAACAGCAGAGGTAGCATCCTTAAATTTCATGTTCCAATACTGCCTGCCAACAGAAAAATTACCATTACCATCTCAAGGAAATGATTGCCCATGTTCTAACCTTTCATCCTTAAAAACTAAGTGGTATGAAGCACCATCATCAACACAATATTGCCTTGAAAGTTCTACAAAAGCTCTGGCACCTAGGCTTGCATGTTCTCCAAACTCAGCCGTTGCTTGAGCAGCAGAGGTAGCAACCTTAAATTTCATGTTTCAATACTGCTTGCCAACAGAACAATTACCATTACCATCTCCAGGAAATGCTTGCCCATGTTCACCCCCTTTCATCTGTGAAACCTAAGTGGCATGAACCACCATCATCAACACAATATTGCCTTGAAAGTTCTACAATAGCTCTGGCCGCTAGGCTTGCATGTTCTTCAAACTCAGTCGCTCCTTGAGCAGCTGAGGTAGCATCCTTAAATTTAATGTTCCAATTCTGCTTGCCAATAGAAAACTTACCATTACCATCTCAAGGAAATGATTGCCCATTTTCCAACCTTTTATCCTTGAAACCTAAGTGGTATGAACCACCATCATCAACACAATATTGCCTTGAAAGTTCTACAACAGCTCTGGCACCTAGGCTTGCATGTTCTCCGAGCACAGCCGTTGCTTGAGCAGCAGAGGTAGCAACCTTAAATTTCATGTTTCAATTCAGCTTGCCAACAGAACAATTACCATTACCATCTCCAGGAAATGCTTGCCCATGTTCCAACCTTTTATCCTTGAAACCTAAGTGGCATGAACCACCATCATCAACACAATATTGCCTTGAAAGTTCTACAATAGCTCTGGCAGCTAGGCTTGCATGTTCTTCAAACTCAACCGTTGCTTGAGCAGCAGAGGTAGCAACCTTAAATTTCATGTTTCAATACTGCTTGCCAACAGAACAATTACCATTACCATCTCCAGGAAATGCATGCCCATGTTCCAACCTTTTATCCTTGAAACCTAAGTGGCATGAACCACCATCATCAACACAATATTGCCTTGAAAGTTCTACAATAGCTCTGGCAGCTAGGCTTGCATGTCCTTCAAACTCAAACGCTCCTTGAGCAGCAGAGGTAGAATCCTTAAATTTAATGTTCCAATTCTGCCTGCCAATAGAAAACTTACCATTACCATCTCAAGGAAATGATTGCCCATGTTCCAACCTTTTATCCTTGAAACCTAAATGGCATGAACCACCATCATCAACACAATATTTCCTTGAAAGTTCTAAAACAGCTCTGGCAGCTAGGCTTGCATGTTCTCCAAACTCAGCCGCTTCTTGAACAGCAGAGGTAGCATCCTTAAATTTCATGTTCCAATACTGCCTGCCAACAGAAAAATTACCATTACCATCTCAAGGAAATGATTGCCCATGTTCTAACCTTTCATCCTTAAAAACTAAGTGGTATGAAGCACCATCATCAACACAATATTGCCTTGAAAGTTCTACAAAAGCTCTGGCACCTAGGCTTGCATGTTCTCCAAACTCAGCCGTTGCTTGAGCAGCAGAGGTAGCAACCTTAAATTTCATGTTTCAATACTGCTTGCCAACAGAACAATTACCATTACCATCTCCAGGAAATGCTTGCCCATGTTCCAACCTTTTATCCTTGAAACCTAAGTGGCATGAACCACCATCATCAACACAATATTGCCTTGAAAGTTCTACAATAGCTCTGGCAGCTAGGCTTGCATGTTCTTCAAACTCAGTCGCTCCTTGAGCAGCAGAGGTAGCATCCTTAAATTTAATGTTCCAATTCTGCCTGCCAATAGAAAACTTACCATTACCATCTCAAGGAAATGATTGCCCATGTTCCAACCTTTTATCCTTGAAACCTAAGTGGTATGAACCACCATCATCAACACAATATTGCCTTGAAAGTTCTACAACAGCTCTGGCACCTAGGCTTGCATGTTCTCCAAGCACAGCCGTTGCTTGAGCAGCAGAGGTAGCAACCTTAAATTTCATGTTTCAATACAGCTTGCCAACAGAACAATTACCATTACCATCTCAAGGAAATGCTTGCCCATGTTCCAACCTTTTATCCTTGAAACCTAAGTGGCATGAACAACCATCATCAACACAATATTGCCTTGAAAGTTCTACAATAGCTCTGGCAGCTAGGCTTGCATGTTCTTCAAACTCAGTCGCTCCTTGAGCAGCAGAGGTAGAATCCTTAAATTTAATGTTCCAATTCTGCCTGCCAATAGAAAACTTACCATTACCATCTCAAGGAAATGATTGCCCATGTTCCAACCTTTTATCCTTGAAACCTAAGTGGCATGAACCACCATCATCAACACAATATTTCCTTGAAAGTTCTAAAACAGCTCTGGCAGCTAGGCTTGCATGTTCTCCAAACTCAGCCGCTTCTTGAACAGCAGAGGTAGCATCCTTAAATTTCATGTTCTAATACTGCCTGCCAACAGAAAAATTACCATTACCATCTCAAGGAAATGATTGCCCATGTTCTAACCTTTCATCCTTGAAAACTAAGTGGTATGAACCACCATCATCAACACAATATTGCCTTGAAAGTTCTATAATAGCTCTGGCACCTAGGCTTGCATGTTCTCCAAACTCAGCCGTTGCTTGAGCAGCGGAGGTAGCAACCTTAAATTTCATGTTTCAATACTGCTTGCCAACAGAACAATTACCATTACCATCTCCAGGAAATGCTTGCCCATGTTCACCCCCTTTCATCCTAGAAACCTAAGTGGCATGAACCACCATCATCAACACAATATTTCCTTGAAAGTTCTAAAACAGCTCTGACAGCTAGGCTTGCATGTTCTCCAAACTCAGCCGCTTCTTGAACAGCAGAGGTAGCATCCTTAAATTTCATGTTCCAATACTGCCTGCCGACAGAAAAATTACCATTACCATCTCAAGGAAATGATTGCCCATGTTCTAACCTTTCATCCTTGAAAACTAAGTGGTATGAACCACCATCATCAACACAATATTGCCTTGAAAGTTCTACAACAACTCTGGCACCTAGGCTTGCATGTTCTCCGAGCTCAGCCGTTGCTTGAGCAGCAGAGGTAGCAACCTTAAATTTCATGTTTCAATACTGCTTGCCAACAGAACAATTACCATTACCATCTCCAGGAAATGCATGCCCATGTTCCAACCTTTTATCCTTGAAACCTAAGTGGCATGAACCACCATCATCAACACAATATTGCCTTGAAAGTTCTACAATAGCTCTGGCAGCTAGGCTTGCATGTTCTTCAAACTCAGTCGCTCCTTGAGCAGCAGAGGTAGCATCCTTAAATTTAATGTTCCAATTCTGCCTGCCAATAGAAAACTTACCATTACCATCTCAAGGAAATGATTGCCCATGTTCCAACCTTTTATCCTTGAAACCTAAGTGGCATGAACCACCATCATCAACACAATATTTCCTTGAAAGTTCTAAAGCAGCTCTGGCAGCTAGGCTTGCATGTTCTCCAAACTCAGCCGCTTCTTGAATAGCAGAGGTAGCATCCTTAAATTTCATGTTCCAATACTGCCTGCCAACAGAAAAATTACCATTACCATCTCAAGGAAATGATTGCCCATGTTCTAACCTTTCATCCTTGAAAACTAAGTGGTATGAAGCACCATCATCAACACAATATTGCCTTGAAAGTTCTACAAAAGCTCTGGCACCTAGGCTT
The DNA here is from genome assembly GCF_000715075.1 of Nicotiana tabacum. NCBI lineage: Eukaryota > Viridiplantae > Streptophyta > Magnoliopsida > Solanales > Solanaceae > Nicotiana > Nicotiana tabacum. Next base: position 1,132,689 of record NW_027438243.1, read on the forward strand.
GCATGTTCTCCAAACTCAGCCGTTGCTTGAGCAGCAGAGGTAGCAACCTTAAATTTCATGTTTCAATACTGCTTGCCAACAGAACAATTACCATTACCATCTCCAGGAAATGCTTGCCCATGTTCCAACCTTTTATCCTTGAAACCTAAGTGGCATGAACCACCATCATCAACACAATATTGCCTTGAAAGTTCTACAATAGCTCTGGCAGCTAGGCTTGCATGTTCTTCAAACTCAGTCGCTCCTTGAGCAGCAGAGGTAGCATCCTTAAATTTAATGTTCCAATTCTGCCTGCCAATAGAAAACTTACCATTACCATCTCAAGGAAATGATTGCCCATGTTCCAACCTTTTATCCTTGAAACCTAAGTGGTATGAACCACCATCATCAACACAATATTTCCTTGAAAGTTCTACAACAGCTCTGGCACCTAGGCTTGCATGTTCTCCAAGCTCAGCCGTTGCTTGAGCAGCAGAGGTAGCAACCTTAAATTTCATGTTTCAATACTGCTTGCCAACAGAACAATTACCATTACCATCTCCAGGAAATGCATGCCCATGTTCCAACCTTTTATCCTTGAAACATAAGTGGCATGAACCACCATCATCAACACAATATTGCCTTGAAAGTTCTACAATAGCTCTGGCAGCTAGGCTTGCATGTTCTTCAAACTCAGTCGCTCCTTGAGCAGCAGAGGTAGAATCCTTAAATTTAATGTTCCAATTCTGCCTGCCAATAGAAAACATACCATTACCATCTCAAGGAAATGATTGCCCATGTTCCAACCTTTTATCGTTGAAACCTAAGTGGTATGAACCACCATCATCAACACAATATTTCCTTGAAAGTTCTAAAACAGCTCTGGCAGCTAGGCTTGCATGTTCTCCAAACTCAGCCGCTTCTTGAACAGCAGAGGTAGCATCCTTAAATTTCATGTTCCAATACTGCCTGCCAACAGAAAAATTACCATTACCATCTCAAGGAAATGATTGCCCATGTTCTAACCTTTCATCCTTGAAAACTAAGTGGTATGAAGCACCATCATCAACACAATATTTCCTTGAAAGTTCTACAAAAGCTCTGGCACCTAGGCTTGCATGTTCTCCAAACTCAGCCGTTGCTTGAGCGGCAGAGGTAGCAACCTTAAATTTCATGTTTCAATACTGCTTGCTAACAGAACAATTACCATTACCATCTCCAGGAAATGCTTGCCCATGTTCCAACCTTTTATCCTTGAAACCTAAGTGGCATGAACCACCATCATCAACACAATATTGCCTTGAAAGTTCTACAATAGCTCTGGCAGCTAGGCTTGCATGTTCTTCAAACTCAGTCGCTCCTTGAGCAGCAGAGGTAGCATCCTTAAATTTAATGTTCCAATTCTGCCTGCCAATAGAAAACTTACCATTACCATCTCAAGGAAATGATTGCCCATGTTCCAACCTTTCATGCTTGAAAACTAAGTGGTATGAACCACCATCATCAACACAATATTGCCTTGAAAGTTCTACAACAGCTCTGGCACCTAGGCTTGCATGTTCTCCAAACTCAGCCGTTGCTTGAGCAGCAGAGGTAGCAACCTTAAATTTCATGTTCCAATACAGCTTGCCAACAGAAATATTACCATTACCATCTCCAGGAAATGATTGCCCATGTTCCAACATTTCATCCTTGAAACCTAAGTGGCATGAACCACCATCATCAACACAATATTGCCTTGAAAGTTCTACAACAGCTCTAGCAGCTAGGCTTGCATGTTCTGCAAACTCAGTCGCTACTTGAGCAGCAGAGGTAGCATCCTTAAATTTCATGTTCCAATACTGCCTGCCAGCAGAAAAATTACCATTACCATCTCAAGGAAATGATTGCACATGTTCCAACCTTTCATCCTTCAAAACTAAGTGGTATGAACCACCATCATCAACACAATATTGCCTTGAAAGTTCTACAACAGCTCTGGTACCTAGGCTTGCATGTTCTCCAAACTCAGCCGTTGCTTGAGCAGCAGAGGTAGCAACCTTAAATTTCATGTTCCAATACAGCTTGCCAACAGAAATATTACCATTACCATCTCCAGGAAATGATTGCCCATGTTCCAACCTTTCATCCTTGAAACCTAAGTGGCATGAACCACCATCATCAACACAATATTGCCTTGAAAGTTCTACAACAGCTCTAGCAGCTAGGCTTGCATGTTCTGCAAACTCAGTCGCTACTTGAGCAGCAGAGGTAGCATCCTTAAATTTCATGTTCCAATTCTGCCTGCCAATAGAAAAATTACCATTACCATCTCTAGGAAATGCTTGCCAATGTTCCAACCTTTCATCCTTGAAACCTAAGTGGTATGAACCACCATCATCAACACAATATTGCCTTGAAAGTTCTACAACAGCTCTGGCACCTAGGCTTGCATGTTCTCCAAACTCAGCCGTTGCTTGAGCAGCAGAGGTAGCAACCTTAAATTTCATGTTCCAATACAGCTTGCCAACAGAAATATTACCATTACCATCTCCAGGAAATGATTGCCCATGTTCCAACATTTCATCCTTGAAACCTAAGTGGCATGAACCACCATCATCAACACAATATTGCCTTGAAAGTTCTACAACAGCTCTAGCAGCTAGGCTTGCATGTTCTGCAAACCCAGTCGCTACTTGAGCAGCAGAGGTAGCATCCTTAAATTTCATGTTCCAATACTGCCTGCCAGCAGAAAAATTACCATTACCATCTCTAGGAAATGATTGCACATGTTCCAACCTTTCATCCTTCAAAACTAAGTGGTATGAACCACCATCATCAACACAATATTGCCTTGAAAGTTCTACAACAGCTCTGGTACCTAGGCTTGCATGTTCTCCAAACTCAGCCGTTGCTTGAGCAGCAGAGGTACCAACCTTAAATTTCATGTTCCAATACAGCTTGCCAACAGAAATATTACCATTACCATCTCCAGGAAATGATTGCCCATGTTCCAACCTTTCATCCTTGAAACCTAAGTGGCATGAACCACCATCATCAACACAATATTGCCTTGAAAGTTCTACAACAGCTCTAGCAGCTAGGCTTGCATGTTCTGCAAACTCAGTCGCTACTTGAGCAGCAGAGGTAGCATCCTTAAATTTCATGTTCCAATTCTGCCTGCCAATAGAATAATTACCATTACCATCTCTAGGAAATGCTTGCCAATGTTCCAACCTTTCATCCTTGAAACCTAAGTGGCATGAACCACCATCATCAACACAATATTGCCTTGAAAGTTCTCCAACAGCTAGGGCAGCTAGGCTTGCATATTCTCAAAACTCAGCCGTTGCTTGAGCAGCAGAGGTAGCAACCTTAAATTTCATGTTCCAATACAGCTTGCCAACAGAAATATTACCATTACCATCTCCAGGAAATGATTGCCCATGTTCCAACATTTCATCCTTGAAACCTAAGTGGCATGAACCACAATCATCAACACAATATTGCCTTGAAAGTTCTACAACAGCTCTAGCAGCTAGGCTTGCATGTTCTGCAAACCCAGTCGCTACTTGAGCAGCAGAGGTAGCATCCTTAAATTTCATGTTCCAATACTGCCTGCCAGTAGAAAAATTACCATTACCATCTCAAGGAAATGATTGCACATGTTCCAACCTTTCATCCTTCAAAACTAAGTGGTATGAACCACCATCATCAACACAATATTGCCTTGAAAGTTCTACAACAGCTCTGGTACCTAGGCTTGCATGTTCTCCAAACTCAGCCGTTGCTTGAGCAGCAGAGGTACCAACCTTAAATTTCATGTTCCAATACAGCTTGCCAACAGAAATATTACCATTACCATCTCCAGGAAATGATTGCCCTTGTTCCAACCTTTTATTTTTGAAACCTAAGTGGCATGAACCACCATCATCAACAAAATATTGCCTTGAAAGTTCTACAATAGCTCTGGCAGCTAGGCTTGCATGTTCTGCAAACTCAGCCGCTGCTTGAGTAGCAGAGGTAGCATCCGTAAATTTTATGTTCCGATTCTACCTGCCAACAAAAAAATTACCATTACCATCTCCAGGAAATGATTCCCCATGTTTCAACCTTTCATCCTTGAGACCTAAGTGGCATGAACCACCATCATCAACACAATATTGCCTTGAAAGTTCCACAATAGCTCTAGCAGCTAGGCTTGCAAGTTCTGCAAACTCAGCCGCTGCTTTAGCAGCAGAGGTAGTATCCTTTAATTTCATGTTCCAATTCTGCTTGCCAACAGAAAAATTACCATTACAATCTCCAGGAAATGCTTGCCCATGTTCCAACCTTTCATCCTTGAAACCTAGGTGGCATGAACCACCATCATGAACATAATATTGCCTTGAAAGTTCTCCAACATCTCTGGCAGCTAGCCTTGCATGTTCTCCAAACTCAGCCGCTGCTTGAGCAGCAGAGGTAGCATCCTTAAATTTCCTGTTCCAACACTGCCTACCAATAGAAAAATTACCATTACCATCTCAAGGAAATGATTGCCCATGTTCCAACCTTTTATCCTTGAAACTTAAGTGGCATGAACCACCATCATCAACACAATATTGCCTTGAAAGTTCTACAACAGCTCTGGCAGCTAGGCTTGCATGTTCTGCAAACTCAACCGCTGCTTGAGCAGCAGAGGTAGCATCCTTAAATTTCATGTTCCAATTCTTCTTCCCAATGGAAAAATTACCATTACCATCTCAAGGAAATGATTGCCCATGTTCTAACCTTTCATCCTTGAAAACTAAGTGGTATGAAGCACCATCATCAACACAATATTTCCTTGAAAGTTCTACAAAAGCTCTGGCACCTAGGCTTGCATGTTCTCCAAACTCAGCCGTTGCTTGAGCGGCAGAGGTAGCAACCTTAAATTTCATGTTTCAATACTGCTTGCTAACAGAAAATTTACCATTACCATCTCCAGGAAATGATTGCCCATGTTCCAACCTTTCATCCTTGAAACCTAAGTGGCATGAACCACCATCATCAACACAATATTGCCTTGAAAGTTCTAGAACAGCTCTGGCAGCTAGGCTTGGATGTTCTACAAACTCAGCCACTGCTTGAGCAGCAGAGGTAGCATTCTTAAATTTCATGTTCCAATTCTGCCTGCCAATAGAAAATTTACCATCTCCAGGAAATGATTTCCCATGTTCCAACCTTTTATTCTTGAAACCTAAGTGGCATGAACCACCATCATCAACAAAATATTGCCTAGAAAGTTCAACAATAGCTCTGGCAGCTAGGCTTGCATGTTCTGCAAACTCAGCCGCTGCTTGAGTAGCAGAGGTAGCATCCGTAAATTTTATGTTCCTATTCTACCTGCCAACAAAAGAATTACCATTACCATCTCCAGGAAATGATTCCCCATGTTTCAGCCTTTCATCCTTGAAACCTAAGTGGCATGAACCACCATCATCAACACAATATTGCCTTGAAAGTTCTACAACAGCTCTGGCAGCTAGGCTTGCATGTTCTGCAAACTCAACCACTGCTTGAGCAGCAGAGGTAGCATCCTTAAATTTCATGTTCCAATTCTTCTTCCCAATGGAAAAATTACCATTACAATCTCCAGGAAATACTTGCCCATGTTCCAACCTTTCATCCTTGAAACCTAAGTGTCATGAACCACCATCATCAACACAATATTGCCTTGAAAGTTCTACAACATCTCTGGCAGCTAGGCTTGCATGTTCTGCAAACTCAGTCGCTACTTGAGCAACAGCGGTAGCATCCTTAAATTTCATGTTCCAATTCTGCCTGCCAATAGAAAATTTACCATTACCATCTCCAGGAAATGATTGCCCATGTTCCAACCTTTCATCCTTGAAACCTAAGTGGCATGAACCACCATCATCAACACAATATTGCCTTGAAAGTTCTAGAACAGCTCTGGCAGCTAGGCTTGGATGTTCTACAAACTCAGCCACTGCTTGAGCAGCAGAGGTAGCATTCTTAAATTTCATGTTCCAATTCTGCCTGCCAATAGAAAATTTACCATCTCCAGGAAATGATTTCCCATGTTCCAACCTTTTATTCTTGAAACCTAAGTGGCATGAACCACCATCATCAACAAAATATTGCCTAGAAAGTTCAACAATAGCTCTGGCAGCTAGGCTTGCATGTTCTGCAAACTCAGCCGCTGCTTGAGTAGCAGAGGTAGCATCCGTAAATTTTATGTTCCTATTCTACCTGCCAACAAAAGAATTACCATTACCATCTCCAGGAAATGATTCCCCATGTTTCAGCCTTTCATCCTTGAAACCTAAGTGGCATGAACCACCATCATCAACACAATATTGCCTTGATAGTTCCACAATAGCTCTAGCAGCTAGGCTTGCAAGTTCTGCAAACTCAGCCGCTGCTTTAGCAGCAGAGGTAGTATCCTTTAATTTCATGTTCCAATTCTGCTTGCCAACAGAAAAATTACCATTACAATCTCCAGGAAATGCTTGCCCATGTTCCAACCTTTTATCCTTGAAACCTAAGTGGCATGAACCACCATCATCAACACAATATTGCCTTGAAAGTTCCACAACAGCTCTTGCAGCTAGGCTTGCATGTTCTGCAAACTCAACCGCTACTTGAGCAGCAGAGGTAGTATCCTTAAATTTCATGTTCCAATTCTGCTTGCCAACAGAAAAATTACCATTACAATCTCCAGGAAATGCTTGCCCATGTTCCAACCTTTCATCCTTGAAACCTAAGTGGCATGAACCACCATCATGAACATAATATTGCCTTGAAAGTTCTCCAACATCTCTGGCAGCTAGGCTTGCACTTTCTCCAAACTCAGCCGCTGCTTGAGCAGCAGAGGTAGCATCCTTAAATTTCATGATCCAATACTGCCTGCCACCAGAAAAATTACCATTACCATCTCAAGGAAATGATTTCCCATGTTCCAACCTTTCATCCTTGAAACCTAAGTGGCATGAACCACCATCATCAACACAATATTGCCTTGAAAGTTCTACAACATCTCTGGCAGCTAGGCTTGCATGTTCTACAAACTCAGTCGCTACTTGAGCAACAGTGGTAGCATCCTTAAATTTCATGATCAAATTCTGCCTGCCAATAGAAAATTTACCATTACCATCTCCAGGAAATGATTGCCAATGTTCCAACCTTTCATCCTTGAAACATAAGTGGCATGAACCACCATCATCAACACAATATTGCCTTGAAAGTTCTAGAATAGCTCTGGCAGCTAGGCTTGGATGTTCTACAAACTCAGCCGCTGCTTGAGCAGCAGAGGTAGCATCCTTAAATTTCATGTTCCAATTCTTCTTCCCAATAGAAAAATTACCATTACAATCTCCAGGAAATACTTGCCCATGTTCCAACCTTTCATCCTTGAAACCTAAGTGGCATGAACCACCATCATCAACACAATATTGCCTTGAAAGTTCTACAACATCTCTGGCAGCTAGGCTTGCATGTTCTGCAAACTCAGTCGCTACTTGAGAAGCAGAGGTAGAATCCTTAAATTTCATGTTCCTATTCTGCCTGCCAATAGAAAATTTACCATTACCATCTCCAGGAAATGATTGCCCATGTTCCAACCTTTCATCCTTGAAACCTAAGTGGCATGAACCACCATCATCAACACAATATTGCCTTGAAAGTTCTAGAACAGCTCTGGCAGCTAGGCTTGGATGTTCTACAAACTCAGCCGCTGCTTGAGCAGCAGAGGTAGCATTCTTAAATTTCATGTTCCAATTCTGCCTGCCAATAGAAAATTTACCATCTCCAGGAAATGATTTCCCATGTTCCAACCTTTTATTCTTGAAACCTAAGTGGCATGAACCACCATCATCAACAAAATATTGCCTAGAAAGTTCAACAATAGCTCTGGCAGCTAGGCTTGCATGTTCTGCAAACTCAGCCGCTGCTTGAGTAGCAGAGGTAGCATCCGTAAATTTTATGTTCCTATTCTACCTGCCAACAAAAGAATTACCATTACTATCTCCAGGAAATGATTCCCCATGTTTCAGCCTTTCATCCTTGAAACCTAAGTGGCATGAACCACCATCATCAACACAATATTGCCTTGAAAGTTCCACAATAGCTCTAGCAGCTAGGCTTGCAAGTTCTGCAAACTCAGCCGCTGCTTTAGCAGCAGAGGTAGTATCCTTTAATGTCATGTTCCAATTCTGCTTGCCAACAGAAAAATTACCATTACAATCTCCAGGAAATGCTTGCCCATGTTCCGACCTTTCATCCTTGAAACCTAAGTGGCATGAACCACCATCATCAACATAATATTGCCTTGAAAGTTCCACAACAGCTCTTGCAGCTAGGCTTGCATGTTCTGCAAACTCAACCACTGCTTGAGCAGCAGAGGTAGTATCCTTAAATTTCATGTTCCAATTCTGCTTGCCAATAGAAAAATTACCATTACAATCTGCAGGAAATGCTTGCCCATGTTCCAACCTTTCATCCTTGAAACCTAAGTGGCATGAACCACCATCATGAACATAATATTGCCTTGAAAGTTCTCCAACATCTCTGGCAGCTAGGCTTGCACTTTCTCCAAACTCAGCCGCTGCTTGAGCAGCAGAGGTAGCATCCTTAAATTTCATGATCCAATACTGCCTGCCACCAGAAAAATTACCATTACCATCTCAAGGAAATGATTTCCCATGTTCCAACCTTTCATCCTTGAAACCTAAGTGGCATGAACCACCATCATCAACACAATATTGCCTTGAAAGTTCTACAACATCTCTGGCAGCTAGGCTTGCATGTTCTGCAAACTCAGTCGCTACTTGAGCAACAGTGGTAGCATCCTTAAATTTCATGTTCAAATTCTGCCTGCCAATAGAAAATTTACCATTACCATCTCCAGGAAATGATTGCCCATGTTCCAACCTTTCATCCTTGAAACATAAGTGGCATGAACCACCATCATCAACACAATATTGCCTTGAAAGTTCTAGAACAGCTCTGGCTGCTAGGCTTGGATGTTCTACAAACTCAGCCGCTGCTTGAGCAGCAGAGGTAGCATTCTTAAATTTCATGTTCCAATTCTGCCTGCCAATAGAAAATTTACCATCTCCAGGAAATGATTTCCCATGTTCCAACCTTTTATTTTTGAAACCTAAGTGGCATGAACCACCATCATCAACAAAATATTGCCTTGAAAGTTCTACAATAGCTCTGGCAGCTAGGCTTGCATGTTCTGCAAACTCAGCCGCTGCTTGAGTAGCAGAGGTAGCATTCGTAAATTTTATGTTCCTATTCTACCTGCCAACAAAAACATTACCATTACCATCTCCAGGAAATGATTCCCCATGTTTCAGCCTTTCAGCCTTGAAACCTAAGTGGCATGAACCACCATCATCAACACAATATTGCCTTGAAAGTTCCACAATAGCTCTAGCAGCTAGGCTTGCAAGTTCTGCAAACTCAGCCGCTGCTTTAGCAGCAGAGGTAGTATCCGTTAATTTCATGTTCCAATTCTGCTTGCCAACAGAAAAATTACCATTACAATCTCCAGGAAATGCTTGCCCATGTTCCAACCTTTCATCCTTGAAACCTAGGTGGCATGAACCACCATCATGAACATAATATTGCCTTGAAAGTTCTCTAACATCTCTGGCAGCTAGCCTTGCATGTTCTCCAAACTCAGCCGCTGCTTGAGCAGCAGAGGTAGCATCCTTAAATTTCCTGTTCCAATTCTGCCTACCAATAGAAAAATTACTATTACCATCTCAAGGAAATGATTGCCCATGTTCCAACCTTTTATCCTTGAAACTTAAGTGGCATGAACCACCATCATCAACACAATATTGCCTTGAAAGTTCTACAACAGCTCTGGCAGCTAGGCTTGCATGTTCTGCAAACTCAACCGCTGCTTGAGCAGCAGAGGTAGCATCCTTAAATTTCATGTTCCAATTCTTCTTCCCAATAGAAAAATTACCATTATAATCTCCAGGAAATGCTTGCCCATGTTCCAACCTTTCATCCTTGAAACCTAAGTGGCATGAACCACCATCATCAACACAATATTGCCTTGAAAGTTCTACAACATCTCTGGCAGTTAGGCTTGCATGTTCTGCAAACTCAGTCGCTACTTGAGAAGCAGAGGTAGAATCCTTAAATTTCATGTTCCTATTCTGCCTGCCAATAGAAAATTTACCATTACCATCTCCAGGAAATGATTGCCCATGTTCCAACCTTTCATCCTTGAAACCTAAGTGGCATGAACCACCATTATCAACACAATATTGCCTTGAACGTTTTCCAACAACTCTGGTAGCTAGGCTTGCGTGTTCTCCAAACTCAGCCACTGCTTGAGCAGCAGAGGTCGCATCCTTAAATTTCATGTTCCAATACTGCCTGCTAACAGAAAAATTACCATTACCATCGCAAGGAAATGATTGCCCATGTTTCAACCTTTCATCCTTGAAACCTAAGTGGCATGAACCACCACCATCAACACAATATTGCCTTGAAAGTTCTACAACAGCTCTGGCAGCTAGGCTTGCATGTTCTGCAAACCCAACCGCAACTTGAGCAGCAGAGGTAGCATCCTTAAATTTCATGTTCCAATTCTTCTTCCCAATAGAAAATTTACCATTACAATCTCCAGGAAATGCTTGCCCATGTTCCATCATTTCATCCTTGAATCCTAAGTGGCATGAACCACCATCACCAACACAATATTGCCTTAAAAGTTCTCCAATAGCTCTGGCAGCTAGGCTTGCATTGTCTGCAAACTCGGCCGCTGCTTGAGCAGCAGAAGTAGCATCCTTAAATTTCCTGTTCCAATTCTGCCTGCCAACAGAAAAATTACCATTACCATCTCAAGGAAATGATTGCCCATGTTCCAACCTTTTATCCTTTAAATCTAAGTGGCATGAACCACCATCATAAACACAATATTGCCTTGAAAGTTCTCCAACAGCTCTGGCAGCTAGGCTTGCATGTTCTACAAACTCAGCCGCTGCTTGAGCAGCAGAGGTAGCATCTTTAAATTTCATGTTCCAATTCTGCTTGCCAACAGAAAAATTACCATTAAAATCTCCAGGAAATGCTTGCCCATGTTCCATCATTTCATCCTTGAAACCTAAGTGGCATGAACCACCATCACCAATACAATATTGCCTTGAAAGTTCTCCAATAGCTCAGGCAGCTAGGCTTGCATGTTCTGCAAACTCAGCCGCTGCTTGAGCAGCAGAAGTAGCATCCTTAAATTTCCCTTTCCAATACTGCCTACCAACAGAAAAATTACCATTACCATCTCAAGGAAATGATTGCCCATGTTCCAACCTTTTATCCTTGAAATTTAAGTGGCATGAACCACCATCATCAACACAATATTGCCTTGAATGTTCTACAACAGCTCTGGCCGCTAGGCTTGCATGTTCTGCAAACTCAACCGCTGCTTGAGCAGCAGAGGTAGCATCCTTAAATTTCATGTTCCAATTCTTCTTCCCAATAGAAAAATTACCATTACAATCTCCAGGAAATGCTTGCCCATGTTCCAACCTTTCATCCTTGAAACCTAAGTGGCATGAACCACCATCATAAACACAATATTGCCTTGAAAGTTCTCCAACAGCTCTGGCAGCTAGGCTTGCATGTTCTGCAAACTCAGCCGCTGCTTGAGCAGTAGAGAAAGCATCCTTAAATTTCATGTTCCAATTCATCTTGCCAACAAAAAATTACCATTCCAATCTCCAGGAAATGCTTGCCCATGTTCCAACCTTTCATCCTTGAAACCTAAGTGGCATGAACCCCCATTATCAACACAATATTGGCTTGAAAGTTCTACAACAGCTCTGGCAGCTAGGCTTGGATGTTCTGTAAACTCAGCCACTGCTTGATCAGCAGAGGTAGCATTCTTAAATTTCATGTTCCAATTCTGCCTGCCAATATAAAATTTACCATCTCCTAGAAATGATTTCCCATGTTCCATCCTTTTATTCTTGAAACCTAAGTGACATGAACCACCATCATCAACAAAATATTGCCTTGAAAGTTCTCCAACAGCTCTGGCAGCTAGGCTTGCATGTTCTGCAAACTCAGCCGCTGCTTGAGCAGTAGAGAAAGCATCCTTAAATTTCATGTTCCAATTCATCTTGCCAACAAAAAATTACCATTCCAATCTCCAGGAAATGATTGCCCATGTTTCAACCTTTCATCCTTGAAACCTAAGTGGCATGAACTACCATAATCTACACAAAAGTGCATTAAAAGTTCCACAACAGCTCTAGCAGCTAGGCTTGCATGTTCTGCAAACTCAGCCGCTACTTGAGCAGCAGAGGTAGTATCCTTAAATTTCATGTTCCAATTCTGCTTGCCAACAGAAAAATTACCATTACAATCTCCAGGAAATGCTTGCCCATGTTCCAACCTTTCATCCTTGAAACCTAAGTGGCATGAACCACCATTATCAACACAATATTGCCTTGAACGTTTTCCAACAACTCTGGTAGCTAGGCTTGCATGTTCTCCAAACTCAGCCGCTGCTTGAGTAGCAGAGGTAGCATCCTTAAATTTCATGTTCCAATACCGCCTGCCAACAGAAAAATTACCATTACCATTGCAAGGAAATGATTGCCCATGTTCCAACCTTTCATCCTTGAAACCTAAGTGGCATGAACCACCACCATCAACACAATATTGCCTTGAAAGTTCTGCAACAGCTCTGGCAGCTAGGCTTGCATGTTCTGCAAACTCAACCGCAACTTGAGCAGCAGAGGTAGCATCCTTAAATTTCATGTTCCAATTCTTCTTCCCAATAGAAAATTTACCATTACAATCTCCAGGAAATGCTTGCCCATGTTCCATAATTTCATCCTTGAATCCTAAGTGGCATGAACCACCATCACCAAAACAATATTGCCTTAAAAGTTCTCCAATAGCTCTGGCAGCTAGGCTTGAATGTTCTGCAAACTCAGCCGCTGCTTGAGCAGCAGAAGTAGCATTCTTAAATTTCCTGTTCCAATACTGCCTACCAACAGAAAAATTACCATTACCATCTCAAGGAAATGATTGCCCATGTTCCAACCTTTTATCCTTGAAATCTAAGTGGCATGAACCACCATCATAAACACAATATTGCCTTGAAAGTTCTCCAACAGCTCTGGCAGCTAGGCTTGCATGTTCTGCAAACTCAGCCGCTGCTTGAGAAGCAGAGGTAGTATCCTTAAATTTCATGTTCCAATTCTGCTCGCCAACAGAAAAATTACCATTACAATCTCCAGGAAATGCTTGCCCATGTTCCATCATTTAATCCTTGAAACCTAAGTGGCATGAACCACCATCACCAACACAATATTGCCTTGAAAGTTCTCCAATAGCTCTGGCAGCTAGGCTTGCATGTTCTACAAACTCAGCCGCTGCTTGAGCAGCAGAAGTAGCATCCTTAAATTTCCCTTTCCAATACTGCCTACCAACAGAAAAATTACCATTACCATCTCAAGGAAATGATTGCCCATGTTCCAACCTTTTATCCTTGAAACCTAAGTGGCATGAACCACCATCATAAACACAATATTGCCTTGAAAGTTCTCCAACAGCTATGGAAGCTAGGCTTGCATGTTCTGCTAACTCAGCCGCTGCTTGAGCAGCAGAGGTAGCATCTTTAAATTTCATGTTCCAATTCTGCTTGCCAACAGAAAAATTACCATTACAATCTCCAGGAAATGCTTGCCCATGTTCCATCATTTCATCCTTGAAACGTAAGTGGCATGAACCACCATCACCAACACAATATTGCCTTGAAAGTTCTCCAATAGCTCTGGCAGCTAGGCTTGCATGTTCTGCAAACTCAGCCGCTGCTTGAGCAGCAGAAGTAGCATCCTTAAATTTCCTGTTCCAATACTGCCTACCAACAGAAAAATTACCATTACCATCTCAAGGAAATGATTGCCCATGTTCCAACCTTTTATCCTTGAAGCCTAAGTGGCATGAACCACCATCATAAACACAATATTGCCTTGAAAGTTCTCCAACAGCTATGGCAGCTAGGCTTGCATGTTCTGCAAACTCAGCCGCTGCTTGAGCAACAGAGGTAGTATCCTTGAATTTCATGTTCCAATTCTGCTTGCCAACAGAAAAATTACCATTACAATCTCCAGGAAATGCTTGCCCATGTTCCAACCTTTCATCCTTGAAACCTAAGTGGCATGAACAACCATCATCAACACAATATTGCCTTGAAAGTTCTCCAACAGCTCTGGCAGCTAGGCTTGCATGTTCTGCAAACTCAGCCGCTGCTTGAGCAGTAGAGGAAGCATCCTTAAATTTCATGTTCCAATTCATCTTGCCAATAGAAAAATTACCATTCCCATCTCAAGGAAATGCTTGCACATGTTCCAACCTTTCATCCTTGAAACCTAAGTGGCATGAACCACCATTATCAACACAATATTGCTTGAAAGTTTTCCAACAACTCTGGCAGCTAGGCTTGCATGTTCTCCAAACTCAGTCGCTACTTGAGCAGCAGAGGTAGCATCCTTAAATTTCATGTTCCAATACTGCATGCCAACAGAAATATTACCATTACCATCTCAAGGAAATGCTTGCCCATGTTCCAACCTTTCATCCTTGAAACCTAAGTGGCATGAACCACCATCATAAACACAATATTGCCTTGAAAGTTCTCCAACAGCTCTGGCAGCTAGGCTTGCATGTTCTGCAAACTCAGCCGCTACTTGAGCAGCAGAGGTAGTATCCTTAAATTTCATGTTCCAATTCTGCTTGCCAACAGAAAAATTACCATTACCATCTCAAGGAAATGCTTGCCTATGTTCCAACCTTTCATCCTTGAAACCTAAGTGGCATGAACCACCATCATAAACACAATATTGCCTTGAAAGTTCTCCAACAGCTCTGGCAGCTAGGTTTGCATGTTCTGCAAACTCAGCCGCTGCTTGAGCAGCAGAGGTAGTATCCTTAAATTTCATGTTCCAATTCTACTTGCCAACAGAAAAATTACCATTACAATCTCCAGGAAATGCATGCCCATGTTCCATCATTTCATCCTTGAAACCTAAGTGGCATGAACCACCATCACCAACACAATATTGCCTTGAAAGTTCTCCAATAGCTCTGGCAGCTAGGCTTGCATGTTCTGCAAACTCAGCCGCTGCTTGAGCAGCAGAAGTAGCATCCTTAAATTTCCCTTTCCAATACTGCCTACCACCAGAAAAATTACCATTACCATCTCAAGGAAATGCTTGCCTATGTTCCAACCTTTCATCCTTGAAACCTAAGTGGCATGAACCACCATCACCAACACAATATTGCCTTGAAAGTTCTCCAATAGCTCTGGCAGCTAGGCTTGCATGTTCTGCAAACTCAGCCGCTGCTTGAGCAGCAGAAGTAGCATCCTTAAATTACCTGTTCCAATACTGCCTGCCAACATAAAAATTGCCATTACCATCTCAAGGAAATGATTGCCCATGTTCCAACCTTTTATCCTTGAAACCTAAGTGGCATGAACCACCATCATAAACTCAATATTGCCTTGAAAGTTCTCCAACAGCTATGGCAGCTAGGCTTGCATGTTCTGCAAACTCAGCCGCTGCTTGAGCAACAGAGGTAGTATCCTTGAATTTCATGTTCCAATTCTGCTTGCCAACAGAAAAATTACAATTACAATCTCCAGGAAATGCTTGCCCAAGTTCCAACCTTTCATCCTTGAAACCTACGTGGCATGAACAACCAACATCAACACAATATTGCCTTGAAAGTTCTCCAACAGCTCTGGCAGCTAGGCTTGCATGTTCTGCAAACTCAGCCGCTGCTTGAGCTGTAGAGGAAGCATCCTTTAATTTCATGTTCCAATTCATCTTGCCAATAGAAAAATTACCATTCCCATCTCCAAGAAATGCTTGCCCATGTTCCAACCTTTCATCCTTGAAACCTAAGTGGCATGAACCACCATTATCAACACAATATTGCTTGAAAGTTTTCCAATAACTCTGGCAGCTAGGCTTGCATGTTCTCCAAACTCAGTCGCTACTTGAGCAGCAGAGGTAGCATCCTTAAATTTCATGTTCCAATACTGCCTGCCAACAGAAATATTACCATTACCATCTCAAGGAAATGCTTGCCTATGTTCCAACCTTTCATCCTTGAAACCTAAGTGGCATGAACCACCATCATAAACACAATATTGCCTTGAAAGTTCTCCAACAGCTCTGGCAGCTAGGCTTGCATGTTCTGCAAACTCAGCCGCTACTTGAGCAGCAGAGGTAGTATCCTTAAATTTCATGATCCAATTCTGCTTGCCAACAGAAAAATTACCATTACCATCTCAAGGAAATGCTTGCCTATGTTCCAACCTTTCATCCTTGAAACCTAAGTGGCATGAACCACCATCATAAACACAATATTGCCTTGAAAGTTCTCCAACAGCTCTGGCAGCTAGGCTTGCATATTCTGCAAACTCAGCCGCTGCTTGAGCAGCAGAGGTAGCATCTTTAAATTTCATGTTCCAATTCTGCTTGCCAACAGAAAAATTACCATTAAAATCTCCAGGAAATGCTTGCCCATGTTCCATCATTTCATCCTTGAAACCTAAGTGGCATGAACCACCATCACCAACACAATATTGCCTTGAAAGTTCTCTAATAGCTCTGGCAGCTAGGCTTGCATGTTCTGCAAACTCAGCCGCTGCTTGAGCAGCAGAAGTAGCATCCTTAAATTTCCTGTTCCAATACTGCCTACCAATAGAAAAATTACCATTACCATCTCAAGGAAATGATTGCCCATGTTCCAACCTTTTATCCTTGAAACCTAAGTGGCATGAACCACCATCATAAACACAATATTGCCTTGAAAGTTCTCCAACAGCTCTGGCAGCTAGGCTTGCATGTTCTGCAAACTCAGCCGCTGCTTGAGCAGCAGAGGTAGTATCCTTGAATTTCATGTTCCAATTCTGCTTGCCAACAGAAAAATTACCATTACAATCTCCAGGAAATGCTTGCCCATGTTCCAACCTTTCATCCTTGAAACCTAAGTGGCATGAACAACCATCATCAACACAATATTGCCTTGAAAGTTCTACAACAGCTCTGGCAGCTAGGCTTGCATGTTCTGCCAGCTCAGCCGCTGCTTGAGCAGCAGAGATAGCATCCTTAAATTTCATGTTCCAATACTGCCTACCAACAGAAAAATTACCATTACCATCTCCAAGAAATGATTGCCCATGTTTCAACCTTTCATCCTTGAAACCTAGGTGGCATGAACCACCATCATAGACACAATATTGCCTTGAAAGTTCTCCAACAGCTCTGGCAGCTAGGCTTGCATGTTCTGCAAACTCAACCGCTGCTTGAGCAGCAGATGTAGTATCCTTAAATTTCATGTTCCAATTCTGCTTGCCAACAGAAAAATAACCATTACAATCTCCAGGAAATGCTTGCCCATGTTTCATCATTTCATCCTTGAAACCTAAGTGGCATGAACCACCATAGCCAACACAATATTGCCTTGAAAGTTCTCCAATAGCTCTGGCAGCTAGGCCTGCATATTCTGCAAACTCAGCCGCTGCTTGAGCAGCAGAAGTAGCATCCTTAAATTTCCCTTTCCAATACTGCCTACCAACAGAAAAATTACTATTACCATCTCAAGGAAATGCTTGCCTATGTTCCAACCTTTCATCCTTGAAACCTAAGTGGCATGAACCACCATCATAAACACAATATTGCCTTGAAAGTTCTCCAACAGCTCTAGCAGCTAGGTTTGCATGTTCTGCAAACGCAGTCGCTGCTTGAGCAGCAGAGGTAGTATCCTTAAATTTCATGTTCCAATTCTGCTTGCCAACAGAAAAATTACCATTACAATCTCCAGGAAATGCTTGCCCATGTTCCATCATTTCATCCTTGAAACCTAAGTGGCATGAACCACCATAGCTAACACAATATTGCCTTGAAAGTTCTCCAATAGCTCTGGCAGCTAGGCTTGCATGTTCTGCAAACTCAGCCGCTGCTTGAGCAGCAGAAGTAGCATCCTTAAATTTCCCTTTCCAATACTGCCTACCAACAGAAAAATTACCATTACCATCTCAAGGAAATGCTTGCCTATGTTCCAACCTTTCATCCTTGAAACCTAAGTGGCATGAACCACCATCATAAACACAATATTGCCTTGAAAGTTCTCAAACAGCTCTGGCAGCTAGGTTTGCATGTTCTGCAAACTCAGCCACTGCTTGAGCAGCAGAGGTAGTATCCATAAATTTCATGTTCCAATTCTGCTTGCCAACAGAAAAATTACCATTACAATCTCCAGGAAATGCTTGCCCATGTTCCATCATTTCATCCTTGAAACCAAAGTGACATGAACCACCATCACCAACACAATATTGCCTTGAAAGTTCTCCAATAGCTCTGGCAGCTAGGCTTGCATGTTCTGCAAACTCAGCCGCTGCTTGAGCAGCAGAAGTAGCATCCTTAAATTACCTGTTCCAATACTGCCTGCCAACATAAAAATTGCCATTACCATCTCAAGGAAATGATTGCCCATGTTCCAACCTTTTATCCTTGAAACCTAAGTGGCATGAACCACCATCATAAACTCAATATTGCCTTGAAAGTTCTCCAACAGCTATGGCAGCTAGGCTTGCATGTTCTGCAAACTCAGCCGCTGCTTGAGCAACAGAGGTAGTATCCTTGAATTTCATGTTCCAATTCTGCTTGCCAACAGAAAAATTACAATTACAATCTCCAGGAAATGCTTGCCCATGTTCCAACCTTTCATCCTTGAAACCTACGTGGCATGAACAACCAACATCAACACAATATTGCCTTGAAAGTTCTCCAACAGCTCTGGCAGCTAGGCTTGCATGTTCTGCAAACTCAGCCGCTGCTTGAGCTGTAGAGGAAGCATCCTTTAATTTCATGTTCCAATTCATCTTGCCAATAGAAAAATTACCATTCCCATCTCCAAGAAATGCTTGCCCATGTTCCAACCTTTCATCCTTGAAACCTAAGTGGCATGAACCACCATTATCAACACAATATTGCTTGAAAGTTTTCCAATAACTCTGGCAGCTAGGCTTGCATGTTCTCCAAACTCAGTCGCTACTTGAGCAGCAGAGGTAGCATCCTTAAATTTCATGTTCCAATACTGCCTGCCAACAGAAATATTACCATTACCATCTCAAGGAAATGCTTGCCTATGTTCCAACCTTTCATCCTTGAAACCTAAGTGGCATGAACCACCATCATAAACACAATATTGCCTTGAAAGTTCTCCAACAGCTCTGGCAGCTAGGCTTGCATGTTCTGCAAACTCAGCCGCTACTTGAGCAGCAGAGGTAGTATCCTTAAATTTCATGATCCAATTCTGCTTGCCAACAGAAAAATTACCATTACCATCTCAAGGAAATGCTTGCCTATGTTCCAACCTTTCATCCTTGAAACCTAAGTGGCATGAACCACCATCATAAACACAATATTGCCTTGAAAGTTCTCCAACAGCTCTGGCAGCTAGGCTTGCATATTCTGCAAACTCAGCCGCTGCTTGAGCAGCAGAGGTAGCATCTTTAAATTTCATGTTCCAATTCTGCTTGCCAACAGAAAAATTACCATTAAAATCTCCAGGAAATGCTTGCCCATGTTCCATCATTTCATCCTTGAAACCTAAGTGGCATGAACCACCATCACCAACACAATATTGCCTTGAAAGTTCTCTAATAGCTCTGGCAGCTAGGCTTGCATGTTCTGCAAACTCAGCCGCTGCTTGAGCAGCAGAAGTAGCATCCTTAAATTTCCTGTTCCAATACTGCCTACCAATAGAAAAATTACCATTACCATCTCAAGGAAATGATTGCCCATGTTCCAACCTTTTATCCTTGAAACCTAAGTGGCATGAACCACCATCATAAACACAATATTGCCTTGAAAGTTCTCCAACAGCTCTGGCAGCTAGGCTTGCATGTTCTGCAAACTCAGCCGCTGCTTGAGCAGCAGAGGTAGTATCCTTGAATTTCATGTTCCAATTCTGCTTGCCAACAGAAAAATTACCATTACAATCTCCAGGAAATGCTTGCCCATGTTCCAACCTTTCATCCTTGAAACCTAAGTGGCATGAACAACCATCATCAACACAATATTGCCTTGAAAGTTCTACAACAGCTCTGGCAGCTAGGCTTGCATGTTCTGCCAGCTCAGCCGCTGCTTGAGCAGCAGAGATAGCATCCTTAAATTTCATGTTCCAATACTGCCTACCAACAGAAAAATTACCATTACCATCTCCAAGAAATGATTGCCCATGTTTCAACCTTTCATCCTTGAAACCTAGGTGGCATGAACCACCATCATAGACACAATATTGCCTTGAAAGTTCTCCAACAGCTCTGGCAGCTAGGCTTGCATGTTCTGCAAACTCAACCGCTGCTTGAGCAGCAGATGTAGTATCCTTAAATTTCATGTTCCAATTCTGCTTGCCAACAGAAAAATAACCATTACAATCTCCAGGAAATGCTTGCCCATGTTTCATCATTTCATCCTTGAAACCTAAGTGGCATGAACCACCATAGCCAACACAATATTGCCTTGAAAGTTCTCCAATAGCTCTGGCAGCTAGGCCTGCATATTCTGCAAACTCAGCCGCTGCTTGAGCAGCAGAAGTAGCATCCTTAAATTTCCCTTTCCAATACTGCCTACCAACAGAAAAATTACTATTACCATCTCAAGGAAATGCTTGCCTATGTTCCAACCTTTCATCCTTGAAACCTAAGTGGCATGAACCACCATCATAAACACAATATTGCCTTGAAAGTTCTCCAACAGCTCTAGCAGCTAGGTTTGCATGTTCTGCAAACGCAGTCGCTGCTTGAGCAGCAGAGGTAGTATCCTTAAATTTCATGTTCCAATTCTGCTTGCCAACAGAAAAATTACCATTACAATCTCCAGGAAATGCTTGCCCATGTTCCATCATTTCATCCTTGAAACCTAAGTGGCATGAACCACCATAGCTAACACAATATTGCCTTGAAAGTTCTCCAATAGCTCTGGCAGCTAGGCTTGCATGTTCTGCAAACTCAGCCGCTGCTTGAGCAGCAGAAGTAGCATCCTTAAATTTCCCTTTCCAATACTGCCTACCAACATAAAAATTACCATTACCATCTCAAGGAAATGCTTGCCTATGTTCCAACCTTTCATCCTTGAAACCTAAGTGGCATGAACCACCATCATAAACACAATATTGCCTTGAAAGTTCTCAAACAGCTCTGGCAGCTAGGTTTGCATGTTCTGCAAACTCAGCCACTGCTTGAGCAGCAGAGGTAGTATCCATAAATTTCATGTTCCAATTCTGCTTGCCAACAGAAAAATTACCATTACAATCTCCAGGAAATGCTTGCCCATGTTCCATCATTTCATCCTTGAAACCAAAGTGACATGAACCACCATCACCAACACAATATTGCCTTGAAAGTTCTCCAATAGCTCTGGCAGCTAGGCTTGCATGTTCTGCAAACTCAGCCGCTGCTTGAGCAGCAGAAGTAGCATCCTTAAATTACCTGTTCCAATACTGCCTGCCAACATAAAAATTGCCATTACCATCTCAAGGAAATGATTGCCCATGTTCCAACCTTTTATCCTTGAAACCTAAGTGGCATGAACCACCATCATAAACTCAATATTGCCTTGAAAGTTCTCCAACAGCTATGGCAGCTAGGCTTGCATGTTCTGCAAACTCAGCCGCTGCTTGAGCAACAGAGGTAGTATCCTTGAATTTCATGTTCCAATTCTGCTTGCCAACAGAAAAATTACAATTACAATCTCCAGGAAATGCTTGCCCATGTTCCAACCTTTCATCCTTGAAACCTACGTGGCATGAACAACCAACATCAACACAATATTGCCTTGAAAGTTCTCCAACAGCTCTGGCAGCTAGGCTTGCATGTTCTGCAAACTCAGCCGCTGCTTGAGCTGTAGAGGAAGCATCCTTTAATTTCATGTTCCAATTCATCTTGCCAATAGAAAAATTACCATTCCCATCTCCAAGAAATGCTTGCCCATGTTCCAACCTTTCATCCTTGAAACCTAAGTGGCATGAACCACCATTATCAACACAATATTGCTTGAAAGTTTTCCAATAACTCTGGCAGCTAGGCTTGCATGTTCTCCAAACTCAGTCGCTACTTGAGCAGCAGAGGTAGCATCCTTAAATTTCATGTTCCAATACTGCCTGCCAACAGAAATATTACCATTACCATCTCAAGGAAATGCTTGCCTATGTTCCAACCTTTCATCCTTGAAACCTAAGTGGCATGAACCACCATCATAAACACAATATTGCCTTGAAAGTTCTCCAACAGCTCTGGCAGCTAGGCTTGCATGTTCTGCAAACTCAGCCGCTACTTGAGCAGCAGAGGTAGTATCCTTAAATTTCATGATCCAATTCTGCTTGCCAACAGAAAAATTACCATTACCATCTCAAGGAAATGCTTGCCTATGTTCCAACCTTTCATCCTTGAAACCTAAGTGGCATGAACCACCATCATAAACACAATATTGCCTTGAAAGTTCTCCAACAGCTCTGGCAGCTAGGCTTGCATATTCTGCAAACTCAGCCGCTGCTTGAGCAGCAGAGGTAGCATCTTTAAATTTCATGTTCCAATTCTGCTTGCCAACAGAAAAATTACCATTAAAATCTCCAGGAAATGCTTGCCCATGTTCCATCATTTCATCCTTGAAACCTAAGTGGCATGAACCACCATCACCAACACAATATTGCCTTGAAAGTTCTCTAATAGCTCTGGCAGCTAGGCTTGCATGTTCTGCAAACTCAGCCGCTGCTTGAGCAGCAGAAGTAGCATCCTTAAATTTCCTGTTCCAATACTGCCTACCAACAGAAAAATTACCATTACCATCTCAAGAAAATGCTTGCCTATGTTCCAACCTTTCATCCTTGAAACCTAAGTGGCATGAACCACCATCATAAACACAATATTGCCTTGAAAGTTCTCCAACAGCTCTGGCAGCTAGGCTTGCATGTTCTGCAAACTCAGCCGCTGCTTGAGCAGCAGAGGTAGTATCCTTAAATTTCATGTTCCAATTCTGCTTGCCAACCGAAAAATTACCATTACAATCTCCAGGAAATGCTTGCCCATGTTCCATCATTTCATCCTTGAAACCTAAGTGGCATGAACCACCATCACCAACACAATATTGCCTTGAAAGTTCTCCAATAGCTCTGGCAGCTAGGCTTGCATGTTCTGCAAACTCAGCCGCTGCTTGAGCAGCAGAGGTAGTATCCTTAAAATTCATGTTCTAATTCTGCTTGCCAACAGAAAAATTACCAATACAATCTCCAGGAAATGCTTGCCCATGTTCCATCATTTCATCCTTGAAACCTAAGTGGCATGAACCATCATCATCAACACAATATTGCCTTGAAAGTTCTACAACAGCTCTGGCAG
The DNA here is from genome assembly GCF_000715075.1 of Nicotiana tabacum. NCBI lineage: Eukaryota > Viridiplantae > Streptophyta > Magnoliopsida > Solanales > Solanaceae > Nicotiana > Nicotiana tabacum. The sequence goes on from NW_027438243.1 coordinate 1,156,078, forward strand.
CTAGGCTTGCATGTTCTGCCAGCTCAGCCGCTGCTTGAGCAGCAGAGATAGCATCCTTAAATTTCATGTTCCAATACTGCCTACCAACAGAAAAATTACCATTACCATCTCCAAGAAATGATTGCCCATGTTTCAACCTTTCATCCTTGAAACCTAGGTGGATGAACCACCATCATAGACACAATATTGCCTTGAAAGTTCTCCAACAGCTCTGGCAGCTAGGCTTGCATGTTCTGCAAACTCAGCCGCTGCTTGAGCAGCAGATGTAGTATTCTTAAATTTCATGTTCTAATTCTGCTTGCCAACAGAAAAATAACCATTACAATCTCCAGGAAATGCTTGCCCATGTTTCATCATTTCATCCTTGAAACCTAAGTGGCATGAACCACCATAGCCAACACAATATTGCCTTGAAAGTTCTCCAATAGCTCTGGCAGCTAGGCTTGCATGTTCTGCAAACTCAGCCGCTGCTTGAGCAGCAGAAGTAGCATCCTTAAATTTCCCTTTCCAATACTGCCTACCAACAGAAAAATTACTATTACCATCTCAAGGAAATGCTTGCCTATGTTCCAACCTTTCATCCTTGAAACCTAAGTGGCATGAACCACCATCATAAACACAATATTGCCTTGAAAGTTCTCCAACAGCTCTGGCAGCTAGGTTTGCATGTTCTGCAAACTCAGCCGCTGCTTGAGCAGCAGAGGTAGTATCCTTAAATTTCATGTTCCAATTTTGCTTGCCAACAGAAAAATTACCATTACAATCTCCAGGAAATGCTTGCCCATGTTCCATCATTTCATCCTTGAAACCACAGTGACATGAACCACCATCACCAACACAATATTGCCTTGAAAGTTCTCCAATAGCTCTGGCAGCTAGGCTTGCATGTTCTGCAAACTCAGCCGCTGCTTGAGCAGCAGAACTAGCATCCTTAAATTTCCCTTTCCAATACTGCCTACCAACAGAAAAATTACCATTACCATCTCAAGAAAATGCTTGCCTATGTTCCAACCTTTCATCCTTGAAACCTAAATGGCATGAACCACCATCATAAACACAATATTGCCTTGAAAGTTCTCCAACAGCTCTGGCAGCTAGGCTTGCATGTTCTGCAAACTCAGCCGCTGCTTGAGCAGCAGAGGTAGTATCCTTAAATTTCATGTTCCAATTCTGCTTGCCAACCGAAAAATTACCATTACAATCTCCAGGAAATGCTTGCCCATGTTCCATCATTTCATCCTTGAAACCTAAGTGGCATGAACCACCATCACCAACACAATATTGCCTTGAAAGTTCTCCAATAGCTCTGGCAGCTAGGCTTGCATGTTCTGCAAACTCAGCCGCTGCTTGAGCAGCAGAGGTAGTATCCTTAAATTTCATGTTCTAATTCTGCTTGCCAATAGAAAAATTACCATTACAATCTCCAGGAAATGATTGCCCATGTTCCAATCTTTCATCCTTGAAACCTAAGTGGCATGAACCATCATCATCAACACAATATTGCCTTGAAAGTTCTACAACAGCTCTGGCAGCTAGGCTTGCATGTTCTGCAAGCTCAGCCGCTGCTTGAGCAGCAGAGATAGCATCCTTAAATTTCATGTTCCAATACTGCCTACCAACAGAAAAATTACCATTACCATCTCCAAGAAATGATTGCCCATGTTTCAACCTTTCATCCTTGAAACCTAAGTGGCATGAACCACCATCATCAACATAATATTGCCTTGAAAGTTCCACAACGGATCTGGCAGCTAGGCTTGCATGTTCTGCAAACTCAGCCGCTACTTGAGCAGTAGAGGTAGTATCCTTAAATATCATGTTCCAATTCTGCTTGCCAACAGAAAAATTACCATTACCATCGCCAGGAAATACTTCCCCATGTTCCAGCCTTTCATCTTTGAAACCTAAGTGGCATGAACCACCATTATAAGCACAATATTGCCTTGAAAGTTCTCCAACAGCTCTGGCAGCTAGGCTTGCATGTTCTGCAAACTCAGCCGCTGCTTGAGCAGCAGAAGTAGCATCCTTAAATTTCCTGTTCCAATACTGCCTACCAACAGAAAAATTACCATTACCATCTCAAGGAAATGATTGCCCATGTTCCAACCTTTTATCCTTGAAACCTAAGTGGCATGAATCACCATCATAAACATAATATTGCCTTGAAAGTTCTCCCACAGCTCTGGCTGCTAGGCTTGCATGTTCTGCAAACTCAGCCGCTGCTTGAGCAGCAGATGTAGTATCCTTAAATTTTATGTTCCAATTCTGCTTGCCAACAGAAAAATAACCATTACAATCTCCAGGAAATGCTTGCCCATGTTCCATCATTTCATCCTTGAAACCTAAGTGGCATGAACCACCATCGCCAACACAATATTGCCTTGAAAGTTCTCTAATAGCTCTGGCAGCTAGGCTTGCATGTTCTGCAAACTCAGCCGCTGCTTGAGCAGCAGAAGTAGCATCCTTAAATTTCCCTTTCCAATACTGCCTACCAACAGAAAAATTACCATTACCATCTCAAGGAAATGCTTGCCTATGTTCCAACCTTTCATCCTTGAAACCTAAGTGGCATGAACCACCATCATAAACACAATATTGCCTAGAAAGTTCTCCAACAGCACTGGCAGCTAGGTTTGCATGTTCTGCAAACTCAGCCGCTGCTTGAGCAGCAGAGGTAGTATCCTTAAATTTCATGTTCCAATTCTGCTTGCCAACAGAAAAATTACCATTACAATCTCCAGGAAATGCTTGCCCATGTTCCATCATTTCATCCTTGAAACCTAAGTGACATGAACAACCATCACCAACACAATATTGCCTTGAAAGTTCTCCAATAGCTCTGGCAGCTAGGCTTGCATGTTCTGCAAACTCAGCCGCTGCTTGAGAAGCAGAAGTAGCATCCTTAAATTTCCTGTTCCAATACTGCCTACCAACAGAAAAATTACCATTACCATCTCAAGGAAATGATTGCCCATGTTCCAACCTTTTATCCTAGAAACCTAAGTGGCATGAATCACCATCATAAACATAATATTGCCTTGAAAGTTCTCCAACAGCTCTAGCAGCTAGGCTTGCATGTTCTGCAAACTCAGCCGCTGCTTGAGCAGCAGAGGTAGTATCCTTAAATTTCATGTTCCAATTCTGCTTGCCAACCGAAAAATTACCATTACAATCTCCAGGAAATGCTTGCCCATGTTCCATCATTTCATCCTTGAAACCTAAGTGGCATGAACCACCATCACCAACACAATATTGCCTTGAAAGTTCTCCAATAGCTCTGGCAGCTAGGCTTGCATGTTCTGCAAACTCAGCCGCTGCTTGAGCAGCAGAGGTAGTATCCTTAAATTTCATGTTCTAATTCTGCTTGCCAACAGAAAAATTACCATTATAATCTCCAGGAAATGCTTGCCCATGTTCCATCATTTCATCCTTGAAACCTAAGTGGCATGAACCACCATCACCAACACAATATTGCCTTGAAAGTTCTCCAATAGCTCTGGCAGCTAGGCTTGCATGTTCTGCAAACTCAGCCACTACTTGACAGCAGAAGTAGCATCCTTAAATTTCCCTTTCCAATACTGCCTACCAACAGAAAAATTACCATTACCATCTCAAGGAAATGCTTGCCTATGTTCCAACCATTCATCCTTGAAACCTAAGTGGCATAAACCACCATCATAAACACAATATTGCCTTGAAAGATCTCCAACAGCTCTGGCAGCAAGGCTTGCATGTTCTGCAAACTCAGCCGCTGCTTGAGCAGCAGAGGTAGTATCCTTAAATTTCATGTTCCAATTCTGCTTGCCAACAGAAAAATTACCATTACAATCTCCAGGGAATGCTTGCCCATGTTCCATCATTTCATCCTTGAAACCTAAGTGGCATGAACCACCATCACCAACACAATATTGCCTTGAAAGTTCTCCAATAGCTCTGGCAGCTAGGCTTGCATGTTCTGCAAACTCAGCCGTTGCTTGAGCAGCAGAAGTAGCATCCTTAAATTTTTTGTTCCAATACTGCCTACAAACAGAACAATTACCATTACCATCTCAAGGAAATGATTGCCCATGTTCCAACCTTTTATCCTTGAAACCTAAGTGGCATGAACCACCATCATAAACACAATATTACCTTGAAAGTTCTCCAACAGCTCTGGCAGCTAGGCTTGCATGTTCTGCAAACTCAGCCGCTGCTTGAGTAGCAGATGTAGTATCCTTAAATTTCATGTTCCAATTCTGCTTGCCAACAGAAAAATTACCATTACAATCTCCAAGAAATGCTTGCCCATGTTCCATCATTTGTTCCTTGAAACCTAAGTGGCATGAACCACCATCACCAACACAATATTGCCTTGAAAGTTCTCCAATAGCTCTGGCAGCTAGGCTTGCATGTTCTGCAAACTCAGCCGTTGCTTGAGCAGCAGAAGTAGCATCCTTAAATTTTTTGTTCCAATACTGCCTACAAACAGAAAAATTACCATTACCATCTCAAGAAAATGCTTGCCTATGTTCCAACCTTTCATCCTTGAAACCTAAATGGCATGAACCACCATCATAAACACAATATTGCCTTGAAAGTTCTCCAACAGCTCTGGCAGCTAGGCTTGCATGTTCTGCAAACTCAGCCGCTGCTTGAGCAGCAGAGGTAGTATCCTTAAATTTCATGTTCCAATTCTGCTTGCCAACCGAAAAATTACCATTACAATCTCCAGGAAATGCTTGCCCATGTTCCATCATTTCATCCTTGAAACCTAAGTGGCATGAACCACCATCACCAACACAATATTGCCTTGAAAGTTCTCCAATAGCTCTGGCAGCTAGGCTTGCATGTTCTGCAAACTCAGCCGCTGCTTGAGCAGCAGAGGTAGTATCCTTAAATTTCATGTTCTAATTCTGCTTGCCAATAGAAAAATTACCATTACAATCTCCAGGAAATGATTGCCCATGTTCCAATCTTTCATCCTTGAAACCTAAGTGGCATGAACCATCATCATCAACACAATATTGCCTTGAAAGTTCTACAACAGCTCTGGCAGCTAGGCTTGCATGTTCTGCAAGCTCAGCCGCTGCTTGAGCAGCAGAGATAGCATCCTTAAATTTCATGTTCCAATACTGCCTACCAACAGAAAAATTACCATTACCATCTCCAAGAAATGATTGCCCATGTTTCAACCTTTCATCCTTGAAACCTAAGTGGCATGAACCACCATCATCAACATAATATTGCCTTGAAAGTTCCACAACGGATCTGGCAGCTAGGCTTGCATGTTCTGCAAACTCAGCCGCTACTTGAGCAGTAGAGGTAGTATCCTTAAATATCATGTTCCAATTCTGCTTGCCAACAGAAAAATTACCATTACCATCGCCAGGAAATACTTCCCCATGTTCCAGCCTTTCATCTTTGAAACCTAAGTGGCATGAACCACCATTATAAGCACAATATTGCCTTGAAAGTTCTCCAACAGCTCTGGCAGCTAGGCTTGCATGTTCTGCAAACTCAGCCGCTGCTTGAGCAGCAGAAGTAGCATCCTTAAATTTCCTGTTCCAATACTGCCTACCAACAGAAAAATTACCATTACCATCTCAAGGAAATGATTGCCCATGTTCCAACCTTTTATCCTTGAAACCTAAGTGGCATGAATCACCATCATAAACATAATATTGCCTTGAAAGTTCTCCCACAGCTCTGGCTGCTAGGCTTGCATGTTCTGCAAACTCAGCCGCTGCTTGAGCAGCAGATGTAGTATCCTTAAATTTTATGTTCCAATTCTGCTTGCCAACAGAAAAATAACCATTACAATCTCCAGGAAATGCTTGCCCATGTTCCATCATTTCATCCTTGAAACCTAAGTGGCATGAACCACCATCGCCAACACAATATTGCCTTGAAAGTTCTCTAATAGCTCTGGCAGCTAGGCTTGCATGTTCTGCAAACTCAGCCGCTGCTTGAGCAGCAGAAGTAGCATCCTTAAATTTCCCTTTCCAATACTGCCTACCAACAGAAAAATTACCATTACCATCTCAAGGAAATGCTTGCCTATGTTCCAACCTTTCATCCTTGAAACCTAAGTGGCATGAACCACCATCATAAACACAATATTGCCTAGAAAGTTCTCCAACAGCACTGGCAGCTAGGTTTGCATGTTCTGCAAACTCAGCCGCTGCTTGAGCAGCAGAGGTAGTATCCTTAAATTTCATGTTCCAATTCTGCTTGCCAACAGAAAAATTACCATTACAATCTCCAGGAAATGCTTGCCCATGTTCCATCATTTCATCCTTGAAACCTAAGTGACATGAACAACCATCACCAACACAATATTGCCTTGAAAGTTCTCCAATAGCTCTGGCAGCTAGGCTTGCATGTTCTGCAAACTCAGCCGCTGCTTGAGAAGCAGAAGTAGCATCCTTAAATTTCCTGTTCCAATACTGCCTACCAACAGAAAAATTACCATTACCATCTCAAGGAAATGATTGCCCATGTTCCAACCTTTTATCCTAGAAACCTAAGTGGCATGAATCACCATCATAAACATAATATTGCCTTGAAAGTTCTCCAACAGCTCTAGCAGCTAGGCTTGCATGTTCTGCAAACTCAGCCGCTGCTTGAGCAGCAGAGGTAGTATCCTTAAATTTCATGTTCCAATTCTGCTTGCCAACCGAAAAATTACCATTACAATCTCCAGGAAATGCTTGCCCATGTTCCATCATTTCATCCTTGAAACCTAAGTGGCATGAACCACCATCACCAACACAATATTGCCTTGAAAGTTCTCCAATAGCTCTGGCAGCTAGGCTTGCATGTTCTGCAAACTCAGCCGCTGCTTGAGCAGCAGAGGTAGTATCCTTAAATTTCATGTTCTAATTCTGCTTGCCAACAGAAAAATTACCATTATAATCTCCAGGAAATGCTTGCCCATGTTCCATCATTTCATCCTTGAAACCTAAGTGGCATGAACCACCATCACCAACACAATATTGCCTTGAAAGTTCTCCAATAGCTCTGGCAGCTAGGCTTGCATGTTCTGCAAACTCAGCCACTACTTGACAGCAGAAGTAGCATCCTTAAATTTCCCTTTCCAATACTGCCTACCAACAGAAAAATTACCATTACCATCTCAAGGAAATGCTTGCCTATGTTCCAACCATTCATCCTTGAAACCTAAGTGGCATAAACCACCATCATAAACACAATATTGCCTTGAAAGATCTCCAACAGCTCTGGCAGCAAGGCTTGCATGTTCTGCAAACTCAGCCGCTGCTTGAGCAGCAGAGGTAGTATCCTTAAATTTCATGTTCCAATTCTGCTTGCCAACAGAAAAATTACCATTACAATCTCCAGGGAATGCTTGCCCATGTTCCATCATTTCATCCTTGAAACCTAAGTGGCATGAACCACCATCACCAACACAATATTGCCTTGAAAGTTCTCCAATAGCTCTGGCAGCTAGGCTTGCATGTTCTGCAAACTCAGCCGTTGCTTGAGCAGCAGAAGTAGCATCCTTAAATTTTTTGTTCCAATACTGCCTACAAACAGAACAATTACCATTACCATCTCAAGGAAATGATTGCCCATGTTCCAACCTTTTATCCTTGAAACCTAAGTGGCATGAACCACCATCATAAACACAATATTACCTTGAAAGTTCTCCAACAGCTCTGGCAGCTAGGCTTGCATGTTCTGCAAACTCAGCCGCTGCTTGAGTAGCAGATGTAGTATCCTTAAATTTCATGTTCCAATTCTGCTTGCCAACAGAAAAATTACCATTACAATCTCCAAGAAATGCTTGCCCATGTTCCATCATTTGTTCCTTGAAACCTAAGTGGCATGAACCACCATCACCAACACAATATTGCCTTGAAAGTTCTCCAATAGCTCTGGCAGTTAGGCTTGCATGTTCTGCAAACTCAGCCGCTGCTTGAGCAGCAGAAGTAGCATCCTTAAATTTCCCTTTCCAATACTGCCTACCAATAGAAAAATTACCTTTACCATCTCAAGGAAATGCTTGCCTATGTTCCAACCTTTCATCCTTGAAACCTAAGTGGCATGAACCACCATCATAAACACAATATTGCCTTGAAAGTTCTCCACAGCTCTGGCAGCTAGGCTTGCATGTTCTGCAAACTCAGCCACTGCTTGAGCAGCAAAGGTAGTATCCTTAAATTTCATGTTGCAATTCTGCTTGCCAACAGAAAAATTACCATAACAATCTCCAGGAAATGCTTGCCCATGTTCCATCATTTCATCCTTGAAACCTAAGGGGCATGAACCACCATCATAAACACAATATTGCCTTGAAAGTTCTCCAACAGCTCTGGCAGCTAGGCTTGCATGTTCTGCAAACTCAGTCGCTACTTGAGCAGTAGAGGTAGCATCCTTAAATTTCATGTTCCAATTCTACCTGCCAATAGAAAAATTACCATTACAATTTCCAGGAAATGCTTGCCCATGTTCCATCATTTCATCCTTGAAACCTAAGTGGCATGAACCACCATCATCAACACAATATTGCCTTGAATGTCCTACAACAGCTCTGGCAGCTAGGCTTGGATGTTCTGCAAACTCAGCCACTACTTGAGCAGTAGAGGTAGCATCCTTAAATTTCATGTTCAACATATGCCTGCCAATAGAAAAATTACCATTACAATCTCCAGGAAATGCTTGCCCTTGTTCCAACCTTTCATCCTTGAAACCTAAGTGGCATGAACCACCATCATCAACACAATATTTCCTTGAAAGTTCTACAACAGCTCTGGCAGCTAGGCTTGCATGTTCTGCAAACTCAACCGCTGCTTGAGCAGCAGAGGTAGCATCCTTAAATTTCATGTTCCAATTCTTCTTCCCAATAGAAAAATTACCATTACAATCTCCAGGAAATGCTTGCCCATGTTCCAACCTTTCATCCTTGAAACCTAAGTGGCATGAACAACCATCTTAAACACAATATTGCCTTGAAAGTTCTCCAACAGCTCTGGTAGCTAGGCTTGCATGTTCTGCAAACTCAGCCGCTGCTTGAGCTGTAGAGGAAGCATCCTTAAATTTCATGTTCCAATTCATGTTGCCAATAGAAAAATTACCATTCCCATCTCCAGGAAATGCTTGCCCATGTTCCAACATTTCATCCTTGAAACCTAAGTGGCATGAACCACCATTATCAACACAATATTGTTTGAAAGTTTTCCAACAACTCTGGCAGCTAGGCTTGCATGTTCTCCAAACTCAGTCGCTACTTGATCAGCAGAGGTAGCATCCTTAAATTTCATGTTCCAATACTGCCTGCCAACAGAAATATTACCATTACCATCTCAAGGAAATGATTGCCCATGTTCCATCATTTCATCCTTGAAACCTAAGTGGCTTGAAAAACCATCACCAAAACATATATTGCCTTTAAAGTTCTGCGACAGCTCTGGCAGCTAGGCTTGCATGTTCTGCAAACTCAGCCGTTCCTTGAGCAGCAGAAGTAGCATCCTTAAATTTCCTGTTCCAATACTGCCTACCAACAGAAAAATTACCATTACCATCTCAAGGAAATGATTGCCCATGTTCCAATCTTTTATCCTTGAAACCTAAGTGGCATGAACCACCATCATAAACACAATATTGCCTTGAAAGTTCTACAACAGCTCTGGCAGCTAGGCTTGGATGTTCTGCAAACTCAGCCGCTACTTGAGCAGTAGAGGTAGCATCCTTAAATTTCATGTTCATATTATGCCTGCCAATAGAAAATTTACCATCTCCAGGAAATGATTTCCCATGTTCCAACCTTTTATTCTTGAAAACTAAGTGGCATGAACCACCATCATCAACAAAATATTGCCTTGAAAGTTCTACAATAGCTCTGGCAGCTAGGCTTGCATGTTCTGCAAACTCAGCCACTGCTTGAGCAGCAGAGGTAGTAACCTTATATTTCATGTTCCAATTCTGCTTGCCAACAGAAAAATTACAATTACGATCTCCAGGAAATGCTTACCCATGTTCCAACCTTTCATACTTGAAACCTAAGCGGAATGAACCACCATCATCAACACAATATTGCCTTGAAAGTTCTCCAATAGCTCTGGCAGCTAGGCTTGCATATTCTCCAAACTCAGCCGCTGTTTGAGCAGCAGAAGTAGCATCCTTAAATTTCCTGTTCCAATACTGCCTACCAACAGAAAATTTACCATTACCATCTCAAGGAAATGATTGCCCATGTTCCAACCTTTCATCCTTGAAACCTAAGTGGCATGAACCACCATCATCAACACAATATTGCCTTGAAAGTTCTACAACAGCTCTGGCAGCTAGGCTTGCATGTTCTGCAAACTCAGCCGCTGCTTGAGCAGCAGAGGTAGCATCCTTAAATTTCATGTTCCAATTCTTCTTACCAACATAATAATTACCATTACCATCTCTAGGAAATGCTTGCCCATGTTCCAACCTTTCATCCTTGAAACCTAAGTGGCATGAACCACCATCATCAACACAATATTGCCTTGAAAGTTCTCCAATAGCTCTGGCAGCTAGGCTTGTATGTTCTGCAAACTCAGCCACTGCTTGAGCAGCAGAGGTAGTAACCTTATATTTCATGTTCCAATTCTGCTTGCCAACATAAAAATTACAATTACCATCTCCAGTAAATGCTTGCCCATGTTCCAACCTTTTATCCTTGAAACCTAAGTGGCATGAACCACCATCATCAACAAAATATTGCCTTGAAAGTTCTACAATAGCTCTGGCAGCTAGGCTTGCATGTTCTGCAAACTCAGCTGCTGCTTGAGTAGCAGAGGTAGCATCCTTAAATTTCATGTTCCTATTCTACCTGCCAACAAAATAATTACCATTACCATCTCCAGGAAATGATTGCCCATGTTTCAACCTTTCATCCTTGAAACCTAAGTGGCATGAACCACCACCATCAACACAATATTGCCTTGAAAGTTCCATAACAGCTCTGGCAGCTAGGCTTGCATGTTCTACAAATTCAGCTGCTGCTTGAGCAGCAGTGGTAGTAACCTTATATTTCATGTTCCAATTCTGCTTGCCAACAGAAAAATTACAATTACCATCTCCAAGAAATGCTTGCCCATGTTCCAACCTTTCATCCTTGAAACCTAAGTGGCATGAACCACCATCATCAACACAATATTGCCTTGAAAGTTCTCCAATAGCTCTGGCAGCTAGGCATGCATGTTCTCTATCATCATCCGCTGCTTGAGCAGCAGAGGTAGTATCCTTAAATTTCATGTTCCTATTCTACCTGCCAACAAAATAATTACCATTACCATCTCCAGGAAATGATTGCCCATGTTTCAACCTTTCATCCTTGAAACCTAAGTGGCATGAACCACCACCACCAACACAATATTGCCTTGAAAGTTCCATAACAGCTCTGGCAGCTAGGCTTGCATGTTCTACAAACTCAGCTGCTGCTTGAGCAGCAGTGGTAGTAACCTTATATTTCATGTTCCAATTCTGCTTGCCAACAGAAAAATTACAATTACCATCGCCAAGAAATGCTTGCCCATGTTCCAACCTTTCATCCTTGAAACCTAAGTGGCATGAACCACCATCATCAACACAATATTGCCTTGAAAGTTCTCCAATAGCTCTGGCAGCTAGGCTTGCATGTTCTCTATCATCATCCGCTGCTTGAGCAGCAGAGGTAGCATCCATAAATTTCATGTTCCAATACTGCCTACCAACAGAAAAATTACCATTACCATCTCCAAGAAATGATTGCCCATGTTTCAACCTTTCATCCTTGAAACCTAAGTGGCATGAACCACCATCATCAACACAATATTGCCTTGAAAGTTCCACAACAGCTCTGGCAGCTAGGCTTGCATGTTCTGCAAACTCAGCCGCTACTTGAGCAGCAGAGGTAGTATCCTTAAATATCATGTTCCAATTCTGCTTGCCAACAGAAAAATTACCATTACCATCTCCAGGAAATACTTCCCCATGTTCCAACCTTTCATCCTTGAAACCAAAGTGGCATGAACCACCATCATCAACACAATATTGCCTTGAAAGTTCTCCAACAGCTCTGGCAGCTAGGCTTGCATGTTCTCCAAACTCAGCCGCTGCTTGAGCAGCAGAGGTAGCATCCTTAAATTTCCTGTTCCAATACTGCCTACCAACAGAACAATTACCATTACCAACTCAAGGAAATGATTGCCCATGTTCCAACCTTTCATCCTTGAAACCTAAGTGGCATGAACCACCATCATCAACACTATATTGCCTTAAAAGTTCTACAACAGCTCTGGCAGCTAGGATTGCATGTTCCGCAAACTCATTTGCTGCTTGAGTAGCAGAGGCAGCATGCTCAAATTTCATCTTCCAATTCTTATTGCCAATAGAAAAATTACCATAACCATCTCCAGGCAATGCTTGCCCATGTTCCAACCTTTCATCCTTGAAACATAAGTGGCATGAACCACCATCATCTACACAATATTGCCTTGAAAGTTTTACAACAGCTCTGGCAGCTAGGCTTGCATGTTCTGCAAACTCAGCCGCTGCTTGAGCAGCAGAGGTAGCATCCTTAAATTTCATGTTCCAATTCTTCTTACCAATAGAAAAATTACCATTACCATCTCCAGGAAATGCTTGCCCATGTTCCAACCTTTCATCCTTGAAACCTAAGTAGCATGAACCACCATCATCAACACAATATTGCCTTGAAAGTTCTCCAAAAGCTCTGGCAGCTAGGCTTGCATGTTCTCCAAACTCAGCCGCTGCTTGAGCAGCAGAGGTAGCATCCATAAATTTCACGTTCCAATACTGCCTACCAACAGAAAAATTACCATTACCATCTCAAGGAAATGATTGCCCATGTTCCAACCTTTCATCCTTGAAACCAAAGTGGCATGAACCACCATCATCAACACAATATTACCTTGAAAGTTCTACAACAACTCTGGCAGCTAGGCTTGCATGTTCTGCAAACTCAGCCGCTGCTTGAGTAACAGAGGTAGCATCCTTGAATTTCATGTTCCAATTCTACCTGCCAACAGAAAAATTACCATTACCATCTCAAGGAAATGATTGCCCATGTTCCAATCTTTCATCCTTGAAACCTAAGTGGCATGAACCATCATCATCAACACAATATTGCCTTGAAAGTTCTACAACAGCTCTGGCAGCTAGGCTTGCATGTTCTGCAAGCTCAGCCGCTGCTTGAGCAGCAGAGGTAGCATCCTTAAATTTCCTGTTCCAATACTGCCTACCAACAGAAAAATTACCATTACCATCTCAAGGAAATCCTTGCCCATGTTCCAACCTTTCATCCTTGAAACCTAAGTGGCATGAACCACCATCATCAACATAATATTGCCTTGAAAGTTCTCCAACAGCTCTGGCAACTAGGCTTGCATGTTCTCCAAACTCAGCCGCTGCTTGAGCAGCAGAGGTAGCATCCATAAATTTAACGTTCCAATACTGCCTACCAACAGTAAAATTACCATTACCATCTCAAGGAAATAATTGCCCATGTTCCAACCTTTCATCCTTGTAACCAAAGTGGCATGAACCACCATCATCAAGACAATATTACCTTGAAAGTTCTCCAACAGCTCTGGCAGCTAGGCTTGCATGTTATCCAAACTCAGCCGCCGCTTGAGCAGTAGAGGTAGCATCCTTAAATTTCATGTTCCAATTCTTCTTACCAACAGAAAAATTACCATTACCATCTCCAGGAAATCCTTGCCCATGTTCCAACCTTTCATCCTTGAAACCTAAGTGGCATGAACCACCATCATCAACACAATATTGCCTTGAAAGTTCTCCAAAAGCTCTGGCAGCTAGGCTTGCATGTTCTCCAAACTCAGCCGCTGCTTGAGCAGCAGAGGTAGCATCCATAAATTTCACGTTCCAATACTGCCTACCAACAGAAAAATTACCATTATCATCTCAAGGAAATGATTGCCCATGTTCCAACCTTTCATCCTTGAAACCAAAGTGGCATGAACCACCATCATCAACACAATATTACCTTGAAAGTTCTACAACAACTCTGGTAGCTAGGCTTGCATGTTCTGCAAACTCAGCCGCTGCTTGAGTAGCAGAGGAAGCATCCTTAAATTTCATGTTCCAATTCTACCTGCAAACAGAAAAATTACCATTACCATCTCCAGGAAATGATTGCCCATGTTCCAAACTTTAATCCTTGAAACCTAAGTGGCATGAACCATCATCATCAACACAATATAGCCTTGAAAGTTCTACAACAGCTCTGGCAGCTAGGCTTGCATGTTCTGCAAGCTCAGCCGCTGCTTGAGCAGCAGAGGTAGTATCCTTAAATTTCATGTTCCAATTCTGCTTGCCAACAGAAAAATTACCATTACCATCTCAAGGAAATGATTGCCCATGTTCCAACCTTTCATCCTTGAAACCTAAGTGGCATGAACCACCATCATCAACACAATATTTCCTTGAAAGTTCTCCAAAAGCTCTGGCAGCTAGGCTTGCATGTTCTCCAAACTCAGCCGCCGCTTGAGCAGTAGAGGTAGCATCCTTAAATTTCATGTTACAATTCTTCTTCCCAATAGAAAAATTACCATTACAATCTCCAGGAAATGCTTGCCCATGTTCCAACCTTTCATCCTTGAAACCTAAGTGGCATGAACAACCATCTTAGACACAATATTGCCTTGAAAGTTCTCTAACAGCTCTGGCAGCTAGGCTTGCATGTTATCCTAAACACAGCCGCTGCTTGAGCAGTAGAAGTAGCATCCTTAAATTTCATGTTCCAATACTGCCTACCAACAGAAAAATTACCATTAACACCTCAAGGAAATGATTGCCCATGTTCCAACCTTTCATCCTTGAAATCTAAGTGGCATGAACCACCATCATCAACACAGTATTGCCTTGAAAGTTCTACAACAACTCTGACAGCTAGCCTTGCATGTTTTGCAAACTCAGCCGCTGCTTGAGTAGCAGAGGTAGCATCCTTGAATTTCATGTTCCAAATCTACCTGCCATCAGAAAAATTACCATTACCATCTCCAGGAAATGATTGCCCATGTTCCAATCTTTCATCCTTGAAACCTAAGTGGCATGAACCATCATCATCAACACAATATTGCCTTCAAAGTTCTACAACAGCTCTGGCAGCTAGGCTTGCATGTTCTGCAAGCTCAGCCGCTGCTTGAGCAGCAGAGGTAGCATCCTTAAATTTCCTGTTCCAATACTGCCTACCAATAGAAAAATTACCATTACCATCTCAAGGAAATGATTGCCCATGTTCCAACCTTTCATCCTTGAAACCTAAGTGGCATGAACCACCATCATCAACACAAAATTGCCTTGAAAGTTCTCCAATAGCTCTGGCAGCAAGGCTTGTATGTTCTGCAAACTCAGCTACTGCTTGAGCAGCAGATGTAGTATCCTTAAATTTCATGTTCCAATTCTACTTGCCAACAGAAAAATTACCATTACCATCTCAAGGAAATTCTTGCCCATGTTACAACCTTTCATCCTTGAAACCTAAGTGACATGAACCACCATCATCAACACAATATTGCCTTGAAAGTTCTCCAACAGCTCTGGTAGCTAGGCTTGCATGTTCTCCAAACTCAGCCGCTGCTTGAGTAGCAGAGGTAGCATCCTTAAATTTCACGTTCCAATACTGCCTACCAACAGAAAAATTACCATTACCATCTCAAGGAAATGATTGCCCATGTTCCAACCTTTTATCCTTGAAACTTACGTGGCATGAACCACCATCATCAACACAATATTGCCTTGAAAGTTCTCCAACAGCTCTGGCACCTAGGCTTGCATGTTCTGCAAACTCAGCTGCTACTTGAGCAGCAGATGTAGTATCCTTAAATTTCATGTTCCAATTCTGCTTGCCAACAGAAAAATTACCATTACCATATACAGAAAATGCTTGCCCATGTTCCAATATTTCATCCTTGAAACCTAAGTGGCATGAACCACCATCATCAACACAATATTGCCTTGAAAGTTCTCCAACAGCTCTGGCAGCTAGGCTTGCATGTTCTCCAAACTCAGCCGCTGCTTGAGCAGCAGAGGTAGCATCCTTAAATTTCCTATTTCAATACTGCCTACCAACAGAAAAATTACCATTACCATCTCAAGGAAATGATTGACCATGTTCCAACCTTTCAACCTTGAAACCTAAGTGGCATGAACCACCATCATCAACACAATATTGCCTTGAAAGTTCTACAATAGCTCTGGCAGCTAGGCTTGCATGTTCTGCAAACTCAGCCGCTGCTTGAGCAGCAGATGCAGCATGCTTAAATTTCATGTTCCAATTCTTATTGCCAATAGAAAAATTACCATAACCATCTCCAGGCAATGCTTGCCCATGTTCCAACCTTTCATCCTTGAAACCTAAGTGGCATGAACCACCATCATCTACACAATATTGCCTTGAAAGTTTTACAACAGCTCTGGCAGCTATGCTTGCATGTTCTGCAAACTCAGCCACTGCTTGAGCAGCAGAGGTAGCATCCTTAAATTTCATGTTCCAATTCTTCTTACCAATAGAAAAATTACCATTACCATCTCCAGGAAATGCTTGCCCATGTTCCAACCTTTTATCCTTGAAACCTAAGTGGCATGAACCACCATCATCAACACAATATTGCCTTGAAAGTTCTCCAACAGCTCTGGCACCTAGGCTTGCATGTTCTGCAAACTCAGCCGCTGCTTGAGCAGCAGAGGTAGTATCCTTAAATTTCATGTTCCAATTCTGCTTGCCAACAGAAAAATTACCATTACCATCTCCAGGAAATGCTTGCCCATGTTCCAACCTTTCATCCTTGAAACCTAAGTGGCATGAACCACCATCATCAACACAATATTGCCTTGAAAGTTCTTCAACAGCTCTGGCAGCTAAGTTTGCATGTTCTCCAAACTCAGCCGCTGCTTGAGCAGCAGAGGTAGCATCCTTAAATTCACGTTCCAATACTACCTACCAACAGAAAAATTACCATTACCATCTCAAGGAAATGATTGCCCATGTTCCAACCTTTCATCCTTGAAACTCACGTGGCATGAACCACCATCATCAACACAATATTGCCTTGAAACTTCTCCAACAGCTCTGGCACCTAGGCTTGCATGTTCTGCAAACTCAGCCGCTACTTGAGCAGCAGAGGTAGTATCCTTAAATTTCATGTTCCAATTCTGCTTGCCAACAGAAAAATTACCATTACCATATACAGGAAATGCTTGCCCATGTTCCAACCTTTCATCCTTGAAACCTAAGTGGCATGAACCACCATCATCAACACAATATTGCCTTGAAAGTTCTCCAACAGCTCTGGTAGCTAGGCTTGCATGTTCTCCAAACTCAGCCGCTGCTTGAGTAGTAGAGGTAGCATCCTTAAATTTCACGTTCCAACCTTTCATCCTTGAAACCTAAGTGGCATGAACCACCATCATCAACACAATATTACCTTGAAAGTTCTCCAACAGCTCTGGCAGCTAGGCTTGCATGTTATCCTAACTCAGCCGTTGCTTGAGCATCAGAAGTAGCATCCTTAAATTTCATGTTCCAATACTGCCTACCAACAGAAAAATTACCATTAACACCTCAAGGAAATGATTGGCCATGTTCTAACCTTTCATCATTGAAACCTAAGTGGCATGAACCACCATCATCAACACAATATTGCCTTAAAAGTTCTACAACAACTCTGGTAGCTAGGCTTGCATGTTCTGCAAACTCAGCCGCTGCTTGAGTAGCAGAGGAAGCATCCTTAAATTTCATGTTCCAATTCTACCTGCAAACAGAAAAATTACCATTACCATCTCCAGGAAATGATTGCCCATGTTTCAACCTTTCATCCTTGAAACCTAAGTGCCATGAACCACCATCATCAACTCAACATCGCCTTGAAAGTTCCACAACAGCTCTGGCAGCTAGGCTTGCATGTTCTGCAAACTCAGCCGCTACTTGAGCAGCAGAGGTAGTATCCTTAAATATCATGTTCCAATTCTGCTTGCCAACAGAAAAATTACCATTACCATCTCAAGGAAATACTTCCCCATGTTCCAACCTTTCATCCTTAAAACCTATGTGGCATGAACAACCATCATCAACACAATATTGCCTTGAAAGTTCTCCAACAGCTCTGGCAGCTAGGCTTGCATGTTCTCCAAACTCAGCCGCTGCTTGAGCAGCAGAGGTAGCATCCTTAAATTTCCTGTTCCAATACTGCCTACCAACAGAAAAATTACCATTAACACCTCAAGGAAATGATTGGCCATGTTCTAACCTTTCATCATTGAAACCTAAGTGGCATGAACCACCATCATCAACACAATATTGCCTTAAAAGTTCTACAACAACTCTGGTAGCTAGGCTTGCATGTTCTGCAAACTCAGCCGCTGCTTGAGCAGCAGAGATAGCATCCTTAAATTTCATGTTCCAATACTGCCTACCAACAGAAAAATTACCATTACAATCTCCAGGAAATGCTTGCCCATGTTTCAACCTTTCATCCTTGAAACCTAAGTGGCATGAACCACCATCATCAACACAATATCGCCTTGAAAGTTCCACAACAGCTCTGGAAACTAGGCTTACATGTTCTGCAAACTCAGCCGCTACTTGAGCAGCAGAGGTAGTATCCTTAAATATCATGTTCCAATTCTGCTTGCCAACAGAAAAATTACCATTACCATCTCAAGGAAATACTTCCCCATGTTCCAACCTTTCATCCTTAAAACCTAAGTGGCATGAACCACCATCATCAACACAATATTGCCTTGAAAGTTCTCCAACAGCTCTGGCAGCTAGGCTTGCATGTTCTCCAAACTCAGCCGCTGCTTGAGCAGTAGAGGTAGCATCCTTAAATTTCCTGTTCCAATACTGCCTACCAACAGAAAAATTACCATTACCATCTCAAGGAAATGATTGCCCATGTTCCAACCTTTCATCCTTGAAACCTAAGTGGCATGAACCACCATCATCAACACAATATTGCCTTGAAAGTTCTACAATAGCTCTGGCAGCTAGGCTTGCATGTTCTGCAAACTCAGCCGCTGCTTGAGCAGCAGATGCAGCATGCTTAAATTTCATGTTCCAATTCTTATTGCCAATAGAAAAATTACCATAACCATCTCCAGGCAATGCTTGCCCATGTTCCAACCTTTCATCCTTGAAACCTAAGTGGCATGAACCACCATCATCTACACAATATTGCCTTGAAAGTTTTACAACAGCTCTGGCAGCTATGCTTGCATGTTCTGCAAACTCAGCCACTGCTTGAGCAGCAGAGGTAGCATCCTTAAATTTCATGTTCCAATTCTTCTTACCAATAGAAAAATTACCATTACCATCTCCAGGAAATGCTTGCCCATGTTCCAACCTTTTATCCTTGAAACCTAAGTGGCATGAACCACCATCATCAACACAATATTGCCTTGAAAGTTCTCCAACAGCTCTGGCACCTAGGCTTGCATGTTCTGCAAACTCAGCCGCTGCTTGAGCAGCAGAGGTAGTATCCTTAAATTTCATGTTCCAATTCTGCTTGCCAACAGAAAAATTACCATTACCATCTCCAGGAAATGCTTGCCCATGTTCCAACCTTTCATCCTTGAAACCTAAGTGGCATGAACCACCATCATCAACACAATATTGCCTTGAAAGTTCTTCAACAGCTCTGGCAGCTAAGTTTGCATGTTCTCCAAACTCAGCCGCTGCTTGAGCAGCAGACGTAGCATCCTTAAATTTCACGTTCCAATACTACCTACCAACAGAAAAATTACCATTACCATCTCAAGGAAATGATTGCCCATGTTCCAACCTTTCATCCTTGAAACTCACGTGGCATGAACCACCATCATCAACACAATATTGCCTTGAAACTTCTCCAACAGCTCTGGCACCTAGGCTTGCATGTTCTGCAAACTCAGCCGCTACTTGAGCAGCAGAGGTAGTATCCTTAAATTTCATGTTCCAATTCTGCTTGCCAACAGAAAAATTACCATTACCATATACAGGAAATGCTTGCCCATGTTCCAACCTTTCATCCTTGAAACCTAAGTGGCATGAACCACCATCATCAACACAATATTGCCTTGAAAGTTCTCCAACAGCTCTGGTAGCTAGGCTTGCATGTTCTCCAAACTCAGCCGCTGCTTGAGTAGTAGAGGTAGCATCCTTAAATTTCACGTTCCAACCTTTCATCCTTGAAACCTAAGTGGCATGAACCACCATCATCAACACAATATTACCTTGAAAGTTCTCCAACAGCTCTGGCAGCTAGGCTTGCATGTTATCCAAACTCAGCCGTTGCTTGAGCATCAGAAGTAGCATCCTTAAATTTCATGTTCCAATACTGCCTACCAACAGAAAAATTACCATTAACACCTCAAGGAAATGATTGGCCATGTTCTAACCTTTCATCATTGAAACCTAAGTGGCATGAACCACCATCATCAACACAATATTGCCTTAAAAGTTCTACAACAACTCTGGTAGCTAGGCTTGCATGTTCTGCAAACTCAGCCGCTACTTGAGTAGCAGAGGAAGCATCCTTAAATTTCATGTTCCAATTCTACCTGCAAACAGAAAAATTACCATTACCATCTCCAGGAAATGATTGCCCATGTTTCAACCTTTCATCCTTGAAACCTAAGTGGCATGAACCACCATCATCAACTCAACATCGCCTTGAAAGTTCCACAACAGCTCTGGCAGCTAGGCTTGCATGTTCTGCAAACTCAGCCGCTACTTGAGCAGCAGAGGTAGTATCCTTAAATATCATGTTCCAATTCTGCTTGCCAACAGAAAAATTACCATTACCATCTCAAGGAAATACTTCCCCATGTTCCAACCTTTCATCCTTAAAACCTAAGTGGCATGAACAACCATCATCAACACAATATTGCCTTGAAAGTTCTCCAACAGCTCTGGCAGCTAGGCTTGCATGTTCTCCAAACTCAGCCGCTGCTTGAGCAGCAGAGGTAGCATCCTTAAATTTCCTGTTCCAATACTGCCTACCAACAGAAAAATTACCATTAACACCTCAAGGAAATGATTGGCCATGTTCTAACCTTTCATCATTGAAACCTAAGTGGCATGAACCACCATCATCAACACAATATTGCCTTAAAAGTTCTACAACAACTCTGGTAGCTAGGCTTGCATGTTCTGCAAACTCAGCCGCTGCTTGAGCAGCAGAGATAGCATCCTTAAATTTCATGTTCCAATACTGCCTACCAACAGAAAAATTACCATTACAATCTCCAGGAAATGCTTGCCCATGTTTCAACCTTTCATCCTTGAAACCTAAGTGGCATGAACCACCATCATCAACACAATATCGCCTTGAAAGTTCCACAACAGCTCTGGAAACTAGGCTTACATGTTCTGCAAACTCAGCCGCTACTTGAGCAGCAGAGGTAGTATCCTTAAATATCATGTTCCAATTCTGCTTGCCAACAGAAAAATTACCATTACCATCTCAAGGAAATACTTCCCCATGTTCCAACCTTTCATCCTTAAAACCTAAGTGGGATGAACCACCATCATCAACACAATATTGCCTTGAAAGTTCTCCAACAGCTCTGGCAGCTAGGCTTGCATGTTCTCCAAACTCAGCCGCTGCTTGAGCAGTAGAGGTAGCATCCTTAAATTTCCTGTTCCAATACTGCCTACCAACAGAAAAATTACCATTACCATCTCAAGGAAATGATTGCCCATGTTCCAATCTTTCATCCTTGAAACCTAAGTGGCATGAACCACCATCATCAACACTATATTGCCTTAAAAGTTCTACAACAGCTCTGGCAGCTAGGATTGCATGTTCTGCAAACTCATTTGCTGCTTGAGCAGCAGAGGCAGCATGCTCAAATTTCATCTTCCAATTCTTATTGCCAATAGAAAAATTACCATAACCATCTCCAGGCAATGCTTGCCCATGTTCCAACCATTCATCCTTGAAACATAAGTGGCATGAACCACCATCATCTACACAATATTGCCTTGAAAGTTCTATAACAGCTCTGGCAGCTAGGCTTGCATGTTCTGCAAACTCAGCCGCTGCTTGAGCAGTAGAGGTAGCATCCTTAAATTTCATGTTCCAATTCTTCTTACCAATAGAAAAATTACCATTACCATCTCCAGGAAATGCTTACCCATGTTCCAACCTTTCATCCTTGAAACCTAAGTAGCATGAACCACCATCATCAACACAATATTGCCTTGAAAGTTCTCCAAAAGCTCTGGCAGCTAGGCTTGCATGTTCTCCAAACTTAGCCGCTGCTTGAGCAGCAGAGGTAGCATCCATAAATTTCACGTTCCAATACTGCCTACCAACAGAAAAATTACCATTACCATCTCAAGGAAATGATTGCCCATGTTCCAACCTTTCATCCTTGAAACCAAAGTGGCATGAACCATCATCATCAACACAATATTACCTTGAAAGTTCTACAACAACTTTGGCAGCTAGGCTTGCATGTTCTGCAAACTCAGCCGCTGCTTGAGTAACAGAGGTAGCATCCTTGAATTTCATGTTCCAATTCTACCTGCCAACAGAAAAATTTCCATTACCATCTCCAGGAAATGATTGCCCATGTTCCAATCTTTCATCCTTGAAACCTAAGTGGCATGAACCATCATCATCAACACAATATTGCCTTGAAAGTTCTACAACAGCTCTGGCAGCTAGGCTTGCATGTTCTGCAAGCTCAGCCGCTGCTTGAGCAGCAGAGGTAGCATCCTTAAATTTCCTGTTCCAATACTGCCTACCAACAGAAAAATTACCATTACCATCTCAAGGAAATCCTTGCCCATGTTCCAACCTTTCATCCTTGAAACCTAAGTGGCATAAACCACCATCATCAACACAATATTGCCTTGAAAGTTCTCCAACAGCTCTGGCAACTAGGCTTACATGTTCTCCAAACTCAACCGCTGCTTGAGCAGCAGAGGTAGCATCCATAAATTTCACGTTCCAATACTGCCTACCAACAGAAAAATTACCATTACCATCTCAAGGAAATAATTGCCCATGTTCCAACCTTTCATCCTTGAAACCAAAGTGGCATGAACCACCATCATCAACACAATATTACCTTGAAAGTTCTCCAACAGCTCTGGCAGCTAGGCTTGCATGTTATCCAAACTCAGCTGCCGCTTGAGCAGTAGAGGTAGCATCCTTAAATTTCATGTTCCAATTCTTCTTACCAACAGAAAAATTACCATTACCATCTCCAGGAAATCCTTGCCCATGTTCCAACCTTTCATCCTTGAAACCTAAGTGGCATGAACCACCATCATCAACTTAATATTGCCTTGAAAGTTCTCCAAAAGCTCTGGCAGCTAGGCTTGCATGTTCTCCAAACTCAGCCGCTGCTTGAGCAGCAGAGGTAGCATCCATAAATTTCACGTTCCAATACTGCCTACCAACAGAAAAATTACCATTACCATCTCAAGGAAATAATTGCCCATGTTCCAACCTTTCATCCTTGAAACCAAAGTGGCATGAACCACCATCATCAACACAATATTACCTTGAAAGTTCTCCAACAGCTCTGGCAGCTAGGCTTGCATGTTATCCAAACTTAGCCGCCGCTTGAGCAGTAGAGGTAGCATCCTTAAATTTCATGTTCCAATACTGCCTACCAACAGAAAAATTACCATTAACACCTCAAGGAAATGATTGCCCATGTTCCAACCTTTCATCCTTGAAACCTAAGTGGCATGAACCACCATCATCAACACAATATTTCCTTGAAAGTTCTCCAATAGCTCTGGCAGCTAGGCTTGCATGTTCTCCAAACTCAGCTGTTGTTTGAGCAACATAGGTAGCATCCTTAAATTTCCTCTTCCAATACTGCCTACCAACAGAAGAATTACCATTACCATCTCAAGGAAATGATTGCCCATGTTCCAACTTTTTATCCTTGAAACCTAAGTGGCATGAACCACCATCATCAACACAATATTGCCTTGAAAGTTCTCCAAAAGCTCTGGCAGCTAGGCTTGCATGTTCTCCAAACTCAGCCGCCGCTTGAGCAGTAGAGGTAGCATCCTTAAATTTCATGTTACAATTCTTCTTCCCAATAGAAAAATTACCATTACAATCTCCAGGAAATGCTTGCCCATGTTCCAACCTTTCATCCTTGAAACCTAAGTGGCATGAACAACCATCTTAGACACAATATTGCCTTGAAAGTTCTCTAACAGCTCTGGCAGCTAGGCTTGCATGTTATCTAAACACAGCCGCTGCTTGAGCAGTAGAAGTAGCATCCTTAAATTTCATGTTCCAATACTGCCTACCAACAGAAAAATTACCATTAACACCTCAAGGAAATGATTGCCCATGTTCCAACCTTTCATCCTTGAAATCTAAGTGGCATGAACCACCATCATCAACACAGTATTGCCTTGAAAGTTCTACAACAACTCTGACAGCTAGCCTTGCATGTTTTGCAAACTCAGCCGCTGCTTGAGTAGCAGAGGTAGCATCCTTGAATTTCATGTTCCAAATCTACCTGCCATCAGAAAAATTACCATTACCATCTCCAGGAAATGATTGCCCATGTTCCAATCTTTCATCCTTGAAACCTAAGTGGCATGAACCATCATCATCAACACAATATTGCCTTCAAAGTTCTACAACAGCTCTGGCAGCTAGGCTTGCATGTTCTGCAAGCACAGCCACTGCTTGAGCAGCAGAGGTAGTATCCTTAAATTTCCTGTTCCAATACTGCCTACCAATAGAAAAATTACCATTACCATCTCAAGGAAATGATTGCCCATGTTCCAACCTTTCATCCTTGAAACCTAAGTGGCATGAACCACCATCATCAACACAAAATTGCCTTGAAAGTTCTCCAATAGCTCTGGCAGCAAGGCTTGTATGTTCTGCCAACTCAGCTACTGCTTGAGCAGCAGATGTAGTATCCTTAAATTTCATGTTCCAATTCTGCTTGCCAACAGAAAAATTACCATTACCATCTCCAGGAAATTCTTGCCCATGTTACAACCTTTCATCCTTGAAACCTAAGTGACATGAACCACCATCATCAACACAATATTGCCTTGAAAGTTCTCCAACAGCTCTGGTAGCTAGGCTTGCATGTTCTCCAAACTCAGCCGCTGCTTGAGTAGCAGAGGTAGCATCCTTAAATTTCATGTTCCAATACTGCCTACCAACAGAAAAATTACCATTACCATCTCAAGGAAATGATTGCCCATGTTCCAACCTTTTATCCTTGAAACTTACGTGGCATGAACCACCATCATCAACACAATATTGCCTTGAAAGTTCTCCAACAGCTCTGGCACCTAGGCTTGCATGTTCTGCAAACTCAGCTGCTACTTGAGCAGCAGATGTAGTATCCTTAAATTTCATGTTCCAATTCTGCTTGCCAACAGAAAAATTACCATTACCATATACAGAAAATGCTTGCCCATGTTCCAACATTTCATCCTTGAAACCTAAGTGGCATGAACCACCATCATCAACACAATATTGCCTTGAAAGTTCTCCAACAGCTCTGGCAGCTAGGCTTGCATGTTCTCCAAACTCAGCCGCTGCTTGAGCAGCAGAGGTAGCATCCTTAAATTTCCTATTCCAATACTGCCTACCAACAGAAAAATTACCATTAACATCTCCAGGAAATGATTGACCATGTTCCAACCTTTCATCCTTGAAACCTAAGTGGCATGAACCACCATCATCAACACAATATTGCCTTGAAAGTTCTACAATAGCTCTGGCAGCTAGGCTTGCATGTTCTGCAAACTCAGCCGCTGCTTGAGCAGCAGATGCAGCATGCTTAAATTTCATGTTCCAATTCTTACTGCCAATAGAAAAATTACCATAACCATCTCCAGGCAATGCTTGCCCATGTTCCAACCTTTCATCCTTGAAACCTAAGTGGCATGAACCACCATCATCTACACAATATTGCCTTGAAAGTTTTACAACAGCTCTGGCAGCTATGCTTGCATGTTCTGCAAACTCAGCCACTGCTTGAGCAGCAGAGGTAGAATCCTTAAATTTCATGTTCCAATTCTTCTTACCAATAGAAAAATTACCATTACCATCTCCAGGAAATGCTTGCCCATATTCCAACCTTTCATCCTTGAAACCTAAGTGGCATGAACCACCATCATCAACACAATATTGCCTTGAAAGTTCTCCAATAGCTCTGGCACCTAGGCTTGCATGTTCTTCAAACTCAGCCGCTGCTTGAGCAGCAGAGGTAGTATCCTTAAATTTCATGTTCCAATTCTGCTTGCCAACAGAAAAATTACTATTACCATCTCCATGAAATGCTTGCCCATGTTCCAACCTTTCATCCTTGAAACCTAAGTGGCATGAACCACCATCATCAACACAATATTGCCTTGAAAGTTCTCCAACAGCTCTGGTAGCTAGGCTTGCATGTTCTCCAAACTCAGCCGCTGCTTGAGTAGTAGAGGTAGCATCCTTAAATTTCACGTTCCAACCTTTCCTACCAACAGAAAAATTACCATTACCATCTCAAGGAAATGATTGTCCATGTTCCAACCTTTCATCCTTGAAACTCACGTGGCATGAACCACCATCATCAACACAATATTGCCTTGAAACTTCTCCAACAGCTCTGGCACCTAGGCTTGCATGTTCTGCAAACTCAGCCGCTACTTGAGCAGCATAGGTAGTATCCTTAAATTTTATGTTCCAATTCTGCTTGCCAACAGAAAAATTACCATTACCATATACAGGAAATGCTTGCCCATGTTCCAACCTTTCATCCTTGAAACCTAAGTGGCATGAACCACCATCATCAACACAATATTGCCTTGAAAGTTCTCCAACAGCTCTGGTAGCTAGGCTTGCATGTTCTCCAAACTCAGCCGCTGCTTGAGTAGTAGAGGTAGCATCCTTAAATTTCACGTTCCAACCTTTCATCCTTGTAACCTAAGTGGCATGAACCACCATCATCAACACAATATTACCTTGAAAGTTCTCCAACAGCTCTGGCAGCTAGGCTTGCATGTTATCCAAACTCAGCCGTTGCTTGAGCATCAGAAGTAGCATCCTTAAATTTCATGTTCCAATACTGCCTACCAACAAGAAAAATTACCATTAACACCTCAAGGAAATGATTGGCCATGTTCTAACCTTTCATCATTGAAACCTAAGTGGCATGAACCACCATCATCAACACAATATTGCCTTAAAAGTTCTACAACAACTCTGGTAGCTAGGCTTGCATGTTCTGCAAACTCAGCCGCTGCTTGAGTAGCAGAGGAAGCATCCTTAAATTTCATGTTCCAATTCTACCTGCAAACAGAAAAATTACCATTACCATCTCCAGGAAATGATTGCCCATGTTCCAAACTTTAATCCTTGAAACCTAAGTGGCATGAACCATCATCATCAACACAATATAGCCTTGAAAGTTCTACAACAGCTCTGGCAGCTAGGCTTGCATGTTCTGCAAGCTCAGCCGCTGCTTGAGCAGCAGAGGTAGTATCCTTAAATTTCATGTTCCAATTCTGCTTGCCAACAGAAAAATTACCATTACCATCTCAAGGAAATGATTGCCCATGTTCCAATCTTTCATCCTTGAAACCTAAGTGGCATGAACCATCATCATCAACACAATATTGCCTTGAAAGTTCTACAACAGCTCTGGCAGCTAGGCTTGCATGTTCTGCAAGCTCAGCCGCTGCTTGAGCAGCAGAGATAGCATCCTTAAATTTCATGTTCCAATACTGCCTACCAACAGAAAAATTACCATTACCATCTCCAATAAATGATTGCCCATGTTTCAACCTTTCATCCTTGAAACCTAAGTGGCATGAACCACCATCATCAACACAATATTGCCTTGAAAGTTCCACAACAGCTCTAGCAGCTAGGCTTGCATGTTCTGCAAACTCAGCCGCTACTTGAGCAGCAGAGGTAGTATCCTTAAATATGATGTTCCAATTCTGCTTGCCAACAGAAAAATTACCATTACCATCTCCAGGAAATACTTCCCCATGTTCCAACCTTTCATCCTTGAAACCTAAGTGGCATGAACCACCTTCATCAACACAATATTGCCTTGAAAGTTCTCCAACAGCTCTGGCAGCTAGGCTTGCATGTTCTCCAAACTCAGCCGCTGCTTGAGCAGCAGATGTAGCATCCTTAAATTTCCTTTTCCAATACTGCCTACCAACAGAAAAATTACCATTACCATCTCAAGGAACTGATTGCCCATGTTCCAATCTTTCATCCTTGAAACCTAAGTGGCATGAACCACCATCATCAACACTATATTGCCTTAAAAGTTCTACAACAGCTCTGGCAGCTAGGATTGCATGTTCTGCAAACTCATTTGCTGCTTGAGCAGCAGAGGCAGCATGCTTAAATTTCATCTTCCAATTCTTAATTCCAATAGAAAAATTACCATAACCATCTCCAGGCAATGCTTGCCCATGTTCCAACCTTTCATCCTTGAAACATAAGTGGCATGAACCACCATCATCTACACAATATTGCCTTGAAAATTCTACAACAGCTCTGGCAGCTAGGCTTGCATGTTCTGCAAACTCAGCCGCTGCTTGAGCAACAGAGGTAGCATCCTTAAATTTCATGTTCCAATTCTTCTTACCAATAGAAAAATTACCATTACCATCTCCAGGAAATGCTTGCCCATGTTCCAACCTTTCATCCTTGAAACCTAAGTAGCATGAACCACCATCATCAACACAATATTGCCTTGAAAGTTCTCCAAAAGCTCTGGCAGCTAGGCTTGCATGTTCTCCAAACTCAGCCGCTGCTTGAGCAGCAGAGGTAGCATCCATAAATTTCACGTTCCAATACTGCCTACCAACAGAAAAATTACCATTACCATCTCAAGGAAATGATTGCCCATGTTCCAACCTTTCATCCTTGAAACCAAAGTGGCATGAACCACCATCATCAACACAATATTACCTTGAAAGTTCTACAACAACTCTAGCAGCTAGGCTTGCATGTTCTGCAAACTCAGCCGCTGCTTGAGTAACAGAGGTAGCATCCTTGAATTTCATGTTCCAATTCTACCTACCAACAGAAAAATTACCATTACCATCTCCAGGAAATGATTGCCCATGTTCCAATCTTTCATCCTTGAAACCTAAGTGGCATGAACCATCATCATCAACACAATATTGCCTTGAAAGTTCTACAACAGCTCTGGCAGCTAGGCTTGCATGTTCTGCAAGCTCAGCCGCTGCTTGAGCAGCAGAGATAGCATCCTTAAATTTCATGTTCCAATACTGCCTACCAACAGAAAAATTACCATTACAATCTCCAGGAAATGCTTGCCCATGTTTCAACCTTTCATCCTTGAAACCTAAGTGGCATGAACCACCATCATCAACTCAATATCGCCTTGAAAGTTCCACAACAGCTCTGGCAGCTAGGCTTGCATGTTCTGCAAACTCAACCGCTACTTGAGCAGCAGAGGTAGTATACTTAAATATCATGTTCAAATTCTGCTTGCCAACAGAAAAATTACCATTACCATCTCCAGGAAATACTTGCCCATGTTCCAACCTTTCATCCTTGAAACATAAGTGGCATAAACCACCATCATCAACACAATATTGCCTTGAAAGTTCTCCAACAGCTCTGGCAGCTAGGCTTGCATGTTCTCCAAACTCAGCCACTGCTTGAGCAGCAGAGGTAGCATCCTTAAATTTCATGTTCCAATTCTTCTTACCAATAGAAAAATTACCATTACCATCTCTAGGAACTGCTTGCCCATGTTCCAACCTTTCATCCTTGAAACCTAAGTGGCATGAACCACCATCATCAACACAATATTGCTTTGAAAGTTCTCCAACAGCTCTGGCACCTAGGCTTGAATGTTCTGCAAACTCAGCCGCTGCTTGAGCAGCAGAGGTAGTATCCTTAAATTTCATGATCCAATTCTCCTAGCCAATAGAAAAATTACCATTACCATCTCCAGGAGATGCTTGCCCATGTTCCAACCTTTCATCCTTGAAACCTAAGTGGCATGAACCACCATCATCAACACAATATGCCTTGAAAGTTCTCCAACAGCACTGGTAGCTAGGCTTGCATGTTCTCCAAACTCAGCCGCTGCTTGAGTAGCAGAGGTAGCATCCTTAAATTTCACGTTCCAATACTACCTACCAACAGAAAAATTACCATTACCATCTCAAGGAAATGATTGCCCATGTTCCAACCTTTCATCCTTGAAACTCACATGGCATGAACCACCATCATCAACACAATATTTCCTTGAAAGTTCTCCAACAGCTCTGGCACCTAGGCTTGCATGTTCTGCAAACTCAGCCGCTGCTTGAGCAGCAGAGGTAGTATCCATAAATTTCATGTTCCAATTCTGCTTGCCAACAGAAAAATTACCATTACAATCTCCAGGAAATGCTTGCCCATGTTCCATCATTTCATCCTTGAAACCAAAGTGACATGAACCACCATCACCAACACAATATTGCCTTGAAAGTTCTCCAATAGCTCTGGCAGCTAGGCTTGCATGTTCTGCAAACTCAGCCGCTGCTTGAGCAGCAGAAGTAGCATCCTTAAATTTCCCTTTCCAATACTGCCTACCAACAGAAAAATTACCATTACCATCTCAAGAAAATGCTTGCCTATGTTCCAACCTTTCATCCTTAAAACCTAAGTGGCATGAACCACCATCATAAACACAATATTGCCTTGAAAGTTCTCCAACAGCTCTGGCAGCTAGGCTTGCATGTTATCCAAACTCAGCCGCTGCTTGAGCAGTAGAAGTAGCATCCTTAAATTTCATGTTCCAATACTGCCTACCAACAGAAAAATTACCATTAACACCTCAAGGAAATGATTGCCCATGTTCTAACCTTTCATCATTGAAACCTAAGTGGCATGAACCACCATCATCAACACAATATTGCCTTGAAAGTTCTACAACAACTCTGGTAGCTAGGCTTGCATGTTCTGCAAACTCAGCCACTGCTTGAGTAGCAGAGGTAGCATCCTTGAATTTCATGTTCCAATTCTACCTGCCAACAGAACAATTACCATTACCATCTCCAGGAAATGATTTCATATGTTCCAATCTTTCATCCTTGAAACCTAAGTGGCATGAACCATCATCATCAACACAATATTGCCTTGAAAGTTCTACAATAGCTCTGGCAGCTAGGCTTGCATGTTCTGCAAGCTCAGCCGCTTCTTGAGCAGCAGAGGTAATATCCTTGAATTTCATGTTCTAATTCTACCTGCCAACAGAAATATTACCATTACCATCTCCAGGAAATGATTGCCCATGTTCCAATCTTTCATCCTTGAAACCTAAGTGGCATGAACCATCATCATCAACAAAATATTGCCTTGAAAGTTCTACAACAGCTCTGGCAGCTAGGCTTGCATGTTCTGCAAGCTCAGCCGCTGCTTGAGCAGCAGAGGTAGTATCCTTAAAATTCATGTTCCAATTCTGCTTGCCAACAGAAAAATTACCATTACCATCTCAAGGAAATGATTGCCCATGTTCCAACCTTTCATCCTTGAAACCTAAGTGGCATGAACCACCATCATCAACACAATATTGCCTTGAAAGTTCTCCAACAGCTCTGGTAGCTAGGCTTGCATGTTCTGCAAACTCAGCAGCTGCTTGAGTAGCAGAGGTAGCATCCTTAAATTTCACGTTCCAATTCTGCTTGCCAACAGAAAAATTACCATTACCATCTCAAGGAAATGATTGCCCATGTTCCAACCTTTCATCCTTGAAACTTACGTGGCATGAACCACCATCATCAACACAATATTGCCTTGAAAGTTCTCCAACAGCTCTGGCACCTGGGCTTGCATGTTCTGCAAACTCAGCCGCTGCTTGAGCAGTAGAGGTAGTATCCTTAAATTTCATGTTCCAATTCTTCTTACCAACAGAAAAATTACCATTACCATCTACAGGAAATGCTTGCCCATGTTCCAACCTTTCATCCTTGAAATCTAAGTGGCATGAACCACCATCATCAACACAATATTGCCTTGAAAGTTCTACAATAGCTCTGGCAGCTAGGCTTGCATGTTCTCCAAACTCAGCCGCTGCTTGAGCAGTAGAGGTAGCATCCTTAAATTTCACGTTCCAATACTGCCTACCAACAGAAAAATTACCATTACCATCTCAAGGAAATGATTGCCCATGTTCCAACCTTTCATCCTTGAAACTTACGTGGCATGAACCACCATCATCAACACAAAATTGCCTTAAAGGTTCTCCAACAGCTCTGGCACCTAGGCTTGCATATTCTGCAAACTCAGCCGCTGCTTGAGCAGCAGAGGTAGTATCCTTAAATTTCATGTTCCAATTTTGCTTGCCAACAAAAAAATTACCATTACCATCTACAGGAAATGCTTGCCCATGTTCCAACCTTTCATCCTTGAAACCTAAGTGGCATGAACCACAATCATCAACACAATATTGCCTTGAAAGTTCTCCAACTGCTCTGGTAGCTAGGCTTGCATGTTCTCCAAACTCAGCCGCTGCTTGAGTAGTAGAGGTAGCATCCTTAAATTTCACGTTCCAATACTGCCTACCAACAGAAAAATTACCATTACCATCTCAAGGAAATGATTGCCCATGTTCCAACCTTTCATCCTTGGAACCTAAGTGGCATGAACCACCATCATCAACACAATATTACCTTGAAAGTTCTCCAACAGCTCTGGCAGCTAGGCTTGCAGGTTATCCAAACTCAGTCGCTACTTGAGCAGTAGAAGTAACATCCTTAAATTTCATGTTCCAATACTGCCTACCAACAGAAAAATTACCATTAACACCTTAAGGAAATGATTGCCCATGTTCTAACCTTTCATCCTTGAAACCTAAGTAGCATGAACCACCATCATCAACACAATATTGCCTTGAAAGTTCTACAACAACTCTGGTAGCTAGGCTTGCATGTTTTGCAAACTCAGCCGCTCCTTGAGTAGCAGAGGTAGTATCCTTGAATTTCATGTTTCAATTCTACCTGCCAACAGAAAAATTACCATTACCATCTCCAGGAAATGATTGCCCATGTTCCAATCTTTCATCCTTGAAACCTAAGTGGCATGAACCATCATCATCAACACAATATTACCTTGAAAGTTCTACAACAGCTCTGGCACCAAGGCTTGCATGTTCTGCAAACTCAGCCGCTGCTTGAGCAGCAGAGGTAGTATCCTTAAATTTCATGTTCCAATACTGCCTACCAACAGAAAAATTACCATTAACACCTTAAGGAAATGATTGCCCATGTTCCAACCTTTCATCCTTGAAACCTAAGTGGGATGAACCACCATCATCAACACAATATTGCCTTGAAAGTTCTCCAACAGCTCTGGCAGCTAGGCTTGCATGTTCTGCAAACTCAGCTGCTGCTTGAGCAGCAGAGGTAGTATCCTTAAATTTCATGTTCCAATTCTGCTTGCCAACAGAAAAATTACCATTACCATCTCAAGGAAATGATTGCCCTTGTTCCAACCTTTCATCCTTGAAACCTAAGTGGCATGAACCACCATCATCAACACAATATTGCCTTGAAAGTTCTCCAACAGCTCTGGTAGCTAGGCTTGCATGTTCTGCAAACTCAGCAGCTGCTTGAGTAGCAGAGGTAGCATCCTTAAATTTCACGTTCCAATACTGCCTACTAACAGAAAAATTACCATTACCATCTCAAGGAAATGATTTCCCATGTTCCAACCTTTCATCCTTGAAAGTTACGTGGCATGAACCACCATCATCAACACAATATTGCCTTGAAAGTTCTCCAACAGCTCTGGCACCTAGGCTTGCATGTTCTGCAAACTCAGCCGCTGCTTGAGCAGCAGAGGTAGTATCCTTAAATTTCATGTTCCAATTCTGCATGCCAACAGAAAAATTACCATTACCATCTACAGGAAATGCTTGCCCATGTTACAACATTTCATCCTTGAAACCTAAGTGGCATGAACCACCATCATCAATACAATATTACCTTGAAAGTTCTCCAATAGCTCTGGCAGCTAGGCTTGCATGTTATCCAAACTCAGCCACTGCTTGAGCAGTAGAAGTAGCATCCTTAAATTTCATGTTCCAATACTGCCTACCAACAGAAAAAATACCATTAACACCTCAAGGAAATGATTGCCCATGTTCTAACCTTTCATCCTTGAAACCTAAGTGGCATGAACCACCATCATCAACACAATATTGCCTTGAATGTTCTACAACAACTCTGGTAGCTAGGCTTGCATGTTCTGCAAACTCAGCCACTGCTTGAGTACCAGAGGTAGCATCCTTGAATTTCATGTTCCAATTCTACCTGCCAACAGAAAAATTACCATTACCATCTCCAGGAAATGATTGCCCATGTTCCAATCTTTCATCCTTGAAACCTAAGTGGCATGAACCATCATCATCAACACAATATTGCCTTGAAAGTTCTACAACAGCTCTGGCAGCTAGGCTTGCATGTTCTGCAAGCTCAGCCGCTGCTTGAGCAGCAGAGGTAGTATCCTTAAATTTCATGTTCCAATTCTGCTTGCCAACAGAAAAATTACCATTACCATCTCAAGGAAATGCTTGCCTATGTTCCAACCTTTCATCCTTGAAACCTAAGTGGCATGAACCACCATCACCAACACAATATTGCCTTGAAAGTTCTCCAATAGCTCTGGCAGCTAGGCTTGCATGTTCTGCAAACTCAGCCGCTGCTTGAGCAGCAGAGGTAGTATCCTTAAATTTCATGTTCTAATTCTGCTTGCCAACAGAAAAATTACCATTACCATCTATAGGAAATGCTTGCCCATGTTCCAACATTTCATCCTTGAAACCTAAGTGGCATGAACCACCATCATCAACACAATATTACCTTGAAAGTTCTCTAACAGCTCTGGCAGCTAGGCTTGTATGTTATCCAAACTCAGCCGCTGCTTGAGCAGTAGAAGTAGCATCCTTAAATTTCATGTTCCAATACTGCCTACCAACAGAAAAATTACCATTACCATCTCCAGCAAATGATTGCCCATGTTCCAACCTTTCATCCTTGAAACCTAAGTGGCATGAACCACCATCATCAACACAATATTGCCTTGAAAGTTCTACAACAACTCTGGCAGCTAGGCTTGCATGTTCTGCAAACTCAGCCGCTGCTTGAGTAGCAGAGGTAGCATCCTTGAATTTCATGTTCCAATTCTACCTGCCAACAGAAAAATTACCATTACCATCTCCAGGAAATGATTGCCCATGTTCCAACCTTTCATCCTTGAAACCTAAGTGGCATGAACCAACATCATCAACACAATATTGCCTTGAAAGTTCTACAACAGCTCTGGCAGCTAGGCTTGCATGTTCTGCAAACTCAGCCGCTGCTTGAGCAGCAGAGGTAGTATCCTTAAATTTCATGTTCCAATTCTGCTTGCCAACAGAAAAATTACCATTACCATCTCCAGGAAATGCTTGCCCATGTTTCAACCTTTCATCCTTGAAATCTAAGCGGCATGAACCACCATCATCAACACAATATTGCCTTGAAAGTTCTCCAACAGCTCTGGCAGCTAGCCTTGCATGTTCTTTAAAATCAGCCGCTGCTTGAGCAGCAGAGGTAGCATCCTTAAATTTCACGTTCCAATACAGCATACGAACACAAAAATTACCATTACCATCTCCAAGAAATGCTTGCCCATGTTCCAACATTTCATCCTTGAAACCTAAGTGGCATGAACCACCATCATCAACACAATATTACCTTGAAAGTTCTCCAACAGCTCTGGCAGCTAGGCTTGCATGTTATCCAAACTCAGCCGCTGCTTGAGCAGTAGAAGTAGCATCCTTAAATTTCATGTTCCAATACTGCCTATCAACAGAAAAATTACCATTAACACCTCAAGGAAATGGTTGCCCATGTTCCAACCTTTCATCCTTGAAACCTAAGTGGCATGAACCACCATCATCAACACAATATTGCCTTGAAAGTTCTACAACAACTCTGGCAGCTAGGCATGCATGTTCTGCCAACTCAGCCACTGCTTGAGTAGCAGAGGTAGCATCCTTAAATTTCACGTTCCAATAATACCTACCAACAGAAAAATTACCATTACAATCTCAAGGATATGATTGCCCATGTTCCAACCTTTCATCCTTGAAACCTAAGTGGCATGAACCACCATCATCAACACAATATTACCTTGAAAGTTCTCCAACAGCTCTGGCAGCTAGGCTTGCATGTTATCCAAACTCAGCCGCTGCTTGAGCAGTAGAAGTAGCATCCTTAAATTTCATGTTCCAATACTGCCTACCAACAGAAAAATTACCATTAACACCTAAAGGAAATGATTGCCCATGTTCCAACCTTTCATCCTTGAAACCTAAGTGGCATGAACCACCATCATCAACACAATATTGCCTTGAAAGTTCTACAACAACTCTGGCAGCTAGGCATGCATGTTCTGCCAACTCAGCCACTGCTTGAGTAGCAGAGGTAGCATCCTTAAATTTCACGTTCCAATAATACCTACCAACAGAAAAATTACCATTACAATCTCAAGGATATGATTGCCCATGTTCCAACCTTTCATCCTTGAAACCTAAGTGGCATGAACCACCATCATCAACACAATATTACCTTGAAAGTTCTCCAACAGCTCTGGCAGCTAGGCTTGCATGTTATCCAAACTCAGCCGCTGCTTGAGCAGTAGAAGTAGCATCCTTAAATTTCATGTTCCAATACTGCCTACCAACAGAAAAATTACCATTAACACCTAAAGGAAATGATTGCCCATGTTCCAACCTTTCATCCTTGAAACCTAAGTGGCATGAACCACCATCATCAACACAATATTGCCTTGAAAGTTCTACAACAACTCTGGCAGCTAGGCTTGCATGTTCTGCAAACTCAGTCGCTGCTTGAGTAGCAGAGGTAGCATCCTTGAATTTCATGTTCCAAATCTACCTGCCAACAGAAAAATTACCATTACCATCTCCAGGAAATGATTGCCCATGTTCCAACCTTTCATCCTTGAAACCTAAGTGGCATGAACCAAGATCATCAACACAATATTGCCTTGAAAGTTCTACAACAGCTCTGGCAGCTAGGCTTGCATGTTCTGCAAGCTCAGCCGCTGCTTGAGCAGCAGAGGTAGTATCCTTAAATTTCATGTTCCAATTCTACTTGCTAACAGAAAAATTACCATTACCATCTTTAGGAAATGATTGCCCATGTTCCAACCTTTCATCCTTGAAACCTAAGTGGCATGAACCACCATCATCAACACAATATTGCCTTGATAGTTCTCCAATAGCTCTGGTAGCTAGGCTTGTATGTTCTGCAAACTCAGCCACTGCTTGAGTAGCAGAGGTAGTATCCTTAAATTTCATGTTCCAATTCTGCTTGCCAACAGAACAATTACCATTACCATCTCAAGGAATTGATTTCCCATGTTCCAACCTTTCATCCTTGAAACCTAAGTGGCATGAACCACCATCATCAACACAATATTGCCTTGAAAGTTCTCCAACAACTATGGTAGCTAGGCTTGCATGTCCTCCAAACTCAGCCGCTGCTTGAGTAGCAGAGGTAGCATCCTTAAATTTCACGTTCCAATACTGCCTACCAACAGAAAAATTACCATTACCATCTCAAGGAAATGATTGCCCATGTTCCAACCTTTCATCCTTGAAACCTAAGTGGCATGAACCACCATCATCAACACAATATTACCTTGAAAGTTCTCCAACAGCTCTGGCAGCTAGGCTTGCATGTTATCCAAACTCAGCCGCTGCTAGAGCAGTAGAAGTAGCATCCTTAAATTTCATGTTCCAATACTGCCTACCAACAGAAAAATTACCATTAACACCTCAAGGAAATGATTGCCCATGTTCCAACCTTTCATCCTAGAAACCTAAGTGGCATGAACCACCATCATCAACACAATATTGCCTTGAAAGATCTACAACAACTCTGGCAGCTAGGCTTGCATGTTCTGCAAACTCAGTCGCTGCTTGAGTAGCAGAGGTAGCATCCTTGAATTTCATGTTCCAAATCTACCTGCCAATAGAAAAATTACCATTACCATCTCTATGAAATGATTGCCCATGTTCCAATCTTTCATCCTTGAAACCTAAGTGGCATGAACCATCATCATCAACACAATATTGCCTTGAAAGTTCTACAACAGCTCTGGCAGCTAGGCTTGCATGTTCTGCAAGCTCAGCCGCTGCTTGAGCAGCAGAGGTAGTATCCTTAAATTTCATGTTTCAATTCTGCTTGCCAACAGAAAAATTACCATTACCATCTCAAGGAAATGATTGCCCATGTTCCAACCTTTCATCCTTGAAACCTAAGTGGCATGAACCACCATCATCAACACAATATTGCCTTGAAAGTTCTCCAATAGCTCTGGCAGCTAGGCTTGCATGTTCTGCAAACTCAGCCACTGCTTGAGCAGCAGAGGTAGTATCCTTAAATTTCATGTTCCAATTCTGCTTGCCAACAGAAAAATTACCATTACCATCTATAGGAAATGCTTGCCCATGTTCCAACATTTCATCCTTGAAACCTAAGTGGCATGAACCACCATCATCAACACAATATTACCTTGAAAGTTCTCTAACAGCTCTGGCAGCTAGGCTTGCATGTTATCCAAACTCAGCCGCTGCTTGAGCAGTAGAAGTAGCATCCTTAAATTTCATGTTCCAATACTGCCTACCAACAGAAAAATTACCATTAACACCTGAAGGAAATGATTGCCCATGTTCTAACCTTTCATCCTTGAAACCTAAGTGACATGAACCACCATCATCAACACAATATTTCCTTGAAAGTTCTACAACAGCTCTGGCAGCTAGGCTTGCATGTTCTGCAAACTCAGCCGCTGCTATACTACCTGCCAACAGAAAAATTACCATTACCATCTCCAGGAAATGATTGCCCATGTTCCAATCTTTCATCCTTGAAACCTAAGTGGCATGAACCATCATCATCAACACAATATTGCCTCGAAAGTTCTACAACAGCTCTGGCAGCTAGGCTTGCATGTTCTGCAAGCTCAGCCGCTTCTTGAGCAGCAGAGGTAATATCCTTAAATTTCATGTTCCAATTCTTCTTGCCTAAAGAAATATTACCATTACCATCTCCAGGAAATGATTGCCCATGTTCCAATCTTTCATCCTTGAAACCTAAGTGGCATGAACCATCATCATCAACAAAATATTGCCTTGAAAGTTCTACAACAGCTCTGGCAGCTAGGCTTGCATGTTCTGCAAGCTCAACCGCTGCTTGAGCAGCAGAGGTAATATCCTTAAATTTCATGTTCCAAATCTACCTGCCAACAGAAAAATTACCATTACCATCTCCAGGAAATGATTGCCCATGTTCCAATCTTTCATTCTTGAAACCTAAGTGGCATGAACCATCATCATCAACATAATATTGCCTTGAAAGTTCTACAACAGCTCTGGCAGCTAGGCTTGCATGTTCTGCAAGCTCAGCCGCTTCTTGAGCAGCAGAGGTAGTATCCTTAAATTTCATGTTCCAATTCTGCTTGCCAACAGAAAAATTACCATTACCATCTCAAGGAAATGATTGCCCATGTTCCAACCTTTCATCCTTGAAACCTAAGTGGCATGAACCACCATCATCAACACAATATTGCCTTGAAAGTTCTACAATAGCTCTGGCAGCTAGGCTTGCATGTTCTGCAAACTCAGCCGCTGCTTGAGCAGCGGAGGTAGTATCCTTAAATTTCATGTTCCAATTCTGCTTGCCAACAGAAAAATTACCATTACCATCTATAGGAAATGCTTGCCCATGTTCCAACATTTCATCCTTGAAACCTAAGTGGCATGAACCACCATCATCAACACAATATTACCTTGAAAGTTCTCTAACAGCTCTGGCAGCTAGGCTTGCATGTTATCCAAACTCAGCCGCTGCTTGAGCAGTAGAAGTAGCATCCTTAAATTTCATGTTCCAATACTGCCTACCAACAGAAAAATTACCATTAACACCTCAAGGAAATGATTGCCCATGTTCTAACCTTTCATCCTTGAAACCTAAGTGGCATGAACCACCATCATCAACACAATATTGCCTTGAAAGTTCTACAACAGCTCTGGCAGCTAGGCTTGCATGTTCTGCAAACTCAGCCGCTGCTATACTACCTGCCAAAAGAAAAATTACCATTACCATCTCCAGGAAATGATTGCCCATGTTCCAATCTTTCATCCTTGAAACCTAAGTGGCATGAACCATCATCATCAACACAATATTGCCTTGAAAGTTCTACAACAGCTTTGGCAGCTAGGCTTGCATGTTCTCTAAAATCAGCCGCTGCTTGAGCAGCAGAGGTAGCATCCTTAAATTTCACGTTCCAATACAGCCTACGAATAGAAAAATTACCATTACCATCTCCAAGAAATGATTGTCCATGTTTCAACCTTTCATCCTTGAAACCTAAGTGGCATGAACCACCATCATCAACACAATATTACATTGAAAGTTCTCCAACAGCTCTGGCAGCTAGGCTTGCATGTTATCCAAACTCAGCCGCTGCTTGAGCAGTAGAAGTAGCATCCTTAAATTTCATGTTCCAATACTGCCTATCAACAGAAAAATTACCATTAACACCTCAAGGAAATGGTTGCCCATGTTCCAACCTTTCATCCTTGAAACCTAAGTGGCATGAACCACCATCATCAACACAATATTGCCTTGAAAGTTCTACAACAACTCTGGCAGCTAGGCTTGCATGTTCTGCCAACTCAGCCACTGCTTGAGTAGCAGAGGTAGCATCCTTAAATTTCACGTTCCAATACTACCTACCAACAGAAAAATTACCATTACCATCTCAAGGATATGATTGCCCATGTTCCAACCTTTCATCCTTGAAACCTAAGTGGCATGAACCATCATCATCAACACAATATTACCTTGAAAGTTCTCCAACAGCTCTGGCAGCTAGGCTTGCATGTTATCCAAACTCAGCCGCTGCTTGAGCAGTAGAAGTAGCATCCTTAAATTTCATGTTCCAATACTGCCTACCAACAGAAAAATTACCATTAACACCTCAAGGAAATGATTGCCCATGTTCCAACCTTTCATCCTTGAAACCTAAGTGGCATGAACCACCATCATCAACACAATATTGCCTTGAAAGTTCTACAACAACTCTGGCAGCTAGGCTTGCATGTTATCCAAACTCAGCCGCTGCTTGAGTAGTAGAAGTAGCATCCTTAAATTTCATGTTCCAATTCAACCTGCCAACAGAAAAATTACCATTACCATCTCCAGGAAATGATTGCCCATGTTCCAACCTTTCATCCTTGAAACCTAAGTGGCATGAACCATCATCATCAACACAATATTGCCTTGAAAGTTCTACAACAGCTCTGGCAGCTAGGCTTGCATGTTCTGCAAACTCAGCCGCTGCTTGAGTAGCAGAGGTAGCATCCTTGAATTTCATGTTCCAATTCTACCTGCCAACAGAAAAATTACCATTACCATCTCCACGAAATGATTGCCCATGTTCCAACCTTTCATCCTTGAAACCTAAGTGGCATGAACCAACATCATCAACACAATATTGCCTTGAAAGTTCTACAACAGCTCTGGCAGCTAGGCTTGCATGTTCTGCAAGCTCAGCCGCTGCTTGAGCAGCAGAGGTAGTATCCTTAAATTTCATGTTCCAATTCTGCTTGCCACCAGAAAAATTACCATTACCATCTCTAGGAAATGCTTGCCCATGTTTCAACCTTTCATCCTTGAAATCTAAGTGGCATGAACCACCATCATCAACACAATATTGCCTTGAAAGTTCTCCAACAGCTCTGGCAGCTAGCCTTGCATGTTCTCTAAAATCAGCCGCTGCTTGAGCAGCAGAGGTAGCATCCTTAAATTTCACGTTCCAATACAGCCTACGAACAGAAAAATTACCATTACCATCTCCAAGAAATGATTGTCCATGTTTCAACCTTTCATCCTTGAAACCTAAGTGGCATGAACCACCATCATCAACACAATATTACATTGAAAGTTCTCCAACAGCTCTGGCAGCTAGGCTTGCATGTTATCCAAACTCAGCCGCTGCTTGAGCAGTAGAAGTAGCATCCTTAAATTTCATGTTCCAATACTGCCTATCAACAGAAAAATTACCA
This sequence comes from Nicotiana tabacum, assembly GCF_000715075.1. Taxonomy (NCBI): domain Eukaryota; kingdom Viridiplantae; phylum Streptophyta; class Magnoliopsida; order Solanales; family Solanaceae; genus Nicotiana; species Nicotiana tabacum. Next base: position 1,198,174 of record NW_027438243.1, read on the forward strand.
TTAACACCTCAAGGAAATGGTTGCCCATGTTCCAACCTTTCATCCTTGAAACCTAAGTGGCATGAACCACCATCATCAACACAATATTGCCTTGAAAGTTCTACAACAACTCTGGAAGCTAGGCTTGCATGTTCTGCCAACTCAGCCACAACTTGAGTAGCAGAGGTAGCATCCTTAAATTTCACGTTCCAATACTACCTACCAACAGAAAAATTACCATTACCATCTCAAGGATATGATTGCCCATGTTCCAACCTTTCATCCTTGAAACCTAAGTGGCATGAACCATCATCATCAACACAATATTACCTTGAAAGTTCTCCAACAGCTCTGGCAGCTAGGCTTGCATGTTATCCAAACTCAGCCGCTGCTTGAGCAGTAGAAGTAGCATCCTTAAATTTCATGTTCCAATACTGCCTACCAACAGAAAAATTACCATTAACACCTCAAGGAAATGATTGCCCATGTTCCAACCTTTCATCCTTGAAACCTAAGTGGCATGAACCATCATCATCAATACAATATTGCCTTGAAAGTTCTACAACAACTCTGGCAGCTAGGATTGCATGTTCTGCAAACTCAGTCGCTGCTTGAGTAGCAGAGGTAGCATCCTTGAATTTCATGTTCCAAATCTACCTGCCAACAGAAAAATTACCATTACCATCTCCAGGAAATGATTGCCCATGTTCCAACCTTTCATCCTTGAAACCTAAGTGGCATGAACCAACATCATCAACACAATATTGCCTTGAAAGTTCGACAACAGCTCTGGCAGCTAGGCTTGCATGTTCTGCAAGCTCAGCCGCTGCTTGAGCAGCAGAGGTAGTATCCTTAAATTTCATGTTCCAATTCTACTTGCCAACAGAAAAATTACCATTACCATCTCTAGGAAATGCTTGCCCATGTTTCAACCTTTCATCCTTGAAACCTAAGTGGCATGAACCACCATCATCAACACAATATTGCCTTGAAAGTTCTCCAACAGCTCTGGCAGCTAGGCTTGCATGTTCTCCAAACTCAGCCGCTGCTTGAGCAGTAGAGGTAGCATCCTTAAATTTCACGTTCCAATATAGCCTACGAACAGAAAAATTACCATTACCATCTCCAAGAAATGATTGTCCATGTTTCAACCTTTCATCCTTGAAACCTAAGTGGCATGAACCACCATCATCAACACAATATTACATTGAAAGTTCTCCAACAGCTCTGGCAGCTAGGCTTGCATGTTATCCAAACTCAGCCGCTGCTTGAGCAGTAGAAGTAGCATCCTTAAATTTCATGTTCCAATACTGCCTATCAACAGAAAAATTACCATTAACACCTCAAGGAAATGGTTGCCCATGTTCCAACCTTTCATCCTTGAAACCTAAGTGGCATGAACCACCATCATCAACACAATATTGCCTTGAAAGTTCTACAACAACTCTGGAAGCTAGGCTTGCATGTTCTGCCAACTCAGCCACAGCTTGAGTAGCAGAGGTAGCATCCTTAAATTTCACGTTCCAATACTACCTACCAACAGAAAAATTACCATTACCATCTCAAGGATATGATTGCCCATGTTCCAACCTTTCATCCTTGAAACCTAAGTGGCATGAACCATCATCATCAACACAATATTACCTTGAAAGTTCTCCAACAGCTCTGGCAGCTAGGCTTGCATGTTATCCAAACTCAGCCGCTGCTTGAGCAGCAGAGGTAGCTTCCTTAAATTTCCTGTTCCAATACTGCCTACCAACAGAAAAATTACCATTACCATCTCCAAGAAATGATTGTCCATGTTTCAACCTTTCATCCTTGAAACCTAAGTGGCATGAACCACCATCATCAACACAATATTACATTGAAAGTTCTCCAACAGCTCTGGCAGCTAGGCTTGCATGTTATCCAAACTCAGCCGCTGCTTGAGCAGTAGAAGTAGCATCCTTAAATTTCATGTTCCAATACTGCCTATCAACAGAAAAATTACCATTAACACCTCAAGGAAATGGTTGCCCATGTTCCAACCTTTCATCCTTGAAACCTAAGTGGCATGAACCACCATCATCAACACAATATTGTCTTGAAAGTTCTACAACAACTCTGGCAGCTAGGCTTGCATGTTCTGCCAACTCAGCCACAGCTTGAGTAGCAGAGGTAGCATCCTTAAATTTCACGTTCCAATACTACCTACCAACAGAAAAACTACCATTACCATCTCAAGGATATGATTGCCCATGTTCCAAACTTTCATCCTTGAAACCTAAGTGGCATGAACCATCATCATCAACACAATATTACCTTGAAAGTTCTCCAACAGCTCTGGCAGCTAGGCTTGCATGTTATCCAAACTCAGCCGCTGCTTGAGCAGTAGAAGTAGCATCCTTAAATTTCATGTTCCAATACTGCCTACCAACAGAAAAAATTACCATTAACACCTCAAGGAAATGATTGCCCATGTTCCAACCTTTCATCCTTGAAACCTAAGTGGCATGAACCATCATCATCAATACAATATTGCCTTGAAAGTTCTACAACAACTCTGGCAGCTAGGATTGCATGTTCTGCAAACTCAGTCGCTGCTTGAGTAGCAGAGGTAGCATCCTTGAATTTCATGTTCCAAATCTACCTGCCAACAGAAAAATTACCATTACCATCTCCAGGAAATGATTGCCCATGTTCCAACCTTTCATCCTTGAAACCTAAGTGGCATGAACCAACATCATCAACACAATATTGCCTTGAAAGTTCGACAACAGCTCTGGCAGCTAGGCTTGCATATTCTGCAAGCTCAGCCGCTGCTTGAGCAGCAGAGGTAGTATCCTTAAATTTCATGTTCCAATTCTACTTGCCAACAGAAAAATTACCATTACCATCTCTAGGAAATGCTTGCCCATGTTTCAACCTTTCATCCTTGAAACCTAAGTGGCATGAACCACCATCATCAACACAATATTGCCTTGAAAGTTCTCCAACAGCTCTGGCAGCTAGGCTTGCATGTTCTCCAAACTCAGCCGCTGCTTGAGCAGCAGAGGTAGCTTCCTTAAATTTCCTGTTCAAATTTTGCCTGCCATCAGAAAAATTACCATTACCATCTCAAGGAAATGATTTCCCATGTTCCAACATTTCATCCTTGAAACCTAAGTGGCATGAACCACCATCATCAACAAAAATATTACCTTGAAAGTTCTCCAACAGCTCTGGCAGCTAGGCTTGCATGTTATCCAAACTCAGCCGCTGCTTGAGCAGTAGAGGTAGCATCCTTAAATTTCATGTTCCAATACAGCCTACCAACCGAAAAATTACCATTACCATCTCAAGGAAATGATTGCCCATGTTCCAACATTTCATCCTTGAAACCTAAGTGGCATGAACTGCCATCATCAACATAATATTTCCTTGAAAGTTCTACAACAGCTCTGGCCGCTAGGCTGGCATGTTCTGCAAACTCAGCCGCTGCTTGAGCAGCAGGTGTAGTATCCTTAAATTTCATGTTGCAATTCTGCTTGCCAACAGAAAAATTACCATTACCATCTCCAGGAAATGCTTGCCCATGTTCAAAACTTTCATCGTTGAAACCTAAGTGGCATGAACCACCATCATCAATATAATATTGCCTGGAAACTTCTCCAACAGCTCTGGCAGCTAGGCTTGCATGTTCTCCAAACTCAGCCGCTACTTGAGCAGCAGAGGTAGCATCCTTAAATTTCATGTTCCAATATTGCCTACCAACAGAAAAATTACCATTACCATCTCAAGGAAATGATTGCCCATGTTCCAACCTTTCATCCTTGAAACCTAAGTGGCATGAACTGCCATTATCAACACAATATTTCCTTGAAAGTTCTACAATAGCTCTGGCCGCTAGGCTTGCATGTTCTGCAAACTCAGTCGCTGCTTGAGCAGCTGAGGTAGAATCCTCAAATTTCATGTTCCAATTCTGCTTGCCATTAGAAAACATACCATTACCATCTCCAGGAAATGATTGCCCATGTTCCAACCTTTCATGCTTGAAACCTAAGTGGCATGAACTACCATCATCAACACAATATTCCCTTGAAACTTCTCCAACAGCTCTGGCAGCTAGGCTTGCATGTTCTCCAAACTCAGCCGCTGCTTGAGCAGTAGAGATAGCATCCTTAAATTTCATGTTCCAATTCTGCTTGCCAACAGAAAAATTACCATTACCATCTCAAGGAAATGATTGCCCATGTTCCAACCTTTCATCCTTGAAACCTAAGTTGCATGAACCGCCATCATCAACACAATATTTCCTTGAAAGTTCTACAACAGCTCTGGCCGCTAGGCTTGCATGTTCTGCAAACTCAGTCGCTACTTGAGCAGCTGAGGTAGAATCCTCAATTTTCATGTTCCAATTCTGCCTACCAAAAGAAAAATTACCATTACCATCTCCATGAAATGATTGCCCATGTTCCAACCTTTCATCCTTGAAACCTTAGGGGCATGAACCGCCATCATCAACACAATATTTCCTTGAAAGTTCTACAATAGCTCTGGCCGCTAGGCTTGCATGTTCTGCAAACTCAGTCGCTACTTGAGCAGCTGAGGTAGAATCCTCAATTTTCATGTTCCAATTCTGCTTGCCAATAGAAAACTTACCATTACCATCTCCAGGAAATGATTGCCCATGTTCCAACCTTTTATGCTTGAAACCTAAGTGGCATGAACTACCATCATCAACACAATATTGCCTTGAAACTTCTCAAACAGCTCTGGCAGCTAGGCTTGCATGTTCTCCAAACTCAGCCTTTGCTTGAGCAGCAGAGGTAGCAGCCTTAAATTTCATGTTCCAATACTGCCTACCAACAGAAAAATTACCATTACCATCTCAAGGAAATGATTGCCCATGTTCCAACATTTCATCCTTGAAACCTAAGTGGCATGAACCGCCATCATCAACACAATATTTCGTTGAAAGTTCTACAACAGCTCTGGCCACTAGGCTTGCATGTTCTGCAAACTCAGCCACTGCTTGACCAGCAGGTGTAGTATCCTTAAATTTCATGTTGCAATTCTGCTTGCCTACAGAAAAATTACCATTACCATCTCCAGGAAATGCTTGCCCATGTTCAAAACTTTCATCGTTGAAACCTAAGTGGCACGAACCACCATCATCAATATAATATTGCCTTGAAACTTCTCCAAGAGCTCTGGCAGCTAGGCTTGCATGTTCTCCAAACTCATCCGCTGCTTGAGCAGCAGAGGTAGCATCCTTAAATTTCATGTTCCAATACTGCCTACCAACAGAAAAATTAATATTACCATCTCAAGGAAATGATTGCCCATGTTCCAGCCTTTCATCCTTGAAACCTAAGTGGCATGGACCGCCATCATCAACACAATATTTCCTTAAAAGTTCTACAACAGCTCTGGCCGCTAGGCTTGCATGTTCTGCAAACTCAGTCGCTGCTTGAGCAGCTGAGGTAGAATCCTCAAATTTCATGTTCCAATTCTGCTTGCCAATAGAAAACATACCATTACCATCTCCAGGTAATGATTGCCCATGTTCCAACCTTTCATCCTTGAAACCTAAGTGGCATGAACTGCCATTATCAACACAATATTTCCTTGAAAGTTCTACAATAGCTCTGGCCGCTAGGCTTGCATGTTCTGCAAACTCAGTCGCTGCTTGAGCAGCTGAGGTAGAATCCTCAAATTTCATGTTCCAATTCTGCTTGCCATTAGAAAACATACCATTACCATCTCCAGGTAATGATTGCCCATGTTCCAACCTTTCATGCTTGAAACCTAAGTGGCATGAACTACCATCATCAACACAATATTGCCTTGAAACTTCTCCAACAGCTCTGGCAGCTAGGCTTGCATGTTCTCCAAACTCAGCCGCTGCTTGAGCAGTAGAGATAGCATCCTTAAATTTCATGTTCCAATTCTGCTTGCCAACAGAAAAATTACCATTACCATCTCAAGGAAATGATTGCCCATGTTCCAACCTTTCATCCTTGAAACCTAAGCGGCATGAACCGCCATCATCAACACAATATTTCCTTGAAAGTTCTACAACAGCTCTGGCCGCTAGGCTTGCATGTTCTGCAAACTCAGTCGCTACTTGAGAAGCTGAGGTAGAATCCTCAATTTTCATGTTCCAATTCTGCCTACCAAAAGAAAAATTACCATTACCATCTCCATGAAATGATTGCCCATGTTCCAACCTTTCATCCTTGAAACCTAAGTGGCATGAACCGCCATCATCAACACAATATTTCCTTGAAAGTTATACAACTGCTCTGGCCGCTAGGCTTGCATGTTCTGCAAACTCAGTTGCTACTTGAGCAGCTGAGGTAGAATCCTCAATTTTCATGTTCCAATTCTGCTTGCCAATAGAAAACTTACCATTACCATCTCAAGGAAATGATTGCCCATGTTCCAACCTTTCATGCTTGAAACCTAAGTGGCATGAACTACCATCATCAACACAATATTGCCTTGAAACTTCTCCAACAGCTCTGGCAGCTAGGCTTGCATGTTCTGCAAGCTCAGCTGCTGCTTGAGCAGCAGAGGTAGTATCCTTAAATTTCATGTTCCAATTCTACTTGCCAACAGAAAAATTACCATTACCATCTCTAGGAAATGCTTGCCCATGTTTCAACCTTTCATCCTTGAAACCTAAGTGGCATGAACCACCATCATCAACACAATATTGCCTTGAAAGTTCTCCAACAGCTCTGGCAGCTAGGCTTGCATGTTCTCCAAACTCAGCCGCTGCTTGAGCAGCAGAGGTAGCTTCCTTAAATTTCCTGTTCCAATACTGCCTACCAACAGAAAAATTACCATTACCATCTCCAAGAAATGCTTGCCCATGTTCTAACCTTTAATCTTTAAAACCTAAGTGGCATGAACCACCATCATCAACACAATATTGCCTTGAAAGTTCTCCAACAGCTCTGGCAGCAAGGCTTGCATGTTCTCCAAACTCAGCCGCTGCTTGAGCAGCAGAGGTAGCATCCTTAAATTTCCTGTTCAAATTTTGCCTGCCATCAGAAAAATTACCATTACCATCTCAAGGAAATGATTTCCCATGTTCCAACATTTCATCCTTGAAACCTAAGTGGCATGAACCACCATAATCAACACAATATTACCTTGAAAGTTCTCCAACAGCTCTGGCAGCTAGGCTTGCATGTTATCCAAACTCAACCGCTGCTTGAGCAGTAGAGGTAGCATCCTTAAATTTCATGTTCCAATACAGCCTACCAACCGAAAAATTACCATTACCATCTCAAGGAAATGATTGCCCATGTTCCAATATTTCATCCTTGAAACCTAAGTGGCATGAACTGCCATCATCAACATAATATTTCCTTGAAAGTTCTACAACAGCTCTGGCCGCTAGGCTGGCATGTTCTGCAAACTCAGCCGCTGCTTGAGCAGCAGGTGTAGTATCCTTAAATTTCATGTTGCAATTCTGCTTGCCAACAGAAAAATTACCATTACCATCTCCAGGAAATGCTTGCCCATGTTCAAAACTTTCATCGTTGAAACCTAAGTGGCATGAACCACCATCATCAATATAATATTGCCTGGAAACTTCTCCAACAGCTCTGGCAGCTAGGCTTGCATGTTCTCCAAACTCAGCCGCTACTTGAGCAGCAGAGGTAGCATCCTTAAATTTCATGTTCCAATATTGCCTACCAACAGAAAAATTACCATTACCATCTCAAGGAAATGATTGCCCATGTTCCAACCTTTCATCCTTGAAACCTAAGTGGCATGAACTGCCATTATCAACACAATATTTCCTTGAAAGTTCTACAATAGCTCTGGCCGCTAGGCTTGCATGTTCTGCAAACTCAGTCGCTGCTTGAGCAGCTGAGGTAGAATCCTCAAATTTCATGTTCCAATTCTGCTTGCCATTAGAAAACATACCATTACCATCTCCAGGTAATGATTGCCCATGTTCCAACCTTTCATGCTTGAAACCTAAGTGGCATGAACTACCATCATCAACACAATATTGCCTTGAAACTTCTCCAACAGCTCTGGCAGCTAGGCTTGCATGTTCTCCAAACTCAGCCGCTGCTTGAGCAGTAGAGATAGCATCCTTAAATTTCATGTTCCAATTCTGCTTGCCAACAGAAAAATTACCATTACCATCTCAAGGAAATGATTGCCCATGTTCCAACCTTTCATCCTTGAAACCTAAGTTGCATGAACCGCCATCATCAACAAAATATTTCCTTGAAAGTTCTACAATAGCTCTGGCCGCTAGGCTTGCATGTTCTGCAAACTCAGTCGCTACTTGAGCAGCTGAGGTAGAATCCTCAATTTTCATGTTCCAATTCTGCCTACCAAAAGAAAAATTACCATTACCATCTCCATGAAATGATTGCCCATGTTCCAACCTTTCATCCTTGAAACCTTAGGGGGATGAACCGCCATCATCAACACAATATTTCCTTGAAAGTTCTACAATAGCTCTGGCCGCTAGGCTTGCATGTTCTGCAAACTCAGTCGCTACTTGAGCAGCTGAGGTAGAATCCTCAATTTTCATGTTCCAATTCTGCTTGCCAATAGAAAACTTACCATTACCATCTCCAGGAAATGATTGCCCATGTTCCAACCTTTTATGCTTGAAACCTAAGTGGCATGAACTACCATCATCAACACAATATTGCCTTGAAACTTCTCCAACAGCTCTGGCAGCTAGGCTTGCATGTTCTCCAAACTCAGCCTTTGCTTGAGCAGCAGAGGTAGCAGCCTTAAATTTCATGTTCCAATACTGCCTACCAACAGAAAAATTACCATTACCATCTCAAGGAAATGATTGCCCATGTTCCAACATTTCATCCTTGAAACCTAAGTGGCATGAACCGCCATCATCAACACAATATTTCCTTGAAAGTTCTACAACAGCTCTGGCCACTAGGCTTGCATGTTCTGCAAACTCAGCCACTGCTTGACCAGCAGGTGTAGTATCCTTAAATTTCATGTTGCAATTCTGCTTGCCAACAGAAAAATTACCATTACCATCTCCAGGAAATGCTTGCCCATGTTCAAAACATTCATCGTTGAAACCTAAGTGGCATGAACCACCATCATCAATATAATATTGCCTTGAAACTTCTCCAAGAGCTCTGGCAGCTAGGCTTGCATGTTCTCCAAACTCAGCCGCTGCTTGAGCAGCAGAGGTAGCATCCTTAAATTTCATGTTCCAATACTGCCTACCAACAGAAAAATTAATATTACCATCTCAAGGAAATGACTGCCCATGTTCCAGCCTTTCATCCTTGAAACCTAAGTGGCATGAACCGCCATCATCAACACAATATTTCCTTAAAAGTTCTACAACAGCTCTGGCCGCTAGGCTTGCATGTTCTGCAAACTCAGTCGCTGCTTGAGCAGCTGAGGTAGAATCCTCAAATTTCATGTTCCAATTCTGCTTGCCAATAGAAAACATACCATTACCATCTCCAGGTAATGATTGCCCATGTTCCAACCTTTTCATCCTTGAAACCTAAGTGGCATGAACTGCCATTATCAACACAATATTTCCTTGAAAGTTCTACAATAGCTCTGGCCGCTAGGCTTGCATGTTCTGCAAACTCAGTCGCTGCTTGAGCAGCTGAGGTAGAATCCTCAAATTTCATGTTCCAATTCTGCTTGCCATTAGAAAACATACCATTACCATCTCCAGGTAATGATTGCCCATGTTCCAACCTTTCATGCTTGAAACCTAAGTGGCATGAACTACCATCATCAACACAATATTGCCTTGAAACTTCTCCAACAGCTCTGGCAGCTAGGCTTGCATGTTCTCCAAACTCAGCCGCTGCTTGAGCAGTAGAGATAGCATCCTTAAATTTCATGTTCCAATTCTGCTTGCCAACAGAAAAATTACCATTACCATCTCAAGGAAATGATTGCCCATGTTCCAACCTTTCATCCTTGAAACCTAAGTGGCATGAACCGCCATCATCAACACAATATTTCCTTGAAAGTTCTACAACAGCTCTGGCCGCTAGGCTTGCATGTTCTGCAAACTCAGTCGCTACTTGAGCAGCTGAGGTAGAATCCTCAATTTTCATGTTCCAATTCTGCCTACCAAAAGAAAAATTACCATTACCATCTCCATGAAATGATTGCCCATGTTCCAACCTTTCATCCTTGAAACCTAAGTGGCATGAACCGCCATCATCAACAGAATATTTCCTTGAAAGTTATACAACAGCTCTGGCCGCTAGGCTTGCATGTTCTGCAAACTCAGTCGCTACTTGAGCAGCTGAGGTAGAATCCTCAATTTTCATGTTCCAATTCTGCTTGCCAATAGAAAACTTACCATTACCATCTCCAGGAAATGATTGCCCATGTTCCAACCTTTCATGCTTGAAACCTAAGTGGCATGAACTACCATCATCAACACAATATTGCCTTGAAACTTCTCCAACAGCTCTGGCAGCTAGGCTTGCATGTTCTCCAAACTCAGCCTTTGCTTGAGCAGCAGAGGTAGCAGCCTTAAATTTCATGTTCCAATACTGCCTACCAACAGAAAAATTACCATTACCATCTCAAGGAAATGATTGCCCATGTTCCAACATTTCATCCTTGAAACCTAAGTGGCATGATTCGCCATCATCAACACAATATTTCCTTGAAAGTTCTACAACAGCTCTCGCCGCTGCAAACTCAGTCGCTACTTGAGCAGCAGAGGTAGCAGCCTTAAATTTCATGTTCCAATACTGCCTACCAATAGAAAAATTACCATTACCATCTCAAGGAAATGATTGCCCATGTTCCAACATTTCATCCTTGAAACCTAAGTGGCATGAACCGCCATCATCAACACAATATTTCCTTAAAAGTTCTACAATAGCTCTGGCCACTAGGCTTGCATGTTCTGCAAACTCAACCACTGCTTGAGCAGCAGGTGTAGTATCCTTAAATTTCATGTTGCAATTCTGCTTGCCAACAGAAAAATTACCATTACCATCTCCAGGAAATGCTTGCCCATGTTCAAAACATTCATCATTGAAACCTAAGTGGCATGAACCACCATCATCAATATAATATTGCCTTGAAACTTCTCCAACAGCTCTGGCAGCTAGGCTTGCATGTTCTCCAAACTCAGCCGTTGCTTGAGCAGCAGAGGTAGCATCCTTAAATTTCATGTTCCAACACTGCCTACCAACAGAAAAATTAATATTACCATCTCAAGGAAATGATTGCCCATGTTCCAGCCTTTCATCCTTGAAACCTAAGTGGCATGAACCGCCATCATCAACACAATATTTCCTTGAAAGTTCTACAACAGCTCTGGCTGCTAGGCTTGCATGTTCTGCAAACTCAGTCGCTGCTTGAGCAGCTGAGGTAGAATCCTCAAATTTCATGTTCCAATTCTGCTTGCCAATAGAAAACTTACCATTACCATCTCCAGGTAATGATTGCCCATGTTCCAACCTTTCATGCTTGAAACCTAAGTGGCATGAACTACCATCATCAACACAATATTGCCTTGAAACTTCTCCAACAGCTCTGGCAGCTAGGCTTGCATGTTCTCCAAACTCAGCTGCTGCTTGAGCAGCAGAGGTAGCATCCTTAAATTTCATGTTCCAATTTTGCTTGCCAACAGAAAAATTACCATTACCATCTCCATGAAATGATTGCCCATGTTCCAACCTTTCATCCTTGAAACCTAAGTGGCATGAACCGCCATCATCAACACAATATTTCCTTGAAAGTTCTACAACAGCTCTGGCCGCTAGGCTTGCATGTTCTGCAAACTCAGTCGCTACTTGAGCAGCTGAGGTAGAATCCTCAATTTTCATGTTCCAATTCTGCTTGCCAATAGAAAACTTACCATTACCATCTCCAGGAAATGATTGCCCATGTTCCAACCTTTCATGCTTGAAACCTAAGTGGCATGAACTACCATCATCAACACAATATTGCCTTGAAAGTTCTACAACAGCTCTGGCAGCTAGGCTTGCATGTTCTGCAAACTCAGCCGCTGCTTGAGCAGCAGAGGTAGTATCCTTAAATTTCATGTTCCAATTCTGCTTGCCAACAGAAAAATTACCATTACCATCTCCAGGAAATGCTTGCCCATGTTTCAACCTTTCATCCTTGAAACCTAAGTGGCATGAACTACCATCATCAACACAATGTTGCCTTGAAACTTCTCCAACAGCTCTGGCAACTAGGCTTGCATGTTCTCCAAACTCAGCCGCTGCTTGAGCAGCAGAGGTAGCATCCTTAAATTTCATGTTCCAATACTGCCTACCAAAAGAAAAATTACCATTACCATCTCAAGGAAATGATTGCCCATGTTCCAGCCTTTCATCCTTGAAACCTAAGTGGCATGAACCGCCATCATCAACACAATATTTCCTTGAAAGTTCTACAACAGCTCTGGCCGCTAGGCTTGCATGTTCTGCAAACTCAGTCGCTGCTTGAGCAGCTGAGGTAGAATCCTCAAATTTCATGTTCCAATTCTGCTTGCCAATAGTAAACTTACCATTACCATCTCCAGGTAATGATTGCCCATGTTCCAACCTTTCATGCTTGAAACCTAAGTGGCATGAACTACCATCATCAACACAATATTGCCTTGAAACTTCTCCAACAGCTCTGGCAGCTAGGCTTGCATGTTCTCCAAACTCAGCTGCTGCTTGAGCAACAGAGGTAGCATCCTTAAATTTCATGTTCCAATTCTGCTTGCCAACAGAAAAATTACCATTACCATCTAAAGGAAATGATTGCCCATGTTCAAACCTTTCATCCTTGAAACCTAAGTGGCATGAACCGCCATCATCAACACAATATTTCCTTGAAAGTTCTACAACAGCTCTCGCCGCTAGGCTTGCATGTTCTGCAAACTCAGTCGCTACTTGAGCAGCTGAGGTAGAATCCTCAAATTTCATGTTCCAATTCTGCCTACCAAAAGAAAAATTACCATTACCATCTCCATGAAATGATTGCCCATGTTCCAACCTTTCATCCTTGAATCCTAAGTAGCATGAACCGCCATTATCAACACAATATTTCCTTGAAAGTTGTACAACAGCTCTGGCCGCTAGGCTTGCATGTTCTGCAAACTTAGTCGCTACTTGAGCAGCGGAGGTAGAATCCTCAATTTTCATGTTCCAATTCTGCTTGCCAATAGAAAACTTACCATTACCATCTCCAGGAAATGATTGCCCATGTTCCAACCTTTCATGCTTGAAACCTAAGTGGCATGAACTACCATCATCAACACAATGTTGCCTTGAAACATCTCCAACAGCTCTGGCAACTAGGCTTGCATGTTCTCCAAACTCAGCCGCTGCTTGAGCAGCAAAGGTAGCATCCTTAAATTTCATCTTCCAATTTTGCTAGCCAACAAAAAAATTACCGTTACCATCTCAAGGAAATGATTGCCCATGTTCCAACCTTTCATCCTTGAAACCTAAGTGGCATGAACCGCCATCATCAACACAATATTTCTTTGAATGTTCTACAACAGCTCTCGCTGCTAGGCTTGCATGTTTTGCAAACGCAGTCGCTACTTGAGCAGCAGAGGTAGAATCCTCAAATTTCATGTTCCAATTCTGCCGACCAAAAGAAAAATTACCATTACCATCTCCATGAAATGATTGCCCATGTTCCAACCTTTCATCCTTGAAACCTAAGTAGCATGAACCGCCATCATCAACACAATATTTCCTTGAAAGTTGTACAACAGCTCTAGCCGCTAGGCTTGCATGTTCTGCAAACTTAGTCGCTACTTGAGCAGCTGAGGTAGAATCCTCAATTTTCATGTTCCAATTCTGCTTGCCAATAGAAAACTTACCATTACCATCTCCAGGAAATGATTGCCCATGTTCGAACCTTTCATGCTTGAAACCTAAGTGGCATGAACTACCATCATCAACACAATATTGCCTTGAAACTTCTCCAACAGCTCTGGCAGCTAGGCTTGCATGTTCTCCAAACTCAACCGCTGCTTGAGCAGCAGAGGTAGCATCCTTAAATTTCATGTTCCAATACTGCCTACCAACAGAAAAATTACCGTTACCATCTCAAGGAAATGATTGCCCATGTTCCAACCTTTCATACTTGAAACCTAAGTGGCATGAACCGCCATCATCAACACAATATTTCCTTGAAAGTTCTACAACAGCTTTGGCCGCTAGGCTTGCATGTTCTGCAAACTCAGTCGCTACTTGAGCAGCTGAGGTAGAATCCTCAAATTTCATGTTCCAATTCTGCTTGCCAATAGAAAACTTACCATTACCATCTCCAGGAAATGATTGCCCATGTTCCAACCTTTCATGCTTGAAACCTAAGTGGCATGAACTACCATCATCAACACAATATTGCCTTGAAAGTTCTACAACAGCTCTGGCAGCTAGGCTTGCATGTTCTACAAACTCAGCCGCTGCTTGAGCAGCAGAGGTAGTATCCTTAAATTTCATGTTCCAATTCTGCTTGCCAACAGAAAAATTACCATTACCATCTCCAGGAAATGCTTGCCCATGTTTCAACCTTTCATCCTTGAAACCTAAGTGGCATGAACTACCATCATCAACACAATGTTGCCTTGAAACTTCTCCAACAGCTCTGGCAACTAGGCTTGCATGTTCTCCAAACTCAGCCGCTGCTTGAGCAGCAGAGGTAGCATCCTTAAATTTCATGTTCCAATACTGCCTACCAAAAGAAAAATTACCATTACCATCTCAAGGAAATGATTGCCCATGTTCCAGCCTTTCATCCTTGAAACCTAAGTGGCATGAACCGCCATCATCAACACAATATTTCCTTGAAAGTTCTACAACAGCTCTGGCCGCTAGGCTTGCATGTTCTGCAAACTCAGTCGCTGCTTGAGCAGCTGAGGTAGAATCCTCAAATTTCATGTTCCAATTCTGCTTGCCAATAGTAAACTTACCATTACCATCTCCAGGTAATGATTGCCCATGTTCCAACCTTTCATGCTTGAAACCTAAGTGGCATGAACTACCATCATCAACACAATATTGCCTTGAAACTTCTCCAACAGCTCTGGCAGCTAGGCTTGCATGTTCTCCAAACTCAGCTGCTGCTTGAGCAACAGAGGTAGCATCCTTAAATTTCATGTTCCAATTCTGCTTGCCAACAGAAAAATTACCATTACCATCTAAAGGAAATGATTGCCCATGTTCAAACCTTTCATCCTTGAAACCTAAGTGGCATGAACCGCCATCATCAACACAATATTTCCTTGAAAGTTCTACAACAGCTCTCGCCGCTAGGCATGCATGTTCTGCAAACTCAGTCGCTACTTGAGCAGCTGAGGTAGAATCCTCAAATTTCATGTTCCAATTCTGCCTACCAAAAGAAAAATTACCATTACCATCTCCATGAAATGATTGCCCATGTTCCAACCTTTCATCCTTGAATCCTAAGTAGCATGAACCGCCATTATCAACACAATATTTCCTTGAAAGTTGTACAACAGCTCTGGCCGCTAGGCTTGCATGTTCTGCAAACTTAGTCGCTACTTGAGCAGCGGAGGTAGAATCCTCAATTTTCATGTTCCAATTCTGCTTGCCAATAGAAAAATTACCATTACCATCTCCAGGAAATGATTGCCCATGTTCCAACCTTTCATGCTTGAAACCTAAGTGGCATGAACTACCATCATCAACACAATGTTGCCTTGAAACATCTCCAACAGCTCTGGCAACTAGGCGTGCATGTTCTCCAAACTCAGCCGCTGCTTGAGCAGCAAAGGTAGCATCCTTAAATTTCATCTTCCAATTTTGCTAGCCAACAAAAAAATTACCGTTACCATCTCAAGGAAATGATTGCCCATGTTCCAACCTTTCATCCTTGAAACCTAAGTGGCATGAACCGCCATCATCAACACAATATTTCTTTGAATGTTCTACAACAGCTCTCGCTGCTAGGCTTGCATGTTTTGCAAACGCAGTCGCTACTTGAGCAGCAGAGGTAGAATCCTCAAATTTCATGTTCCAATTCTGCCTACCAAAAGAAAAATTACCATTACCATCTCCATGAAATGATTGCCCATGTTCCAACCTTTCATCCTTGAAACCTAAGTAGCATGAACCGCCATCATCAACACAATATTTCCTTGAAAGTTGTACAACAGCTCTAGCCGCTAGGCTTGCATGTTCTGCAAACTTAGTCGCTACTTGAGCAGCTGAGGTAGAATCCCTAATTTTCATGTTCCAATTCTGCTTGCCAATAGAAAACTTACCATTACCATCTCCAGGAAATGATTGCCCATGTTCCAACCTTTCATGCTTGAAACCTAAGTGGCATGAACTACCATCATCAACACAATATTGCCTTGAAACTTCTCCAACAGCTCTGGCAGCTAGGCTTGCATGTTCTCCAAACTCAGCCGTTGCTTGAGCAGCAGAGGTAGCAGCCTTAAATTTCATGTTCCAATACTGCCTACCAACAGAAAAATTACCGTTACCATCTCAAGGAAATGATTGCCCATGTTCCAAACATTCATACTTGAAACCTAAGTGGCATGAACCGCCATCATCAACACAATATTTCCTTGAAAGTTCTACAACAGCTTTGGCCGCTAGGCTTGCATGTTCTGCAAACTCAGTCGCTACTTGAGCAGCTGAGGTAGAATCCTCAAATTTCATGTTCCAATTCTGCTTGCCAATAGAAAACTTACCATTACCATCTCCAGGAAATGATTGCCCATGTTCCAACCTTTCATGCTTGAAACCTAAGTGGCATGAACTACCATCATCAACACAATATTGCCTTGAAAGTTCTACAACAGCTCTGGCAGCTAGGCTTGCATGTTCTGCAAACTCAGCCGCTGCTTGAGCAGCAGAGGTAGTATCCTTAAATTTCATGTTCCAATTCTGCTTGCCAACAGAAAAATTACCATTACCATCTCCAGGAAATGCTTGCCCATGTTTCAACCTTTCATCCTTGAAACCTAAGTGGCATGAACTACCATCATCAACACAATGTTGCCTTGAAACTTCTCCAACAGCTCTGGCAACTAGGCTTGCATGTTCTCCAAACTCAGCCGCTGCTTGAGCAGCAGAGGTAGCATCCTTAAATTTCATGTTCCAATACTGCCTACCAAAAGAAAAATTACCATTACCATCTCAAGGAAATGATTGCCCATGTTCCAGCCTTTCATCCTTGAAACCTAAGTGGCATGAACCGCCATCATCAACACAATATTTCCTTGAAAGTTCTACAACAGCTCTGGCCGCTAGGCTTGCATGTTCTGCAAACTCAGTCGCTGCTTGAGCAGCTGAGGTAGAATCCTCAAATTTCATGTTCCAATTCTGCTTGCCAATAGTAAACTTACCATTACCATCTCCAGGTAATGATTGCCCATGTTCCAACCTTTCATGCTTGAAACCTAAGTGGCATGAACTACCATCATCAACACAATATTGCCTTGAAACTTCTCCAACAGCTCTGGCAGCTAGGCTTGCATGTTCTCCAAACTCAGCTGCTGCTTGAGCAACAGAGGTAGCATCCTTAAATTTCATGTTCCAATTCTGCTTGCCAACAGAAAAATTACCATTACCATCTAAAGGAAATGATTGCCCATGTTCAAACCTTTCATCCTTGAAACCTAAGTGGCATGAACCGCCATCATCAACACAATATTTCCTTGAAAGTTCTACAACAGCTCTCGCCGCTAGGCATGCATGTTCTGCAAACTCAGTCGCTACTTGAGCAGCTGAGGTAGAATCCTCAAATTTCATGTTCCAATTCTGCCTACCAAAAGAAAAATTACCATTACCATCTCCATGAAATGATTGCCCATGTTCCAACCTTTCATCCTTGAATCCTAAGTAGCATGAACCGCCATTATCAACACAATATTTCCTTGAAAGTTGTACAACAGCTCTGGCCGCTAGGCTTGCATGTTCTGCAAACTTAGTCGCTACTTGAGCAGCTGAGGTAGAATCCTCAAATTTCATGTTCCAATTCTGCCTACCAAAAGAAAAATTACCATTACCATCTCCATGAAATGATTGCCCATGTTCCAACCTTTCATCCTTGAAACCTAAGTAGCATGAACCGCCATCATCAACACAATATTTCCTTGAAAGTTGTACAACAGCTCTAGCCGCTAGGCTTGCATGTTCTGCAAACTTAGTCGCTACTTGAGCAGCTGAGGTAGAATCCTCAATTTTCATGTTCCAATTCTGCTTGCCAATAGAAAACTTACTATTGCCATCTCCAGGAAATGATTGCCCATGTTCCAACCTTTCATGCTTGAAACCTAAGTGGCATGAACTACCATCATCAACACAATGTTGCCTTGAAACATCTCCAACAGCTCTGGCAACTAGGCTTGCATGTTCTCCAAACTCAGCCGCTGCTTGAGCAGCAAAGGTAGCATCCTTAAATTTCATCTTCCAATTTTGCTAGCCAACAAAAAAATTACCGTTACCATCTCAAGGAAATGATTGCCCATGTTCCAACCTTTCATCCTTGAAACCTAAGTGGCATGAACCGCCATCATCAACACAATATTTCTTTGAATGTTCTACAACAGCTCTCGCCGCTAGGCTTGCATGTTTTGCAAACTCAGTCGCTACTTGAGCAGCAGAGGTAGAATCCTCAAATTTCATGTTCCAATTCTGCCTACCAAAAGAAAAATTACCATTACCATCTCCATGAAATGATTGCCCATGTTCCAACCTTTCATCCTTGAAACCTAAGTAGCATGAACCGCCATCATCAACACAATATTTCCTTGAAAGTTGTACAACAGCTCTAGCCGCTAGGCTTGCATGTTCTGCAAACTTAGTCGCTACTTGAGCAGCTGAGGTAGAATCCTCAATTTTCATGTTCCAATTCTGCTTGCCAATAGAAAACTTACCATTACCATCTCCAGGAAATGATTGCCCATGTTCCAACCTTTCATGCTTGAAACCTAAGTGGCATGAACTACCATCATCAACACAATATTGCCTTGAAACTTCTCCAACAGCTCTGGCAGCTGGGCTTGCATGTTCTCCAAACTCAACCGCTGCTTGAGCAGCAGAGGTAGCATCCTTAAATTTCATGTTCCAATACTGCCTACCAACAGAAAAATTACCATTACCATCTCCAGGAAATGCTTGCCCATGTTTCAACCTTTCATCCTTGAAACCTAAGTGGCATGAACTACCATCATCAACAAAATATTGCCTTTAAAGTTCTCCAACAGCTCTGGCAGCTAGGCTTCCATGTTCTCCAAACTCAGCCGCTGTTTGAACAGCAGAGGTAGAATCCTTAAATTTCATGTTCCAATACTGCCTACCAACAGAAAAATTACCATTACCATCTCAAGGAAATGATTGCCCATGTTCCAACCTTTCATCCTTAAAACATAAGTGGCATGAACCGCCATCATCAACACAATATTTCCTTGAAAGTTGTACAACAGCTCTAGCCGCTAGGCTTGCATGTTCTGCAAACTTAGTCGCTACTTGAGCAGCTGAGGTAGAATCCTCAATTTTCATGTTCCAATTCTGCTTGCCAATAGAAAACTTACCATTACCATCTCCAGGAAATGATTGCCCATGTTCCAACCTTTCATGCTTGAAACCTAAGTGGCATGAACTACCATCATCAACACAATATTGCCTTGAAAGTTCGACAACAGCTCTGGCAGCTAGGCTTGCATGTTCTGCAAACTCAGCCGCTGCTTGAGCAGCAGAGGTAGTATCCTTAAATTTCATGTTCCAATTCTGCTTGCCAACAGAAAAATTACCATTACCATCTCCAGGAAATGCTTGCCCATGTTTCAACCTTTCATCCTTGAAACCTAAGTGGCATGAACCACCATCATCAACAAAATATTGCCTTTAAAGTTCTCCAACAGCTCTGGCAGCTAGGCTTCCATGTTCTCCAAACTCAGCCGCTGTTTGAACAGCAGAGGTAGAATCCTTAAATTTCATGTTCCAATACTGCCTACCAACAGAAAAATTACCATTACCATCTCAAGGAAATGATTGCCCATGTTCCAACCTTTCATCCTTAAAACATAAGTGGCATGAACCACCATCATCAACACAATATTGCCTTGAAAGTTCTACAATAGCTCTGGCCGCTAGGCTTGCATGTTCTGCAAACTCAGTCGCTACTTGAGCAGTTGAGGTAGAATCCTCAAATTTCATGTTCCAATTCTGCTTGCCAATAGAAAACTTACTATTGCCATCTCCAGGAAATGATTGCCCATGTTCCAACCTTTCGTGCTTGAAACCTAAGTGGCATGAACTACCATCATCAACACAATGTTGCCTCGAAACTTCTCCAACAGCTCTGGCAACTAGGCTTGCATGTTCTCCAAACTCAGCCGCTGCTTGAGCAGCAGAGGTAGCATCCTTAAATTTCATGTTCAAATTTTGCTAGCCAACAAAAAAATTACCGTTACCATCTCAAGGAAATGATTGCCCATGTTCCAACCTTTCATCCTTGAAACCTATGTGGCATGAACCGCCATCATCAACACAATATTTCTTTGAATGTTCTACAACAGCTCTTGCCGCTAGGCTTGCATGTTTTGCAAACTCAGTCGCAACTTGAGCAGCTGAGGTAGAATCCTCAAATTTCATGTTCCAATTCTGCCTACCAAAAGAAAAATTACCATTACCATCTCCATGAAATGATTGCCCATGTTCCAACCTTTCATCTTTGAAACCTAAGTAGCATGAACCGCTATCATCAACACAATATTTCCTTGAAAGTTGTACAACAGCTCTAGCCGCTAGGCTTGCATGTTCTGCAAACTTAGTCGCTACTTGAGCAGCTGAGGTAGAATCCTCAATTTTCATGTTCCAATTCTGCTTGCCAATAGAAAACTTACCATTACCATCTCCAGGAAATGATTGCCCATGTTCCAACCTTTCATGCTTGAAACCTAAGTGGCATGAACTACAATCATCAACACAATATTGCCTTGAAAGTTCTACAACAGCTCTGGCAGCTAGGCTTGCATATTCTCCAAACTCAGCCGCTGCTTGAGCAGCAGAGGTAGCATCCTTAAATTTCATGTTCCAATACTGCCTACCAACAGAAAAATTACCGTTACCATCTCAAGGAAATGATTGCCCATGTTCCAACATTTCATCCTTGAAACCTAAGTGGCATGAACCGCCATCATCAACACAATATTTCCTTGAAAGTTCTACAACAGCTTTGGCCGCTAGGCTTGCATGTTCTGCAAACTCAGTCGCTACTTGAGCAGCTGAGGTAGAATCCTCAAATTTCATGTTCCAATTCTGCTTGCCAATAGAAAACTTACCATTACCATCTCCAGGAAATGATTGCCCATGTTCCAACCTTTCATGCTTGAAACCTAAGTGGCATGAACTACCATCATCAACACAATATTGCCTTGAAAGTTCGACAACAGCTCTGGCAGCTAGGCTTGCATGTTCTGCAAACTCAGCCGCTGCTTGAGCAGCAGAGGTAGTATCCTTAAATTTCATGTTCCAATTCTGCTTGCCAACAGAAAAATTACCATTACCATCTCCAGGAAATGCTTGCCCATGTTTCAACCTTTCATCCTTGAAACCTAAGTGGCATGAACCACCATCATCAACAAAATATTGCCTTTAAAGTTCTCCAACAGCTCTGGCAGCTAGGCTTCCATGTTCTCCAAACTCAGCCGCTGTTTGAACAGCAGAGGTAGAATCCTTAAATTTCATGTTCCAATACTGCCTACCAACAGAAAAATTACCATTACCATCTCAAGGAAATGATTGCCCATGTTCCAACCTTTCATCCTTAAAACATAAGTGGCATGAACCGCCATCATCAACACAATATTTCCTTGAAAGTTGTACAACAGCTCTAGCCGCTAGGCTTGCATGTTCTGCAAACTTAGTCGCTACTTGAGCAGCTGAGGTAGAATCCTCAATTTTCATGTTCCAATTCTGCTTGCCAATAGAAAACTTACCATTACCATCTCCAGGAAATGATTGCCCATGTTCCAACCTTTCATGCTTGAAACCTAAGTGGCATGAACTACCATCATCAACACAATATTGCCTTGAAACTTCTCCAACAGCTCTGGCAGCTGGGCTTGCATGTTCTCCAAACTCAACCGCTGCTTGAGCAGCAGAGGTAGCATCCTTAAATTTCATGTTCCAATACTGCCTACCAACAGAAAAATTACCGTTACCATCTCAAGGAAATGATTGCCCATGTTCTAACCTTTCATACTTGAAACCTAAGTGGCATGAACCGCCATTATCAACACAATATTTCCTTGAAAGTTCTACAACAGCTTTGGCCGCTAGGCTTGCATGTTCTGCAAACTCAGTCGCTACTTGAGCAGCTGAGGTAGAATCCTCAAATTTCATGTTCCAATTCTGCTTGCCAATCGAAAACTTACCATTACCATCTCCAGGAAATGATTGCCCATGTTCCAACCTTTCATGCTTGAAACCTAAGTGGCATGAACTACCATCATCAACACAATATTGCCTTGAAAGTTCGACAACAGCTCTGGCAGCTAGGCTTGCATGTTCTGCAAACTCAGCCGCTGCTTGAGCAGCAGAGGTAGTATCCTTAAATTTCATGTTCCAATTCTGCTTGCCAACAGAAAAATTACCATTACCATCTCCAGGAAATGCTTGCCCATGTTTCAACCTTTCATCCTTGAAACCTAAGTGGCATGAACCACCATCATCAACAAAATATTGCCTTTAAAGTTCTCCAACAGCTCTGGCAGCTAGGCTTCCATGTTCTCCAAACTCAGCCGCTGTTTGAACAGCAGAGGTAGAATCCTTAAATTTCATGTTCCAATACTGCCTACCAACAGAAAAATTACCATTACCATCTCAAGGAAATGATTGCCCATGTTCCAACCTTTCATCCTTAAAACATAAGTGGCATGAACCACCATCATCAACACAATATTGCCTTGAAAGTTCTCCAACAGCTCTGGCAGCTAGGCTTGCATGTTCTCCAAACTCAGCCGCTGCTTGAGCAGCAGAGGTAGCATCCTTTAATTTCCTGTTCCAATACTGCCTACCAATAGAAAAATTACCGTTACCATCTCAAGGAAATGATTGCCCATGTTCCAACCTTTCATCCTTGAAACCGAAGTGGCATGAACCGCCATCATCAACACAATATTTCCTTGAAAGTTCTACAATAGCTTTGGCCGCTAGGCTTGCATGTTCTGCAAACTCAGTCGCTACTTGAGCAGCTGAGGTAGAATCCTCAATTTTCATGTTCCAATTCTGCTTGCCAATAGAAAACTTACCATTACCATCTCCAGGAAATGATTGCCCATGTTCCAACCTTTCATGCTTGAAACCTAAGTGGCATGAACTACCATCATCAACACAATATTGCCTTGAAAGTTCTACAATAGCTCTGGCAGCTAGGCTTGCATGTTCTGCAAACTCAGCCGCTGCTTGAGCAGCAGAGGTAGTATCCTTAAATTTCATGTTCCAATTCTGCTTGCCAACAGAAAAATTACCATTACCATATCCAGGAAATGCTTGCCCATTTTTCAACCTTTCATCCTTGAAACCTAAGTTGCATGAACCACCATCATCAACAAAATATTGCCTTTAAAGTTCTCCAACAGCTTTGGCAGCTAGGCTTCCATGTTCTCCAAACTCAGCCGCTGTTTGAACAGCAGAGGTAGAATCCTTAAATTTCATGTTCCAATACTGCCTACCAACAGAAAAATTACCATTACCATCTCAAGGAAATGATTGCCCATGTTCCAACCTTTCATCCTTAAAACCTAAGTGGCATGAACCACCATCATCAACACAATATTGCCTTGAAAGTTCTCCAACAGCTCTGGCAGCTAGGCTTGCATGTTCTCCAAACTCAGCCGCTGCTTGAGCAGCAGAGGTAGCATCCTTAAATTTCCTGTTCCAATACTGCCTACCAACAGAAAAATTACCATTACCATCTCAAGGAAATGATTGCCCATGTTCCAACCTTTCATCCTTGAAACCTAAGTGGCCTGAACCGCCATCATCAACACAATATTGCCTTGAAAGTTCTACAACAGCTCTGGCAGCTAGGCTTGCATGTTCTGCAAACTCAGTCGCTACTTGAGCAGCAGAGGTAGAATCCTCAATTTTCATGTTCCAATTCTGCCTACCAAATGAAAAATTACCATTACCATCTCCATGAAATGATTGCCCATGTTCCAACCTTTCATCCTTGAAACCTTAGGGGCATTAACCGCCATCATCAACACAATATTTCCTTGAAAGTTCTACAATAGCTCTGGCCGCTAGGCTTGCATGTTCTGCAAACTCAGTCGCTACTTGAGCAGTTGAGGTAGAATCCTCAAATTTCATGTTCCAATTCTGCTTGCCAATAGAAAACTTACTATTGCCATCTCCAGGAAATGATTGCCCATGTTCCAACCTTTCGTGCTTGAAACCTAAGTGGCATGAACTACCATCATCAACACAATGTTGCCTCGAAACTTCTCCAACAGCTCTGGCAACTAGGCTTGCATGTTCTCCAAACTCAGCCGCTGCTTGAGCAGCAGAGGTAGCATCCTTAAATTTCATGTTCAAATTTTGCTAGCCAACAAAAAAATTACCGTTACCATCTCAAGGAAATGATTGCCCATGTTCCAACCTTTCATCCTTGAAACCTATGTGGCATGAACCGCCATCATCAACACAATATTTCTTTGAATGTTCTATAACAGCTCTTGCCGCTAGGCTTGCATGTTTTGCAAACTCAGTCGCAACTTGAGCAGCTGAGGTAGAATCCTCAAATTTCATGTTCCAATTCTGCCTACCAAAAGAAAAATTACCATTACCATCTCCATGAAATGATTGCCCATGTTCCAACCTTTCATCTTTGAAACCTAAGTAGCATGAACCGCTATCATCAACACAATATTTCCTTGAAAGTTGTACAACAGCTCTAGCCGCTAGGCTTGCATGTTCTGCAAACTTAGTCGCTACTTGAGCAGCTGAGGTAGAATCCTCAATTTTCATGTTCCAATTCTGCTTGCCAATAGAAAACTTACCATTACCATCTCCAGGAAATGATTGCCCATGTTCCAACCTTTCATGCTTGAAACCTAAGTGGCATGAACTACAATCATCAACACAATATTGCCTTGAAAGTTCTACAACAGCTCTGGCAGCTAGGCTTGCATATTCTCCAAACTCAGCCGCTGCTTGAGCAGCAGAGGTAGCATCCTTAAATTTCATGTTCCAATACTGCCTACCAACAGAAAAATTACCGTTACCATCTCAAGGAAATGATTGCCCATGTTCCAACATTTCATACTTGAAACCTAAGTGGCATGAACCGCCATCATCAACACAATATTTCCTTGAAAGTTCTACAACAGCTTTGGCCGCTAGGCTTGCATGTTCTGCAAACTCAGTCGCTACTTGAGCAGCTGAGGTAGAATCCTCAAATTTCATGTTCCAATTCTGCTTGCCAATAGAAAACTTACCATTACCATCTCCAGGAAATGATTGCCCATGTTCCAACCTTTCATGCTTGAAACCTAAGTGGCATGAACTACCATCATCAACACAATATTTCCTTGAAAGTTCTACAACAGCTTTGGCCGCTAGGCTTGCATGTTCTGCAAACTCAGTCGCTGCTTGAGCAGCTGAGGTAGAATCCTCAAATTTCCTGTTCCAATACTGCCTACCAACAGAAAAATTACCATTACCATCTCAAGGAAATGATTGCCCATGTTCCAACCTTTCATCCTTGAAACCTAAGTGGCATGAACCACCATCATCAACACAATATTGCCTTGAAAGTTCTACAACAGCTCTGGCAGCTAGGCTTGCATGTTCTGCAAACTCAGCCGCTGCTTGAGCAGCAGAGGTAGTATCCTTAAATTTCATGTTCGAATTCTGCTTGCCAATAGAAAAATTGCCATTACCATCTCCAAGAAATGCTTGCCCATGTTCCAACCTTTCATCCTTGAAACCTAAGTGGCATGAACCACCATCATCAACACAATATTTCCTTGAAAGTTCTGCAACAGCTCTGGCCGCTAGGCTTTCATGTTCTACAAACTCAGTCGCTACTTGAGCAGCTGAGGTAGCATCCTTAAATTTCATGTTCCAATTCTGCTTGCCAACAGAAAAATTACCATTACCATCTCCAGGAAATGCTTGCCCATGTTAAAAACTTTCATCGTTGAAACCTAAGTGGCATGAACCACCATCATCAACACAATATTGCCTTGAAAGTTCTCCAACATCTCTGGCAGCTAGGCTTGCATGTTCTCCAAACTCAGCCACTGCTTGAGCAGCTGAGGTAGCATCCTTAAATTTCATATTCCAATACTGCCTACCAACAGAAAAATTACCATTACCATCTCAAGGAAATGATTGCCCATGTTCCAACCTTTAATCCTTGAAACCTAAGTGGCATGAACCGCCATCATCAACACAATATTTCCTTCAAAGTTCTACAATAGCTCTGGTCCCTAGGCTTGCATATTCTGCAAACTCAGTCGCTACTTGAGCATCTGAGGTAGAATCCTCAAATTTCATGTTCCAATTCTGCTTGCCAATAGAAAACTTACCATTACCATCTCCAGGAAATGATTGCCCATGTTCCAACCCTTCATCCTTGAAACCTAAGTGGCATGAACTACCATCATCAACATAATATTGCCTTGAAAGTTCTACAATAGCTCTGGCAGCTAGGCTTGCATGTTCTGCAAACTCAGCCGCTGCTTGAGCAGCAGAGGTAGTATCCTTAAATTTCATGTTTCAATTCTGCTTGCCAACGGAAAAATTACCATTACCATCTCCAGGAAATGCTTGCCCATGTTCTAACCTTTCATCCTTGAAACCTAAGTGGCATGAACCACCATCATCAATACAATATTGCCTTGAAAGTTCTCCAACAGCTCTGGCAGCTAGGCATGCATGTTCTCCAAACTCAGCCGCTGCTTGAGCAGCAGACGTAGTATCCTTAAATTTCATGTTCCAATTCTGCTTGCCAACAGAAAAATTACCATTACCATCTCAAGGAAATGATTGCCCATGTTCAAACCTTTCATCGTTGAAACCTAAGTGGCATGAACCACCATCATCAACACAATATTGCCTTGAAAAAGTTCTCCAACAACTCTGGCAGCTAGGCTTGCATGTTCTCAAAACTCACCCGCTGCTTGAGCAGCAGAGGTAGTATCCTTAAATTTCATGTTCCAATTCTGCTTGCCAACAGAAAAATTACCATTACTATCTCCAGGAAACGCTTGCCCATGTTCCAACCTTTCATCCTTAAAACCTAAGTGGCATGAACCACCATCATGAACATAATATTGCCTTGAAAGTTCTCCAACAGCTCTGGCAGCTAGGCTTGCATGTTCTCCAAACTCAGCCGCTGCTTGAGCAGTAGAGGTAGCATCCTTAAATTTCTTGTTCCAATACTGCCTACCAACAGAAAAATTACCATTACCATCTCAAGGAAATGATTGCCCATGTTCCAACCTTTCATCCTTGAAACCTAAGTGGCATGAACCACAATCATCAACACAATATTGCCTTGAAATTTCTACAACAGCTCTGGTAGCTAGGCTTGCATGTTCTGCAAACTCAGCCGCTGCTTGAGCAGCAGAGGTAGTATCCTTAAATTTCATGTTCCAATTCTGCTTGCCAACAGAAAAATTACCATTTCCATCTCCAGGAAATGCTTGCCCATGTTCAAAACTTTCATCGTTGAAACCTAAGTGGCATGAACCACCATCATCAACACATTATTGCCTTGAAAGTTCTCCAACAACTCTGGCAGCTAGGCTTGCATGTTCTCCAAACTCAGCCGTTGCTTGAGCAGCAGAGGTAGTATCCTTAAATTTCATGTTCCAATTCTGCTTGCCAACAGAAAAATTACCATTACCATCTCCAGGAAATGCTTGCCCATATTCCAACCTTTCATCCTTAAAACCTAAGTGGCATGAACCACCATCATGAACATAATATTGCCTTGAAAGTTCTCCAACAACTCTGGCAGCTAGACTTGCATGTTCTCCAAACTCAGCCGCTGCTTTAGCAGCAGAGGTAGCATCCTTCAATTTCTTGTTCCAGTACTGCCTACCAACAGAAACATTACCATTACCATCTCAAGGAAATGATTGCCCATGTTCCAACCTTTCATCCTTGAAACCTAAGTGGCATGAACCACCATCATCAACACAATATTTCCTTGAAAGTTCTACAACAGCTCTGGCAACTAGGCTTGCATGTTCTGTAAACTCAGTCGCTGCTTGAGCAGTAGAGGTAGTATCCTTAAATTTCATATTTCAATTCTGCTTGCCAATAGAAAAATTACCATTACCATCTCCAGGAAATGCTTGCCCATGTTCCAACCTTTCATCCTTGAAACCTAAGTGGCATGAACCACCATCATCAATACAATATTGCCTTGAAAGTTCTCCAACAGCTCTGGCAGCTAGGCTTGCATGTTCTCCAAACTCAGCCGCTGCTTGAGCAGCAGAGGTAGCATCCTTAAATTTCCTGTTCCAATACTTCCTACCAACAGAAAAATTACCATTACCATCTCAAGGAAATGATTGCCCATGTTCCAAAATTTCATCCTGGAAACCTAAGTGGCATGAACCACCATCATCAACACAATATTACCTTGAAAGTTCTCCAACAGCTCTGACAACTAGGTTTGCATGTTCTCCAAACTCAGCCGCTGCTTGAGCAGCAGAGGTAGCATCCTTAAATTTCACGTTCCAATACTGCCTACCAACAGAAAAATTACCATTACCATCTCAAGGAAATGATTGCCCATGTTCCAACCTTTCATCCTTGAAACCTAAGTGGCATGAACAACCATCATCAACACAATATTGCCTTGAAAGTTCAACAACAGCTCTGGCAGCTAGGCTTGCATGTTCTGCAAACTCAGTCGCTGCTTGAGCAGCAGAGGTAGTATCCTTAAATTTCATGTTCCAATTCTGCTTGCTAACAGAAAAGTTACCATTACCATCTCCAGGAAATGCTTGCCCATGTTCAAAACTTTCATCGTTGAAACCTAAGTGGCATGAACCACCATCATGAACATAATATTGCCATGAAAGTTCTCCAACAGCTCTGGCAGCTAGGCTTGCATGTTCTCCAAACTCAGTCGCTGCTTGAGCAGAAGAGGTAGCATCCTTAAATTTTCTGTTCCAATACTGCCTACCAACAGAAACATTACCATTACCATCTCAAGGAAATGATTGCCCATGTTCCAACCTTTCATCCTTGAAACCTAAGTGGCATGAACCACCATCATCAACACAATATTGCCTTCAAAGTTCTCCAACAGCTCTGGCATCTAGGTTTGCATGTTCTCCAAACTCAGCCGCTGCTTGAGCAACAGAGGTAGCATCCTTAAATTTCATGTTCCAATACTGCCTTCCAACCGAAAAATTACCATTACCATATCAAGGAAATGATTGCCCATGTTCCAACCTTTTATCCTTGAAACCTAAGTGGCATGAACCACCATCATCAACACAATATTGCCTTGAAAGTTCTATAACAGCCCTGGCAGCTAGGCTTGCATGTTCTGCAAACTCAGCCGCTGCTTGAGCAGCAGAGGTAGTATCCTTAAATTTCATGTTCCAATTCTGCTTGCCAACAGAAAAATTACCATTACCATCTCCAGGAAATGCTTGCCAATGTTCCAACCTTTCATCCTTGAAACCTAAGTGGCATGAACCACCATCATCAATATAATATTGCCTTGAAAGTTCTCCAACAGCTCTGGCAGCTAGGTTTGCATGTTCTCCAAACTCAGCCGCTGCTTGAGCAGCAGAGGTAGCATCCTTAAATTTCCTGTTCCAATACTGCCTACCAATAGAAAAATTACCATTACCATCTCAAGGAAATGATTGCCCATGTTCCAAACTTTCATCCTTGAAACCTAAGTGGCATGAACCACCATCATCAACACAATATTGCCTTGAAAGTTCTCCAACAGCTCTGGCAACTAGGTTTGCATGTTCTCCAAACTCATCCACTGCTTGAGCAGCAGAGATAGCATCCTTAAATTTCACGTTCCAATACTGCCTACCAACAGAAAAATTACCATTACCATCTCAAGGAAATGATTGCCCATGTTCCAACCTTTCATCCTTGAAACCTAAGTGGCATGAACCACCATCATCAACACAATATTGCATTTAAAGTTCTACAACAGCTCTGGCAGCTAGGCTTGCATGTTCTGCAAACTCAGTTGCTGCTTGAGCAGCAGAGGTAGTATCCTTAAATTTCATGTTCCAATTCTGCTTGCCAACAGAAAAATTACCATTACCATCTCCAGGAAATGCTTGCCCATGTTCAAAACATTCATCGTTGAAACCTAAGTGGCATGAACCACCATCATCAACACAATATTGCCTTAAAGGTTCTCCAACAACTCTGGCAGCTAGGCTTGCATGTTCTCCAAACTCTGCCGCTGCTTGAGCAGCAGAGGTAGTATCCTTAAATTTCATGTTCCAATTCTTCTTGCCAACTGAAAAATTACCATTACCATCTCCAGGAAATGCTTTCCCATGTTCCAACCTTTCATCCTTAAAATCTAAGTGGCATGAACCACCATCATCAACACAATATTGCCTTGAAAGTTCTCCAACAACTCTGGCAGCTAGGCTTGCATGTTCTCCAAACTCAGCCGCTGCTTGAGTAGCAGAGGTAGCATCCTTAAATTTCACGTTCCAATACTGCCTACCAACAGAAAAATTACCATTACCATCTCAAGGAAATGATTGCCCATGTTCCAACCTTTCATCCTTGAAACCTAAGTGGCATGAACCACCACCATCAACACAATATTGCCTTGAAAGTTCTACAACAGCTCTGGCAACTAGGCTTGCATGTTCTGTAAACTCAGCCGCTGCTTGAGCAGCAGAGGTAGTATCCTTAAATTTCATATTCCAATTCTGCTTGCCAACAGAAAAATTACCATTACCATCTCCAGGAAATGCTTGCCCATGTTCCAACCTTTCATCCTTGAAACCTAAGTGGCATGAACCACCATCATCAATACAATATTGCCTTGAAAGTTCTCCAACAGCTCTGGCAGCTAGGCTTGCATGTTCTCCAAACTCAGCCGCTGCTTGAGCAGCAGAGGTAGCATCCTTAAATTTCATGTTCCAATACTTCCTATCAACAGAAAAATTACCATTACCATCTCAAGGAAATGATTGCCCATGTCCCAAAATTTCATCCTGGAAACCTAAGTGGCATGTACCACCATCATCAACACAATATTACCTTGAAAGTTCTCCAATAGCTCTGACAACTAGGTTTGCATGTTCTCCAAACTCAGCCGCTGCTTGAGCAGCAGAGGTAGCATCCTTAAATTTCACGTTCCAATACTGCCTACCAACCGAAAAATTACCATTACCATCTCAAGGAAATGATTGCCCATGTTCCAACCTTTCATCCTTGAAACCTAAGTGGCATGAACAACCATCATCAACACAATATTGCCTTGAAAGTTCAACAACAGCTCTGGCAGCTAGGCTTGCATGTTCTACAAACTCAGTCGCTGCTTGAGCAGTAGAGGTAGTATCCTTAAATTTCATGTTCCAATTCTGCTTGCCAACAGAAAAATTACCATTACCATCTCCAGGAAATGCTTGCCCATGTTCAAAACTTTCATCGTTGAAACCTAAGTGGCATGAACCACCATCATGAACATAATATTGCCTTGAAAGTTCTCCAACAGCTCTGGCAGCTAGGCTTGCATGTTCTCCAAACTCAGTCGCTGCTTGAGTAGAAGAGGTAGCATCCTTAAATTTTCTGTTCCAATACTGCCTACCAACAGAAACATTACCATTACCATCTCAAGGAAATGATTGCCCATGTTCCAACCTTTCATCCTTGAAACCTAAGTGGCATGAACCACCATCATCAACACAATATTGCCTTCAAAGTTCTCCAACAGCTCTGGCATCTAGGTTTGCATGTTCTCCAAACTCAGCCGCTGCTTGAGCAGCAGAGGTAGCATCCTTAAATTTCACGTTCCAATACTGCCTACCAACAGAAAAATTACCATTACCATATCAAGGAAATGATTGCCCATGTTCCAACCTTTTATCCTTGAAACCTAAGTGGCATGAACCACCATCATCAACACAATATTGCCTTGAAAGCTCTACAATAGCTCTGGCAGCTAGGCTTCCATGTTCTGCAAACTCAGCCGCTGCTTGAGCAGCAGAGGTAGTATCCTTAAATTTCATGTTCCAATTCTGCTTGCCAACAGAAAAATTACCATTACCATCTCCAGGAAATGCTTGCCTATGTTCCAACCTTTCATCCTTGGAACCTAAGTGGCACCATCATCAATATAATATTGCCTTGAAAGTTCTCCAACAGCTCTGGTAGCTAGGTTTGCATGTTCTCCAAACTCAGCCGCTGCTTGAGCAGCAGAGGTAGCATCCTTTAATTTCCTGTTCCAATACTGCCTACCAATAGAAAAATTACCATTACCATCTCAAGGAAATGATTGCCTATGTTCCAAACTTTCATCCTTGAAACCTAAGTGGAATGAACCACCATCATCAACACAATATTGCCTTGAAAGTTCTCCAACAGCTCTGGCAACTAGGTTTGCATGTTCTCCAAACTCATCCGCTGCTTGAGCAGCAGAGGGAGCATCCTTAAATTTCATGTTCCAATATTGCCTACCAACAGAAAAATTACCATTACCATCTCAAGGAAATGATTGCCCATGTTCCAACCTTTCATCCTTGAAACCTAAGTGGCATGAACCACCATCATCAACACAATATTGCATTTAAAGTTCTACAACAGCTCTGGCAGCTAGGCTTGTATGTTCTGCAAACTCAGTCGATGTTTGAGCAGCAGAGGTAGTATCCTTAAATTTCATGTTCCAATTCTGCTTGCCAACAGAAAAATTACCATTACCATCTCCAGGAAATGCTTGCCCATGTTCAAAACATTCATCGTTGAAACCTAAGTGGCATGAACCACCATCATCAACACAATATTGCCTTGAAAGTTCTCCAACAACTCTGGCAGCTAGGCTTGCATGTTCTGCAAACTCAGTCGCTGCTTGAGCAGCTGAGGTAGAATCCTCAAATTTCATGTTCCAATTCTGCTTGCCAATAGAAAACTTACCATTACCATCTCCAGGTAATGATTGCCCATGTTCCAACCTTTCATGGTTGAAACCTAAGTGGCATGAACTACCATCATCAACACAATATTGCCTTGAAACTTCCCCAACAGCTCTGGCAGCTAGGCTTGCATGTTCTCCAAACTCAGCCGCTGCTTGAGCAGCAGAGGTAGCATCCTTAAATTTCATGTTCCAATTCTGCTTGCCAACAGAAAAATTACCATTACCATCTCAAGGAAATGATTGCCCATGTTCCAACCTTTCATCCTTGAAACCTAAGTGGCATGAACCACCATCATCAACACAATATATCCTTGAAAGTTCTGCAACAGCTCTGGCCACTAGGCTTGCATGTTCTACAAACTCAGTCGCTACTTGAGCAGCTGAGGTAGAATCTTCAAATTTCATGTTCCAATTCTTCTTGCCAATAGAAAACTTACCATTACCATCTCCAGGAAATGATTGCCCATGTTCCAACCTTTCATCCTTGAAACCTAAGTGGCATGAACCACCATCATCAACACAATATTGCCTTGAAAGTTCTACAACAGCTCTGGCAGCTAGGCTTGCATGTTCTGCAAACTCAGCCGCTGCTTGAGCAGTAGAGGTAGCATCCTTAAATTTCATGTTCCAATACTGCCTACCAACAGAAAAATTTTCATTACCATCTCAAGGAAATGATTGCCCATATTCAAACCTTTCATCCTTGAAAACTAAGTGGCATGAACCACCATCATCAACACAATATTTCTTTGAAAGTTCGGCAACAACTCTGGCCGCTAGGCTTGCATGTTCTACAAACTCAGTCGCTACTTTAGCAGCTGAGGTAGAATCCTCAAATTTCATGTTCCAATTCTTCTTGCCAACAGAAAAATTACCATTACCATCTCCAGGAAATGATTGCCCATGTTCCAACCTTTCATCCTTGAAACCCAAGTGGCATGAACCACCATCATCAACACAATATTGCCTTGAAAGTTCTCCAACAGCTCTGGCAGCTAGGCTTGCATGTTCTCCAAACTCAGCCGCTGCTTGAGCAGCAGAGGTAGCATCCTTAAATTTCCTGTTCCAATACTGCCTACCAACAGAAAAATTACAATTACCATCTCAAGGAAATGATTGCCCATGTTCCAACCTTTCATCGTTGAAACCTAAGTGGCATGAACCACCATCATCAACACAATATTTCCTTGAAAGTTCTGCAACAGCTCTGGCCGCTAGGCTTTCATGTTCTACAAACGCAGTCGCTACTTGAGCAGCTGAGGTAGCATCCTTAAATTTCATGTTCCAATTCTGCTTGCCAACAGAAAAATTACCATTACCATCTCTAGGAAATGCTTGCCCATGTTCAAAACTTTCATCGTTGAAACCTAAGTGGCATGAACCACCATCATCAACACAATATTGCCTTGAAAGTTCTCCAACAGCTATGGCAGCTAGGCTTGCATATTCTCCAAACTCAGCCACTGCTTGTGCAGCAGCGGTAGTATCCTTAAATTTCATGTTCCAATTCTGCTTGCCAAAAGAAAAATTTTCATTACCATCTCCAGGAAACGCTTGCCCATGTTCCAACCATTCATCCTTAAAACCTAAGTGGCATGAACCACCATCATGAACATAATGTTGCCTTGAAAGTTCTCCAACAGCTCTGGTAGCTAGGCTTGCATGTTCTCCAAACTCAGCCACTGCTTGAGCAGCAGAGGTAGCATCCTTAAATTTCCTGTTCCAATACTGCCTACCAACAGAAAAATTACCATTACCATCTCAAGGAAATGATTGCCCATGTTCCGACCTTTCATCCTTAAAACCTAAGTGGCATGAACCACCATCATCAACACAATATTGCCTTGAATGTTCTCCAACAGTTCTGGCAGCTAGGTTTGCATGTTCTCCAAACTCAGCCGCTGCTTGAGCAGCATGTTCCAATACTGCTTGCCAACAGAAAAATTTCCCTTACCATCTCAAGGAAATGATTGCCCATGTTCCAACCTTTCATCCCTAAAACCTAAGTGGCATGAACCACCATCATCAACACAATATTGCCTTGAAAGTTCTACAAAAGCTCTGGCAGCTAGGCTTGCATGTTCTGCAAAATCAGTCGCTGCTTGAGCAGCAGAGGTAGTATCCTTAAATTTCATGTTCCAATTCTGCTTGCCAACAGAAAAATTACCATTACCATCTCCAGGAAATGCTTGCCCATGTTCAAAACTTTCATCGTTGAAACCTAAGTGACATGAACCACCATCATCAACACAATACTGCCTTGAAAGTTCTCCAACAACTCTGGCAGCTAGGCTTGCATGTTCTCCAAACTCAGCCGCTGCTTGAGCAGCAGAGGTAGTATCCTTAAATTTCATGTTCCAATTCTTCTTGCCAACAGAAAAATTACCATTACCATCTCCAGGAAATGCTTTCCCATGTTCCAACCTTTTCTCCTTAAAACCTAAGTGGCATGAACCACCATCATCAACACAATATTGCCTTGAAAGATCTCCAACAGCTCTGGCAGCTAGGCTTGCATGTTCTTCAAACTCAGCCGCTGCTTGAGCCGCAGAGGTAGCGTCCTAAAATTTCCTGTTCCAATACTGCCTACCAATAGAAAATTTACCATTACCATCTCAAGGAAATGATTGCCCATGTTCCAACCTTTCATCCTTGAAACCTAAGTGGCATGAACCACCATCATCAACACAATATTGCCTTGAAAGTTCTACAACAGCTCTGGCAGCTAGGCTTGCATGTTCTGCAAACTCAGTTCGCTGCTTGAGCAGCTGAGGTAGAATCCTCAAATTTCATGTTCCAATTCTGCTTGCCAATAGAAAACTTACCATTACCATCTCCAGGTAATGATTGCCCATGTTCCAACCTTTCATGGTTGAAACCTAAGTGGCATGAACTACCATCATCAACACAATATTGCCTTGAAACTTCCCCAACAGCTCTGGCAGCTAGGCTTGCATGTTCTCCAAACTCAGCCGCTGCTTGAGCAGCAGACGTAGCATCCTTAAATTTCATGTTCCAATTCTGCTTGCCAACAGAAAAATTACCATTACCATCTCAAGGAAATGATTGCCCATGTTCCAACCTTTCATCCTTGAAACCTAAGTGGCATGAACCACCATCATCAACACAATATTTCCTTGAAAGTTCTGCAACAGCTCTGGCCGCTAGGCTTGCATGTTCTACAAACTCAGTCGCTACTTGAGCAGCTGAGGTAGAATCCTCAAATTTCATGTTCCAATTCTTCTTGCCAATAGAAAACTTACCATTACCATCTCCAGGAAATGATTGCCCATGTTCCAACCTTTCATCCTTGAAACATAAGTGGTATGAACAACCATCATCAATACAATATTGCCTTGAAAGTTCTACAACAGCTCTGGCAGCTAGGCTTGCATGTTCTGCAAACTCAGCTGCTGCTTGAGCAGTAGAGGTAGCATCCTTAAATTTCCTGTTCCAATACTTCCTACCAACAGAAAAATTACCATTACCATCTCAAGGAAATGATTGCCCATGTTCAAACCTTTCATCCTTGAAAACTAAGTGGCATGAACCACCATCATCAACATAATATTTCCTTGAAAGTTTGGCAACAACTCTGGCCGCTAGGCTTGCATGTTCTAAAAACTCAGTCGCTACTTGAGCAGCTGAGGTAGAATCATCAAATTTCATGTTCCAATTCTTCTTGCCAATAGAAAAATTACCATTACCATCTCCAGGAAATGATTGCCCATGTTCCAACCTTTCATCCTTGAAACCCAAGTGGCATGAACCACCATCATCAACACAATATTGCCTTGAAAGTTCTACAACAGCTCTGGCAGCTAGGCTTGCATGTTCTGCAAACACAGCCGCTGCTTGAGCAGCAGAGGTAGCATCCTTAAATTTCCTGTTCCAATACTGCCTACCAACAGAAAAATTACAATTACCATCTCAAGGAAATGATTGCCCATGTTCCAACCTTTCATCGTTGAAACCTAAGTGGCATGAACCACCATCATCAACACAATATTTCCTTGAAAGTTCTGCAACAGCTCTGGCCGCTAGGCTTTCATGTTCTACAAACTCAGTCGCTACTTGAGCAGCTGAGGTAGCATCCTTAAATTTCATGTTCCAATTCTGCTTGCCAACAGAAAAATTACCATTACCATCTCTAGGAAATGCTTGCCCATGTTCAAAACTTTCATCGTTGAAACCTAAGTGGCATGAACCACCATCATCAACACAATATTGCCTTGAAAGTTCTCCAACAGCTCTGGCAGCTAGGCTTGCATGTTCTCCAAACTCAGCCACTGCTTGTGCAGCAGCGGTAGCATCCTTAAATTTCATGTTCCAATTCTGCTTGCCAACAGAAAAATTTCAATTACCATCTCCAGGAAACGCTTGCCCATGTTCCAACCATTCATCCTTAAAACCTAAGTGGCATGAACCACCATCATGAACATAATGTTGCCTTGAAAGTTCTCCAACAGCTCTGGTAGCTAGGCTTGCATGTTCTCGAAACTCAGCCACTGCTTGAGCAGCAGAGGTAGCATCCTTAAATTTCCTGTTCCAATACTGCCTACCAACAGAAAAATTACCATTACCATCTCAAGGAAATGATTGCCCATGTTCCGACCTTTCATCCTTAAAACCTAAGCGGCATGAACTACCATCATCAACACAATATTGCCTTGAAAGTTCTACAATAGCTCTGGCAGCTAGGCTTGCATGTTCTGCAAACTCAGCCGCTGCTTGAGCAGCAGAGGTAGTATCCTTAAATTTCATGTTCCAATTCTGCTTGCCAACAGAAAAATTACCATTACCATCTCAAGGAAATGATTGCCCATGTTCCAACCTTTCATCCTTAAAACCTAAGTGGCATGAACCACCATCATCAACACAATATTGCCTTGAAAGTTCTCCAACAGCTCTGGCAGCTAGGCTTGCATGTTCTCCAAACTCAGCCGCTGCTTGAGCAGCAGAGGTAGTATCCTTAAATTTCATGTTCCAATACTGCCTACCAACAGAAAAATTACCATTACCATCTCAAGGAAATGATTGCCCATGTTCCAACCTTTCATCCTTAAAACCTAAGTGGCATGAACCACCATCATCAACACAATATTGCCTTGAAAGTTCTCCAACAGCTCTGGCAGCTAGGCTTGCATGTTCTCCAAACTCAGCCGCTGCTTGAGCAGCAGAGGTAGCATCCATAAATTTCCTGTTCCAATACTGCCTACCAACAGAAAAATTACCATTACCATCTCAAGGAAATGATTGCCCATGTTCCAACCTTTCATCCTTGAATCCTAAGTGGCATGAACCGCCATCATCAACACAATATTGCCTTGAAATTTCTACAACAGCTCTGGCAGCTAGGCTTGCATGTTCTGCAAACTCAGTCGCTACTTGAGCAGCAGAGGTAGAATCCTCAATTTTCATGTTCCAATTCTGCCTACCAAAAGTAAAAATTACCATTACCATCTCCATGAAATGATTGCCCATGTTCCAACCTTTCATCCTTGAAACCTTAGTGGCATGAACCGCCATCATCAACACAATATTTCCTTGAAAGTTCTACAACAGCTTTGGCCGCTAGGCTTGCATGTTCTGCAAACTCAGTCGCTACTTGAGTAGCTGAGGTAGAATCCTCAAATTTCATGTTCAAATTCTGCTTGCCAATAGAAAACTTTACCATTACCATCTCCAGGAAATGATTGCCCATGTTCCAACCTTTCATGCTTGAAACCTAAGTGGCATGAACTACCATCATCAACACAATATTGCCTTGAAAGTTCTACAACAGCTCTGGCAGCTAGGCTTGCATGTTCTGCAAACTCAGCCGCTACTTGAGCAGCAGAGGTAGTATCCTTAAATTTCATGTTCCAATTCTGCTTGCCAACAGAAAAATTACCATTACCATCTCCAGGAAATGCTTGCCCATGTTTCAACCTTTCATCCTTGAAACCTAAGTGGCATGAACCACCATCATCAACAAAATATTGCCTTTAAAGTTCTCCAACAGCTCTGGCAGCTAGGCTTCCATGTTCTCCAAACTCAGCCGCTGTTTGAACAGCAGAGGTAGAATCCTTAAATTTCATGTTCCAATACTGCCTACCAACAGAAAAATTACCATTACCATCTCCAGGAAATGATTGCCCATGTTCCAACCTTTCATCCTTAAAACCTAAGTGGCATGAACCACCATCATCAACACAATATTGCCTTGAAAGTTCTCCAACAGCTCTGGCAGCTAGGCTTGCATGTTCTCCAAACTCAGCCGCTGCTTGAGCAGCAGATGTAGCATCCTTAAATTTCCTGTTCCAATACTGCCTACCAATAGAAAAATTACCATTACCATCTCAAGGAAATGATTGCCCATGTTCCAACCTTTCATCCTTGAATCCTAAGTGGCATGAACCGCCATCATCAATACAATATTGCCTTGAAAGTTCTACAACAGCTCTGGCAGCTAGGCTTGCATGTTCTGCAAACTCAGTCGCTACTTGAGCAGCAGAGGTAGAATCCTCAATTTTCATGTTCCAATTCTGCCTACCAAAAGAAAAATTACCATTACCATCTCCATGAAATGATTGCCCATGTTCCAACCTTTCATCCTTGAAACCTTAGTGGCATGAACCGCCATCATCAACACAATATTTCCTTGAAAGTTCTACAATAGCTCTGGCCGCTAGGCTTGCATGTTCTGCAAACTCAGTCGCTACTTGAGCAGCTGAGGTAGAATCCTCAAATTTCATATTCCAATTCTGCTTGCCAATAGAAAACTTACTATTGCCATCTCCAGGAAATGATTGCCCATGTTCCAACCTTTCGTGCTTGAAACCTAAGTGGCATGAACTACCATCATCAACACAATGTTGCCTTGAAACTTCTCCAACAGCTCTGGCAACTAGGCTTGCATGTTCTCCAAACTCAGCCGCTGCTTGAGCAGCAGAGGTAGTATCCTTAAATTTCATGTTCTAATTCTGCTTGCCAACAGAAAAATTACCATTACCATCTCTAGGAAATGCTTGCCCATGATTCAACCTTTTCATCCTTGAAACCTAAGTGGCATGAACCACCATCATCAACACAATATTGCCTTGAAAGTTCTCCAACAGCTCTGGTAGCTAGGCTTCCATGTTCTCCAAACTCAGCCACTGCTTGAACAGTAGAGGTGGTATCCTTAAATTTCATGTTCCAATACTGCCTACCAACAGAAAAATTACCATTACCATCTCAAGGAAATGATTGCCCATGTTCCAACCTTTCATCCTTAAAACCTAAGTGGCATGAACCACCATCATCAACACAATATTGCCTTGAAAGTTCTCCAACAGCTGTGGCAGCTAGGCTTGCATGTTCTCCAAACTCAGCCGCTGCTTGAGCAGCAGAGGTAGCATCCTTAAATTTCCTGTTCCAATACTACCTACCAACAGAAAAATTACCATTACCATCTCAAGGAAATGATTACCCATGTTCCAAAATTTCATCCTGGAAACCTAAGTGGCATGAACCACCATCATCAACACAATATTACCTTGAATGTTCTCCAACAGCTCTGGTAGCTAGGCTTGCATGTTCTCCAAACTCAGCCACTGCTTGAGCAGCAGAGGTAGCATCCTTAAATTTCCTATTCCAATACTGCCTACCAACAGAAAAATTACCATTACCATCTCAAGGAAATGATTGCCCATGTTCCGACCTTTCATCCTTAAAACCTAAGTGGCATGAACCACCATCATCAACACAATATTGCCTTGAAAGTTCTCCAACAGCTCTAGCAGCTAGGTTTGCATGTTCTCCAAACTCAGCCGCTGCTTGAGCAGCAGAGGTAGCTTCCTTAAATTTCACGTTCCAACACTGTCTACCAACAGAAAAATTACCATTACAATCTCCAGGAAATGCTTGCCCATGTTCCAACCTTTCATCCTTGAAACCTAGGTGGCATGAACCACCATCATGAACATAATATTGCCTTGAAAGTTCTCCAACATCTCTGGCAGCTAGCCTTGCATGTTCTCCAAACTCAGCCGCTGCTTGAGCAGCAGAGGTAGCATCCTTAAATTTCGTGTTCCAATACTGCCTACCAATAGAAAAATTACCATTAACACCTCAAGGAAATGATTGCCCATGTTCAAACCTTTCATCCTTGAAACCTAAGTGGCATGAACCACCATCATCAACACAATATTGCCTCGAAAGTTCTACAATAACTATGGCAGCTAGGCTTGCATGTTCTGTAAACTCAGCCGCTGCTTGAGTAGCAGAGGTAGCACGCTTGAATTTCATATTCCAATTCTACCTGCAAACAGAAAAATTACCATTACCATCTCCAGGAAATGATTACCCATGTTCCAACCTTTTATCCTTGAAACCTAAGCGGCATGAACCACCATCATCAACACAATATTGCCTTGAAAGATCTACAATAGCTCTGGCAGCTAGGCCTGCATGTTCTGCAAGCTCAGCCGCTGCTTGAGAAGTAGAGGTAGTATCCTTAAATTTCATGTTCCAATTCTGCTTGCCAATAGAAAAATTACCATTACCATCTCTAGGAAATGCTTGCCCATGTTTCAACCTTTCATCCTTGAAACCTAAGTGGCATGAACCACCATCATCAACACAATATTGCCTTGAAAGTTCTCCAACAGCTCTGGCAGCTAGGCTTGCATGTTCTCCAAACTCAGCCGCTGCTTGAGCAGCAGAGGTAGTATCCTTAAATTTCATGTTCCAATTCTGCTTGCCAACAGAAAAATTACCATTACCATCTCCAGGAAATGCTTGCCCATGTTCCAACCTTTAATCCTTAAAACCTAAGTAGCATGAACCACCATCATCAACACAATATTGCCTTGAAAGATCTCCAACAGCTCTGGCAGCTAGGCTTGCATGTTCTCCAAACTCAGCCGCTGCCTGAGCCGCAGAGGTAGCATCCTTAAATTTCCTGTTCCAATACTGCCTACCAACAGAAAATTTACCATTACCATCTTAAGGAAATGATTGCCTGTGTTCCAACCTTTCATCCTTGAAACCTAAGTGGCATGAACCACCATCATCATCACAATATTTCCTTGAAAGTTCTGCAACAGCTCTGGCCGCTAGGCTTGCATGTTCTACAAACTCAGTCACTACTTGAGCAGCTGAGGTAGAATCCTCAAATTTCATGTTCCAATTCTTCTGGCCAATAGAAAACTTACCATTACCATCTCCAGGAAATGATTGCCCAGGTTCCAACCTTTCATACTTGAAACCAAAGTGGCATGAACCACCATCATCAACACAATATTGCCTTGAAAGTTCTACAACAGCTCTGGCAGCTAGGCTTGCATGCTCTGCAAACTCAGCCGCTGCTTGAGCAGCAGAGGTAGCATCCTTAAATTTCCTGTTCCAATACTGCCTACCAACAGAAAAATTACCATTACCATCTCAAGGAAATGATTGCCCATGTTCAAACCTTTCATCCTTGAAAACCAAGTGGCACGAACCACCATCATCAACACAATATTTCCTTAAAAGTTCTGCAACAGCTCTGGCCGCTAGGCTTGCATGTTCTACAAACTCAGTCGCTACATGAGCAGCTGAGGTAGAATCCTCAAATATCATGTTCCAACTCTTCTTGCCAACAGAAAAATTACCATTACCATCTCCCAGAAATGATTGCCCATGTTCCAACCTTTCATCCTTGAAAACCAAGTGGCACGAACCACCATCATCAACACAATATTTCCTTAAAAGTTCTGCAACAGCTCTGGCCGCTAGGCTTGCATGTTCTACAAACTCAGTCGCTACATGAGCAGCTGAGGTAGAATCCTCAAATATCATGTTCCAACTCTTCTTGCCAACAGAAAAATTACCATTACCATCTCCCAGAAATGATTGCCCATGTTCCAACCTTTCATCCTT
Organism: Nicotiana tabacum; assembly: GCF_000715075.1. Lineage (NCBI taxonomy): Eukaryota > Viridiplantae > Streptophyta > Magnoliopsida > Solanales > Solanaceae > Nicotiana > Nicotiana tabacum. The sequence continues at coordinate 1,241,110 of NW_027438243.1, forward strand.
GAAACCTAAGTGGCATGAACCACCATCATCAACACAATATTGCCTTGAAAGTTCTACAACAGCTCTGGCAGCTAGGCTTGAATGTTCTGCAAACTCAGCCGCTGCTTGAGCAGCAGAGGTAGCATCCTTAAATTTCATGTTCCAACTCTTCTTGCTAATAGAAAACGTACCATTACCATCTCCCAGAAATGATTGCCCATGTTCCCAACCTTTCATCCTTGAAACCTAAGTGGCATGAACCACCATCATCAACACAATATTGCCTTGAAAGTTCTACAACAGCTCTGGCAGCTAGGCTTGAATATTCTGCAAACTCAGCCGCTGCTTGAGCAGCAGAGGTAGCATCCATAAATTTCATGTTCCAATTCTGCCTGCCAACAGAAAAATTACCATTACCATCTCCAGGAAATGATTGCCCATGTTCCAACCTTTCATCCTTGAAACCTAAGTGGCATGAACCACCATCATCAACACAATATTGCCTTGAAAGTTCTACAACAGCTCTGGCAGCTAGGCTTGCATGTTCTGCAAACTCAGCCGCTGCTTGAGCAGCAGAGGTAGCATCCTTAAATTTCATGTTCCAATTCTGCTTGCCAACAGAAAAATTACCATTACCATCTCCTGGAAATGCTTGCCCATGTTCCAACCTTTCATCCTTAAAACCTAAGTGGCATGAACCACCATCATCAACACAAAATTGCCTTGAAAGTTCTCCAACAGCTCTTGCAGCTAGGCTTGCATGTTCTCCAAACTCAGCCGCTGCTTGAGCAGCAGTGGTAGCATCCTTTAATTTCCTGTTCCAATACTTCCTACCAACAGAAAAATTACCATTACCATATCAAGGAAATGATTGCCGATGTTCTAACCTTTCATCCTTGAAACCTAAGTGGCTTGAACCACCATCATCAACACAATATTGCCTTGAAAGTTCTCCAACAGCTCTGGCAGCTAGGTTTGCATGTTCTCCAAACTCAGCCGCTGCTTGAGCAGCAGCGGTAGCTTCCTTAAATTTCACGTTCCATTACTGCCTACCAACAGAAAAATTACCATTACCATCTCAAGGAAATGATTGCCCATGTTCCAACCATTCATCTTTGAAACCTAAGTGGCATGAACCAACATCATCAACACAATATTGCCTTGAAAGTTCTACAATAACTCTGGCAGCTAGGCTTGCATGTTCTGCAAACTCAGCCGTTGTTTGAGTAGCAGAGGTAGCATCCTTAAATTTCATATTCCAATTCTACCTGCAAACAGAAAAATTACCATTACCATCTCCAGGAAATGATTACCCATGTTCCAACCTTTTATCCTTGAAACCTAAGCGGCATGAACCACCATCATCAACACAATATTGCCTTGAAAGTTCTACAATAGCTCTGGCAGCTAGGCTTGCATGTTCTGCAAGCTCAGCCGCAGCTTGAGCAGTAGAGGTAGTATCCTTAAATTTCAAGTTCCAATTCTTCTTGCCAACAGAAAAATTTCCATTACCATCTCTAGGAAATGCTTACCCATGTTTCAACCTTTTATCCTTGAAACCTAAGTGGCATGAACCACCATCATCAACACAATATTGCCTTGAAAGTTCTCCAACAGCTCTGGCAGCTAGGCTTGCATGTTCTCAAAACTCAGCCGCTGCTTGAGCAGCAGAGGTAGTATCCTTAAATTTCATGTTCCAATTCTGCTTGCTAACAGAAAAATTACCAGTACCATCTCCAGGAAATGATTGCCCATGTTCCAACCATTCATCCTTGAAACCTAAGTGGCATGAACCACCATCATCAACACAATATTGCCTTGAAAGTTCTACAACAGCTCTGGCAACTAGGCTTGCATGTTCTGCAAACTCAGCCGCTGCTTGAGCAGCAGAGGTAGCATCCTTAAATTTCCTGTTCCAATACTGCCTACCAATAGAAAAATTACATTACCATCTCAAGGAAATGATTGCCCATGTTCAAACCTTTCATCCTTGAAAACTAAGTGGCATGAACCACCATCATAAACACAATATTTCCTTGAAAGTTCTGCAACAGCTCTGGCCGCTAGGCTTGCATGTTCTACAAACTCAGTCGCTACTTGAGCAGCTGAGGTAGAATCCTCAAATTTCATGTTCCAATTCTTCTTGCCAATAGAAAACTTACCATTACCATCTCCAGGAAATGATTGCCCATGTTCCAACCTTTCATCCTTGAAACCTAAGTGGCATGAACCACCATCATCAACACAGTATTGCCTTGAATGTTCTCCAACAGCTCTGGCAGCTAGGCTTGCATGTTCTCCAAACTCAGCCGCTGCTTGAGCAGCAGAGGTAGCATCCCTAAATTTCCTGTTCCAATACTGCCTACCAACAGAAAAATTACAATTACCATCTCAAGGAAATGATTGCCCATGTTCCAACCTTTCATCGATGAAACCTAAGTGGCATGAACCACCTTCATCAACACAATATTTCTTTGAAAGTTCTGCAACAACTCTGGCCGCTAGGCTTGCATGTTCTACAAACTCAGTCGCTACTTGAGCAGTTGAGGTAGAATCCTCAAATTTCATGTTCCAACTCTTCTTACCAATAGAAAACTTACCATTACCATCTCCCAGAAATGATTGCCCATGTTCCAACCTTTCATCCTTGAAACCTAAGTGGCATGAACCACCATCATCAACACAATATTGCCTTGAAAGTTCTCCAACAGCTCTGGCAGCTAGGCTTGCATGTTCTCAAAACTCAGCCGCTGCTTGAGCAGCAGAGGTAGTATCCTTAAATTTCATGTTCCAATTCTGCTTGCCAACAGAAAAATTACCATTACCATCTCCAGGAAATGCTTGCCCATGTTCCAACCTTTCATCCTTAAAACCTAAGTGGCATGAACCACCATCATCAACACAATATTGCCTTGAAAGATCTCCAACAGCTCTGGCAGCTAGGCTTGCATGTTCTCCAAACTCAGCCGCTGCTTGAGCCGCAGAGGTAGCATCCTTAAATTTCCTGTTCAAATACTGCCTACCAACAGAAAATTTACCATTACCATCTCAAGGAAATGATTGCCCATGTTCCAACCTTTCATCCTTGAAACCTAAGTGGCATGAACCACCATCATCATCACAATATTTCCTTGAAAGTTCTGCAACAGCTCTGGCCGCTAGGCTTGCATGTTCTACAAACTCAGTCGCTACTTGAGCAGCTGAGGTAGAATCCTCAAATTTCATGTTCCAATTCTTCTTGCCAATAGAAAACTTACCATTACCATCTCCAGGAAATGATTGCCCATGTTCCAACCTTTCATCCTTGAAACCTAAGTGGCATGAACCACCATCATCAACACAATATTGCCTTGAAAGTTCTACAACAGCTCTGGCAGCTAGGCTTGCATGTTCTGCAAACTCAGCCGCTGCTTGAGCAGCAGAGGTAGCATCCTTAAATTTCCTATTCCAATACTGCCTACCAATAGAAAAATTACCATTACCATCTCAAGGAAATGATTGCCCATGTTCAAACCTTTCATCCTTGAAAACTAAGTGGCATGAACCACCATCATTAACACAATATTTCCTTGAAAGTTCTGCAACAGCTCTGGCCACTAGGCTTGCATGTTCTACAAACTCAGTCGCTACTTGAGCAGCTGAGGTAGAATCCTCAAATTTCATGTTCCAATTCTTCTTGCCAATAGAAAACTTACCATTACCATCTCCAGGAAATGATTGCCCATGTTCCAACCTTTCATCCTTGAAACCTAAGTGGCATGAACAACCATCATCAACACAGTATTGCCTTGAATGTTCTCCAACAGCTCTGGCAGCTAGGCTTGCATGTTCTCCAAACTCAGCCGCTGCTTGAGCAGCAGAGGTAGCATCCCTAAATTTCCTGTTCCAATACTGCCTACAAACAGAAAAATTACAATTACCAACTCAAGGAAATGATTGCCCATGTTCCAACCTTTCATCGTTGAAACCTAAGTGGCATGAACCACCTTCATCAACACAATATTTCCTTGAAAGTTCTGCAACAACTCTGGCCGCTAGGCTTGCATGTTCTACAAAGTCAGTCGCTACTTGAGCAGTTTAGGTAGAATCCTCAAATTTCATGTTCCAACTCTTCTTGCCAATAGAAAACTTACCATTACCATCTCCCAGAAATGATTGCCCATGTTCCAACTTTTCATCCATGAAACATAAGTGGCATGAACCACCATCATCAACACAATATTGCCTTGAAAGTTCTACAACAGCTCTGGCAGCTAGGCTTGCATGTTCTGCAAACTCAGCTGCTGCTTGAGCAGCAGAGGTAGCATCCTTAAATTTCATGTTCCAATTCTGCTTGCCAACAGAAAAATTACCATTACCATCTCCAGGAAATGCTTGCCCATGTTCAAACCTTTCATCCTTAAAACCTAAGTGGCATGAACCACCATCATCAACACAAAATTGCCTTGAAAGTTCTCCAACAGCTCTGGCAGCTAGGCTTGCATGTTCTCCAAACTCAGCCGCTGCTTGAGCAGCAGTGGTAGCATCCTTAAATTTCCTGTTCCAATACTGCCTACCAACAGAAAAATTACCATTACCATATCAAGGAAATGATTGCCCATGTTCTAACCTTTCATCCTTGAAACCTAAGTGGCTTGAACCACCATCATCAACACAATATTGCCTTGAAAGTTCTCCAACAGCTCTGGCAGCTAGGTTTGCATGTTCTCCAAACTCAGCCGCTGCTTGAGCAGCAGAGGTAGCATCCTTAAATTTCACGTTCCAATACTGCCTACCAACAGAAAAATTACCATTACCATCTCAAGGAAATGATTGCCCATGTTCCAACCTTTCATCCTTGAAACCTAAGTGGCATGAACCACCATCATCAACACAATATTGCATTTAAAGTTCTACAACAGCTCTGGCAGCTAGGCTTGCTGTTCTGCAAGCTCAGCCGCTGCTTGAGAAGTAGAGGTAGTATCCTTAAATTTCATGTTCCAATTCTGCTTGCCAACAGAAAAATTAGCATTACCATCTCTTGGAAATGCTTGCCCATGTTTCAACCTTTCATCCTTGAAACCTAAGTGGCATGAACCACCATTATCAACACAATATTGCCTTGAAAGTTCTCCAACAGCTCTGGCAGCTAGGCTTGCATGTTCTCCAAACTCAGCCGCTGCTTGAGCAGCAGAGGTAGCATCCTTAAATTTCATGTTCCAATACTGCCTACCTACATAAAAATTACCATTACCATCTCAAGGAAATGATTGCCCATGTTCCAACCTTTCAGTCTTAAAACCTAAGTGGCATGAACCGCCATCATCAACACAATATTTCCTTGAAAGTTCTACAACAGCGCTGGCCGCTAGGCTTGCATGTTCTGCAAACTCAGTCGCTACTTGAGCAGCTGAGGTAGAATCCTCAAATTTCATGTTCCAATTCTGCTTGCCAACAGAAAAATTACCATTACCATCTCCAGGAAATGCTTGCCCATGTTCAAAACTTTCATCGTTGTAACCTAAGTGGCATGAACCACCATCATCAACACAATATTGCCTTGAAAGTTCTCAAACAGATCTGGCAGCTAGGCTTGCATGTTCTCCAAACTCAGCCGCTGCTTGAGCAGCAGAGGTAGCATCCCTAAATTTCCTGTTCCAATACTGCCTACCAACAGAAAAATTACAATTACCATCTCAAGGAAATGATTGCCCATGTTCCAACCTTTCATCGTTGAAACCTAAGTGGCATGAACCACCTTCATCAACACAATATTTCCTTGAAAGTTCTGCAACAACTCTGGCCGCTAGGCTTTCATGTTCTACAAACTCAGTCGCTACTTGAGCAGTTGAGGTAGAATCCTCAAATTTCATGTTCCAACTCTTCTTGCCAATAGAAAACTTACCATTACCATCTCCCAGAAATGATTGCCCATGTTCCAACCTTTCATCCTTGAAACCTAAGTGGCATGAACCACCATCATCAACGCAATATTGCATTGAATGTTCTACAACAGCTCTGGCAGCTAGGCTTGCATGTTCTACAAACTTAGCCACTGCTTGAGCAGCAGAGGTAGCATCCTTAAATTTCATGTTCCAATTCTGCTTGCCAACAGAAAAATTACCATTACCATCTCCAGGAAATGCTTGCGCATGTTCCAACCTTTCATCCTTAAAACCTAAGTGGCATGAACCACCATCATCAACACAAAATTGCCTTGAAAGTTCTCCAATAGCTCTGGCAGCTAGGCTTGCATGTTCTCCAAACTCAGCCGCTGCTTGAGCAGTAGTGGTAGCATCTTTAAATTTCCTGTTCCAATACTGCCTACCAACAGAAAAATTACCATTACCATATCAAGGAAATGATTGCCCATGTTCTAACCTTTCATCCTTGAAACCTAAGTGGCTTGAACCACCATCATCAACACAATATTGCCTTGAAAGTTCTCCAACAGCTCTGGCAGCTAGGTTTGCATGTTCTCCAAACTCAGCCGCTGCTTGAGCAGGAGAGGTAGCTTCCTTAAATTTCATGTTCCATTACTGCCTACCAACAGAAAAATTACCATTACCATCTCAAGGAAATTATTGCCCATGTTCCAAGCATTCATCCTTGAAACCTAAGTGGAATGAACCACCATCATCAATACAATATTGCCTTGAAAGTTCTCCAACAGCTCTGGCAGCTAGGCTTGCAAGTAATCCAAACTCAGCCGCTGCTTGAGCAGTAGAGGTAGCATCCTTAAATTTCATGTTCCAATACTGCCTACCAACAGAAAAATTACCATTAACACCTCAAGGAAATGATTTCACATGTTCCAACCTTTCATCCTTGAAACCTAAGTGGCATGAACCAACATCATCAACACAATATTGCCTTGAAAGTTCTACAACAACTCTGGCAGCTAGGCTTGCATGTTCTGGAAACTCAGCCGTTGTTTGAGTAGCACAGGTAGCATCCTTAAATCTCATGTTCCAATTCTACCTACCAATAGAAAAATTACCATTACCATCTCCAGGAAATGATTACCCATGTTCCAACCTTTTATCCTTGAAACCTAAGCGGCATGAACCACCATCATCAACACAATATTGCCTTGAAAGTTCTACAATAGCTCTGGCAGCTAGGCTTGCATGTTCTGCAAGCTCAGCCGCTGCTTGAGAAGTAGAGGTAGTATCCTTAAATTTCATGTTCCAATTCTGCTTGCCAACAGAAAAATTACCATTACCATCTCTAGGAAATGCTTGCCCATGTTTCAACCTTTCATTCTTGAAACCTAAGTGGCATGAACCACCATCAACAACACAATATTGCCTTGAAAGTTCTCCAACAGCTCTGGCAGCTAGGCTTGCATGTTCTCCAAACTCAGCCGCTGCTTGAGCAGCAGAGGAAGTATCCTTAAATTTCATGTTCGAATTCTGCTTGCCAACAGAAAAATTCCCATTACCATCTCCAGGAAATGCTTGCCCATGTTCCAACCTTTAATCCTTAAAACCTAAGTGGCATGAACCACCATCATCAACACAATATTGCCTTGAAAGCTCTCCAACAGCTCTGGTAGCTGGGCTTGCATGTTCTCCAAACTCAGCCGCTGCTTGAGCAGCAGAGGTAGCATCCTTAAATTTCCTGTTCCAATACTGCCTACCAATAGAAAAATTACCATTACCATCGCAAGGAAATGATTGCCCATGTTCTAACCTTTCATCCTTGAAACCTAAGTGGCATGAACCACCATCATCAACATAATATTTCCTTGAAAGTTCTGCAACAGCTCTGGCCGCTAGGCTTGCATGTTCTACAAACTTAGTCGCTACTTGAGCAGCTGAGGTAGAATCCTCAAATTTCATGTTCCAATTCTTCTTGCCAATAGAAAACTTACCATTACCATCTCCAGGAAATGATTGCCCATGTTCCAACCTTTCATCCTTGAAACCTAAGTGGCATGAACCACCATCATCAACACAATATTGCCTTGAATGTTCTACAACAGCTCTGGCAGCTAGGCTTGCATGTTCTGCAAACTCAGCCGCTGCTTGAGCAGCAGAGGTAGCATCCTTAAATTTCATGTTCCAATTCTGCTTGCCAATAGAAAAATTACCATTACCATCTCCAGGAAATACTTGCCCATGTTCAAAACTTTCATCGTTATAACATAAGTGGCATGATCTACCATCATCAACACAATATTGCCTTGAAAGTTCTACAACAGCTCTGGCAGCTAGGCCTGCATCTTCTGCAAACGCAGCCGCTGCTTGAGCACCAGAGGTAGTATCCTTAAATTTCATGTTCCTATTCTGCTTGCCAACAGAAAAATTACCATTACCATCTCCAGGAAATGCTTTCCCATGTTCCAACCTTTCATCCTTGATACCGAAGTGGCATGAACCACCATCATCAACACAATATTGCCTTGAAAGTTCTCCAACAGCTCTGGCAGCTAAGTTTGCATGTTCTCCAAACTCAGTCGCTGCTTGAGCAGCAGAGGTAGTATCCTTAAATTTCATGTTCCAATTCTGCTTGCCAACAGAAAAATTACCATTACCATCTCCAGGAAATGCTTGCCCATGTTCCAACCTTTCATCCTTAAAACCTAAGTGGCATGAACCACCATCATCAACACAATATTGCCTTGAAAGTTCTCCAACAGCTCTGGCAGCTAGGCTTGCATGTTCTCCAAACTCAGTATCTACTTGAGCAGCAGAGGTAGCATCCTTAAATTTCATGTTCCAATACTGCCTACCAATAGAAAAATTACCATTACCATCTCAAGGAAATGATTGCCCATGTTCCAACCTTTCATCCTTGAAACCTAAGTGGCATTAACCACCATCATCAAATCAATATTTCCTTGAAAGTTCTCCAACAGCTCTGGCAGCTAGGTTTGCATGTCCTCCAAACTCAGCCGCTGCTTGAGCAGCAGAGGTAGCATCCTTAAATTTCACGTTCCAATACCGCTTACCAACAGAAATATTACCATTACCATCTCAAGGAAATGATTGCTCATGTTTCAACCTTTTATCCTTGAAACCTAAGTGGCATGAACCACCATCATCAATACAATATTGCCTTGAAAGTTCTCCAACAGCTATGGCAGCTAGGCTTGCATGTTCTCCAAACTCAGCCGCTGCTTGAGCAGCAGAGGTAGTATCCTTAAATATCATGTTCCAATTCTGCTTGCCAACAGAAAAATTACCATTACCATCTCCAGGAAATGCTTGCCCATGTTCAAAACTTTCATCGTTGAAACCTAAGTGGCATGAACCACCATCATCAACATAATATTGCCTTGAAAGTTCTCCAACAGCTCTGGCAGCTAGGCTTGCATGTTCTCCAAACTCAGCTGCTGCTTGAGCAGCAGAGGTAGCATCCTTAAATTTCATGTTCCAATACTGCCTACCTACATAAAAATTACCATTACCATCTCAAGGAAATGATTACACATGTTCCAACCTTTCATCCTTGAAACCTAAGTGGCATGAACCGCCATCATCAACACAATATTTCCTTGAAAGTTCTACAAACAGCGCTGGCCGCTAGGCTTGCATGTTCTGCAAACTCAGTCGCTACTTGAGCAGCTGAGGTAGAATCCTCAAATTTCATGTTCCAATTCTGCTTGCCAACAGAAAAATTACCATTACCATCTCCAGGAAATGCTTGCCCATGTTCAAAACTTTCATCGTTGTAACCTAAGTGGCATGAACCACCATCATCAACACAATATTGCCTTGAAAGTTCTCAAACAGATCTGGCAGCTAGGCTTGCATGTTCTCCGAACTCAGTCGCTGCTTGAGCAGCAGAGGTAGTATCCTTAAATTTCATGTTCCAATTCTGTTTGCCAACAGAAAAATTACCATTACCATCTCCAGGAAACGCTTGCCCATGTTCCAACCTTTCATCCTTGAAACCTAAGTCGCATGAACCACCATCATCAACACAATATTGCCTTGAAAGTTCTCCAACAGCTCTGGCAGCTAGGTTTGCATGTTCTCCAAACTCAGCTGCTGCTTGAGCAGCAGAGGTAGTATCCTTAAATATCATGTTCGAATTCTGCTTGCCAACAGAAAAATTACCATTACCATCTCCAGGAAGTGCTTGCCCATGTTCAAAACTTTCATCGTTGAAACCTAAGTGGCATGAACCACCATCATCAACATAATATTGCCCTGAAAGTTCTCCAACAGCTCTGGCAGCTACGTTTGCATGTTCTCCAAACTCAGTCGCTGCTTGAGCAGCAGACGTAGTATCCTTAAATTTCATGTTCCAATTCTGCTTGCCAACAGAAAAATTACCATTACCATCTACAGAAAATGCTTGCCCATGTTCAAAACTTTCATCGTTGAAACCTAAGTGGCATGAACCACCATCATCAACACAATATTGCCTTGAAAGTTCTCCAACAGCTCTGGCAGCTAGGCTTACATGTTCTCCAAACTCAGCCGCTGCTTGAGCAGCATAGGTAGCATCCTTAAATTTCATGTTCCAATAGTGCCTACCAACAGAAAAATTACCATTACCATCTCAAGGAAATGATTGCCCATGTTCCAACCTTTCATCCTTGAAACCTAAGTGGCATTAACCACCATCATCAACACAATATTGCCTTGAAAGTTCTCCAACAGCTCTGGCAACTAGGTTTGCATGTTCTCCAAACTCAGCCGCTGCTTGAGCAGCAGAGGTAGCATTCTTAAATTTCACGTTCCAATACTGCTTACCAACAGAAATATTACCATTACCATCTCAAGGAAATGATTGCTCATGTTCCAACCTTTTATCCTTGAAACCTAAGTGGCATGAACCACCATCATCAATACAATATTGCCTTGAAAGTTCTCCAACAGCTCTGGCAGCTAGGCTTGCATGTTCTCCAAACTCAGCCGCTGCTTGAGCAGCAGAGGTAGTATCCTTAAATATCATGTTCCAATTCTGCTTGCCAACAGAAAAATTACCATTACCATCTCCAGGAAATGCTTGCCCATGTTCAAAACTTTCATCGTTGAAACCTAAGTGGCATGAACCACCATCATCAACATAATATTGCCTTGAAAGTTCTCCAACAGATCTGGCAGCTAGGCTTGCATGTTCTCCAAACTCAGCCGCTTCTTGAGCAGCAGAGGTAGCATCCGTAAATTTCATGTTCCAATACTGCCTACCTACATAAAAATTACCATTACCATCTCAAGGAAATGATTGCCCATGTTCCAACCTTTCATCCTTGAAACCTAAGTGGCATGAACCGCCATCATCAACACAATATTGCCTTGAAAGTTCTACAACAGCGCTGGCCGCTAGGCTTGCATGTTCTGCAAACTCAGTCGCTACTTGAGTAGCTGAGGTAGAATCCTCAAATTTCATGTTCCAATTCTACTTGCCAACAGAAAAATTACCATTACCATCTCCAGGAAATGCTTGCCCATGTTCAAAACTTTCATCGTTGTAACCTAAGTGGCATGAACTACCATCATCAACACAATATTGCCTTGAAAGTTCTACAACAGCTCTGGCAGCTAGGCTTGCATGTTCTGCAAACTCAGCCGCTGCTTGAGCAACAGAGGTAGTATCCTTAAATTTCATGTTCCAATTCTGCTTGCCAACAGAAAAATTACAATTACCATCTCCGGGAAATGCTTGCCCTTGTTCCAACCTTTCATCCTTGAAACCTAAGTGGCATGAACCACCATCATCAACACAATATTGCCTTGGAAGTTCTCCAACAGCTCTGGCAGCTAAGTTAGCATGTTCTCCAAACTCAGCCGCTGCTTGAGCAGCAGACGTAGTATCCTTAAATTTCATGTTCCAATTCTGCTTGTCAACAGAAAAATTACCATTACCATCTACAGGAAATGCTTGCCCATGTTCCAAACTTTCATCATTGAAACCTAAGTGGCATGAACCACCATCATCAACACAATATTGCCTTGAAAGTTCTACAACAGCTCTGGCAGCTAGGATTGCATGTTCTGCAAACTCAGCCGCTGCTTGAGCAGCAGAGGTAGTATCCTTAAATATCATGTTCGAATTCTGCTTGCCAACAGAAAAATTACCATTACCATCTCCAGGAAGTGCTTGCCCATGTTCAAAAATTTCATCGTTGAAACCTAAGTGGCATGAACCACCATCATCAACATAATATTGCCCTGAAAGTTCTCCAACAGCTCTGGCAGCTAGGCTTTCATGTTCTCCAAACACAGCCGCTGCTTGAGCAGCAGAGGAAGCATCCTTAAATTTCATATTCCAATTCTGCTTGCCAACAGAAAAATTACCATTACCATCTACAGGAAATGCTTGCCCATGTTCAAAACTATCATCGTTGAAACCTAAGTGGCATGAACCACCATCATCAACAAAATATTGCCTTGAAATTCTCCAACGGCTCTGGCAGCTAGGCTTGCATGTTCTCCAAACTCAGCCACTGCTTGAGCAGCAGAGGTAGTATCCTTAAATTTCATGTTCCAATTCTGCTTGCCAACAGAAAAATTACCATTACCATCTCAAGGAAATGCTTGCCCATGTTCCAACCTTTCATCCTTGAAACCTAAATGGCATGAACCACCATCATCAACACAATATTGCCTTGAAAGTTCTCCAACAGCTCTGGCAGCTACGTTTGCATGTTCTCCAAACTCAGTCGCTGCTTGAGCAGCAGAGGAAGCATCCTTAAATTTCATGTTCCAATTCTGCTTGCCAACAGAAAAATTACCATTACCATCTACAGAAAATGCTTGCCCATGTTCAAAACTTTCATCGTTGAAACCTAAGTGGCATGAACCACCATCATCAACACAATATTGCCTTGAAAGTTCTCCAACAGCTCTGGCAGCTAGGCTTGCATGTTCTCCAAACTCAGCCGCTGCTTGAGCAGCATAGGTAGCATCCTTAAATTTCATGTTCCAATAGTGCCTACCAACAGAAAAATTACCATTACCATCTCAAGGAAATGATTGCCCATGTTCCAACCTTTCATCCTTGAAACCTAAGTGGCATTAACCACCATCATCAACACAATATTGCCTTGAAAGTTCTCCAACAGCTCTGGCAACTAGGTTTGCATGTTCTCCAAACTCAGCCGCTGCTTGAGCAGCAGAGGTAGCATTCTTAAATTTCACGTTCCAATACTGCTTACCAACAGAAATATTACCATTACCATCTCAAGGAAATGATTGCTCATGTTCCAACCTTTTATCCTTGAAACCTAAGTGGCATGAACCACCATCATCAATACAATATTGCCTTGAAAGTTCTCCAACAGCTCTGGCAGCTAGGCTTGCATGTTCTCCAAACTCAGCCGCTGCTTGAGCAGCAGAGGTAGTATCCTTAAATATCATGTTCCAATTCTGCTTGCCAACAGAAAAATTACCATTACCATCTCCAGGAAATGCTTGCCCATGTTCAAAACTTTCATCGTTGAAACCTAAGTGGCATGAACCACCATCATCAACATAATATTGCCTTGAAAGTTCTCCAACAGATCTGGCAGCTAGGCTTGCATGTTCTCCAAACTCAGCCGCTTCTTGAGCAGCAGAGGTAGCATCCGTAAATTTCATGTTCCAATACTGCCTACCTACATAAAAATTACCATTACCATCTCAAGGAAATGATTGCCCATGTTCCAACCTTTCATCCTTGAAACCTAAGTGGCATGAACCGCCATCATCAACACAATATTGCCTTGAAAGTTCTACAACAGCGCTGGCCGCTAGGCTTGCATGTTCTGCAAACTCAGTCGCTACTTGAGCAGCTGAGGTAGAATCCTCAAATTTCATGTTCCAATTCTGCTTGCCAACAGAAAAATTACCATTACCATCTCCAGGAAATGCTTGCCCATGTTCAAAACTTTCATCGTTGTAACCTAAGTGGCATGAACTACCATCATCAACACAATATTGCCTTGAAAGTTCTACAACAGCTCTGGCAGCTAGGCTTGCATGTTCTGCAAACTCAGCCGCTGCTTGAGCAACAGAGGTAGTATCCTTAAATTTCATGTTCCAATTTCTGCTTGCCAACAGAAAAATTACAATTACCATCTCCGGGAAATGCTTGCCCTTGTTCCAACCTTTCATCCTTGAAACCTAAGTGGCATGAACCACCATCATCAACACAATATTGCCTTGGAAGTTCTCCAACAGCTCTGGCAGCTAAGTTAGCATGTTCTCCAAACTCAGCCGCTGCTTGAGCAGCAGACGTAGTATCCTTAAATTTCATGTTCCAATTCTGCTTGTCAACAGAAAAATTACCATTACCATCTACAGGAAATGCTTGCCCATGTTCCAAACTTTCATCATTGAAACCTAAGTGGCATGAACCACCATCATCAACACAATATTGCCTTGAAAGTTCTACAACAGCTCTGGCAGCTAGGATTGCATGTTCTGCAAACTCAGCCGCTGCTTGAGCAGCAGAGGTAGTATCCTTAAATATCATGTTCGAATTCTGCTTGCCAACAGAAAAATTACCATTACCATCTCCAGGAAGTGCTTGCCCATGTTCAAAAATTTCATCGTTGAAACCTAAGTGGCATGAACCACCATCATCAACATAATATTGCCATGAAAGTTCTCCAACAGCTCTGGCAGCTAGGCTTTCATATTCTCCAAACACAGCCGCTGCTTGAGCAGCAGAGGAAGCATCCTTAAATTTCATATTCCAATTCTGCTTGCCAACAGAAAAATTACCATTACCATCTACAGGAAATGCTTGCCCATGTTCAAAACTATAATCGTTGAAACCTAAGTGGCATGAACCACCATCATCAACAAAATATTGCCTTGAAATTCTCCAACGGCTCTGGCAGCTAGGCTTGCATGTTCTCCAAACTCAGCCACTGCTTGAGCAGCAGAGGTAGTATCCTTAAATTTCATGTTCCAATTCTGCTTGCCAACAGAAAAATTACCATTACCATCTCAAGGAAATGCTTGCCCATGTTCCAACCTTTCATCCTTGAAACCTAAATGGCATGAACCACCATCATCAACACAATATTGCCTTGAAAGTTCTCCAACAGCTCTGGCAGCTACGTTTGCATGTTCTCCAAACTCAGTCGCTGCTTGAGCAGCAGACGTAGTATCCTTAAATTTCATGTTCCAATTCTGCTTGCCAACAGAAAAATTACCATTACCATCTACAGAAAATGCTTGCCCATGTTCAAAACTTTCATCGTTGAAACCTAAGTGGCATGAACCACCATCATCAACACAATATTGGATTGAAAGTTCTCCAACAGCTCTGGCAGCTAGGCTTGCATGTTCTCCAAACTCAGCCGCTGCTTGAGCAGCATAGGTAGCGTCCTTAAATTTCATGTTCCAATACTGCCTACCAACAGAAAAATTATCATTACCATCTCAAGGAAATGATTGCTCATGTTCCAACCTATTATCCTTGAAACCTAAGTGGCATGAACCACCATCATCAATACAATATTGCCTTGAAAGTTCTCCAACAGCTCTGGCAGCTAGGCTTGCATGTTCTCCAAACTCAGCCGCTGCTTGAGCAGCAGAGGTAGTATCCTTAAATATCATGTTCCAATTCTGCTTGCCAACAGAAAAATTACCATTACCATCTCCAGGAAATGCTTGCCCATGTTCAAAACTTTCATCGTTGAAACCTAAGTGGCATGAACCACCATCATCAACATAATATTGCCTTGAAAGTTCTCCAACAGCTCTGGCAGCTAGGCTTGCATGTTCTCCAAACTCAGCCGCTGCTTGAGCAGCATAGGTAGCATCCTTAAATTTCATGTTCCAATACTGCCTACCAACAGAAAAATTACCATTACCATCTCAAGGAAATGATTGCCCATGTTCCAACCTTTCATCCTTGAAACCTAAGTGGCATGAACCGCCATCATCAATGCAATATTTCCTTGAAAGTTCTACAACAGCGCTGGCCGCTAGGCTTGCATGTTCTGCAAACTCAGTCGCTACTTGAGCAGCTGAGGTAGAATCCTCAAATTTCATGTTCCAATTCCGCTTGCCAACAGAAAAATTACCATTACCATCTCCAGGAAATGCTTGCCCATGTTCAAAACTTTCATCGTTGTAACCTAAGTGGCATGAACTACCATCATCAACACAATATTGCCTTGAAAGTTCTACAACAGCTCTGGCAGCTAGTCTTGCATGTTCTGCAAACTCAGCCGCTACTTGAGCAGCAGAGGTAGTATCCTTAAATTTCATGTTCCAATTCTGCTTGCCAACAGAAAAATTACCATTACCATCTCTCGGAAATGCTTGCCCATGTTCCAACCTTTCATCCTTGAAACCTAAGTGGCAAGAACCACTATTATCAACACAATATTTCCTTGAAAGTTCTCCAACAGCTCTGGCAGCTAGGCTTGCATGTTCTGCAAACTCAGCCGCTGCTTGAGCAGCAGAGGTAGCATCCTTAAATTTCATGTTCCTATTCTGCCTGCCAACAGAAAAATTACCATTACCATCTCCAGGAAATGATTGCCCATGTTCCAACCTTTCATCTTGT
This sequence comes from Nicotiana tabacum, assembly GCF_000715075.1. Classification (NCBI taxonomy): domain Eukaryota; kingdom Viridiplantae; phylum Streptophyta; class Magnoliopsida; order Solanales; family Solanaceae; genus Nicotiana; species Nicotiana tabacum. Next base: position 1,257,535 of record NW_027438243.1, read on the forward strand.
AAACCTAAGTGGCATGAACCACCATCATGAACATAATATTGCCTTGAAAGTTCTCCAACAGCTCTGGCAGCTAGGCTTGCATGTTCTCCAAACTCAGCCTCTACTTGAGCAGCAGAGGTAGCATCCTTAAATTTCCTGTTCCAATACTGCCTACCAACAGAAAAATTACCATTACCATCTCAAGGAAATGATTGCCCATGTTCCAACCTTTCATCCTTGAAACCTAAGTGGCATGAACCGCCATCATCAACATAATATTTCCTTGAAAGTTCTACAACAGCGCTGGCCGCTAAGCTTGCATGTTCTGCAAACTCAGTAGCTACTTGAGCAGCTGAGGTAGAATCCTCAAATTTCAAGTTCTAATTCTGCTTGCCAATAGAAAACTTACCATTACCATCTCCAGGAAATGATTGTCCATGTTCCAACCTTTCATCCTTGAAACCTAAGTGGCATGAACTACCATCATCAACACAATATTGCCTTGAAAGTTCTACAACAGCTCTGGCAGCTAGGCTTGCATGTTCTGCAAACTAAGCCGCTGCTTGAGCAGCAGAGGTAGTATCCTTAAATTTCATGTTCCAATTCTGCTTGCCAACAGAAAACTTACCATTACCATCTCCAAGAAATGCTTGCCCATGTTCCAATCTTTCATCCTTGAAACCTAAGTGGCATGAACCACCATCATCAACACAATATTGCCTTGAAAGTTCTTCAACAGCTCTGGCGGCTATGTTTGCATGTTCTCCAAACTCAGCCGCTACTTGAGCAGCAGACGTAGTATCCTTACATTTCATGTTCCAATTCTGCTTGCCAACAAAAAAATTAAAATTACCATCTCAAGGAAATGATTGCCCATGTTCCAACCTTTCATCCTTGAAACCTAAGTGGCATGAACCACCATCATCAACACAATATTGCCTTGAAAGTTCTCCAGCAGCTCTGGCAGCTAGGCTTGCATGTTCTGCAAACTCAGCCGCTGCTTGAGCAGCAGAGATAGTATCCTTAAATTTCATGTTCCAATTCTGCTTGCCAACAGAAAAATTACCATTACCATCTCCAGGAAATGCTTGCCAATGTTCCAACCTTTCATCCTTGAAACCTAAGTGGCATGAACCACCATCATCAATATAATATTGCCTTGAATGTTCTCCAACAGCTCTGGCAGCTAGGCTTGCATATTCTCCAAACTCAGCCGCTGCTTGAGCAGCAGAGGTAGTATCCTTAAATTTCATGTTCCAATTCTGCTTGCCAACAGAAAAATTACCATTACCATCTACAGGAAATGCTTGCCCATGTTCAAAACTTTCATCATTGAAACCTAAGTGGCATGAACCACCATCATCAACACAATATTGCCTTGAAAGTTCTCCAACAGCTCTGGCAGCTAGGCTTGCATGTTCTCCAAACTCAGCCGCTGCTTGAGCAGCATAGGTAGCATCCTTAAATTTCATGTTCCAATACTGCCTACCAACAGAAAAATTACCATTACCATCTCAAGGAAATGATTGCCCATGTTCCAACCTTTCATCCTTGAAACCTAAGTGGCATGAACCGCCATCATCAATGCAATATTTCCTTGAAAGTTCTACAACAGCGCTGGCCGCTAGGCTTGCATGTTCTGCAAACTCAGTCGCTACTTGAGCAGCTGAGGTAGAATCCTCAAATTTCATGTTCCAATTCCGCTTGCCAACAGAAAAATTACCATTACCATCTCCAGGAAATGCTTGCCCATGTTCAAAACTTTCATCGTTGTAACCTAAGTGGCATGAACTACCATCATCAACACAATATTGCCTTGAAAGTTCTACAACAGCTCTGGCAGCTAGTCTTGCATGTTCTGCAAACTCAGCCGCTACTTGAGCAGCAGAGGTAGTATCCTTAAATTTCATGTTCCAATTCTGCTTGCCAACAGAAAAATTACCATTACCATCTCTCGGAAATGCTTGCCCATGTTCCAACCTTTCATCCTTGAAACCTAAGTGGCAAGAACCACTATTATCAACACAATATTTCCTTGAAAGTTCTCCAACAGCTCTGGCAGCTAAGTTTGCATGTTCTCCAAACTCAGTTGCTGCTTGAGCAGCAGACGTAGTATCCTTAAATTTCATGTTCCAATTCTGCTTGCCAATAGAAAAATTACCATTACCATCTACAGGAAATGCTTGCCCATGTTCAAAACTATCATCGTTGAAACCTAAGTGGCATGAACCACCATCATCAACAAAATATTGCCTTGAAATTCTCCAACGGCTCTGGCAGCTAGGCTTGCATGTTCTCCAAACTCAGCCACTGCTTGAGCAGCAGAGGTAGTATCCTTAAATTTCATGTTCCAATTCTGCTTGCCAACAGAAAAATTACCATTACCATATCCAGGAAATACTTGCCCATGTTCCAACCTTTCATCCTTGAAACCTAAGTGGCATGAACCACCATCATCAACACAATATTGCCTTGAAAGTTCTCCAACAGCTCTGGCAGCTAAGTTTGCATGTTCTCCAAACTCAGTTGCTGCTTGAGCAGCAGACGTAGTATCCTTAAATTTCATGTTCCAATTCTGCTTGCCAATAGAAAAATTACCATTACCATCTACAGGAAATGCTTGCCCATGTTCAAAACTATCATCGTTGAAACCTAAGTGGCATGAACCACCATCATCAACAAAATATTGCCTTGAAATTCTCCAACGGCTCTGGCAGCTAGGCTTGCATGTTCTCCAAACTCAGCCACTGCTTGAGCAGCAGAGGTAGTATCCTTAAATTTCATGTTCCAATTCTGCTTGCCAACAGAAAAATTACCATTACCATCTCAAGGAAATGCTTGCCCATGTTCCAACTTTTCATCCTTGAAACCTAAGTGGCATGAACCACCATCATCAACACAATATTGCCTTGAAAGTTCTCCAACAGCTCTGGCAGCTACGTTTGCATGTTCTCCAAACTCAGTCGCTGCTTGAGCAGCAGACGTAGTATCCTTAAATTTCATGTTCCAATTCTGCTTGCCAACAGAAAAATTACCATTACCATCTACAGGAAATGCTTGCCCATGTTCAAAACTTTCATCATTGAAACCTAAGTGGCATGAACCACCATCATCAACACAATATTGCCTTGAAAGTTCTCCAACAGCTCTGGCAGCTAGGCTTGCATGTTCTCCAAACTCAGCCGCTGCTTGAGCAGCATAGGTAGCATCCTTAAATTTCATGTTCCAATACTGCCTACCAACAGAAAAATTACCATTACCATCTCAAGGAAATGATTGCCCATGTTCCAACCTTTCATCCTTGAAACCTAAGTGGCATGAACCGCCATCATCAACGCAATATTTCCTTGAAAGTTCTACAACAGCGCTGGCCGCTAGGCTTGCATGTTCTGCAAACTCAGTCGCTGCTTGAGCAGCTGAGGTAGAATCCTCAAATTTCATGTTCCAATTCTGCTTGCCAACAGAAAAATTACCATTACCATCTCCAGGAAATGCTTGCCCATATTCAAAACTTTCATCGTTGAAATCTAAGTGGCATGAACCACCATCATCAACATAATATTGCCTTGAAAGTTCTCCAACAGCTCTGGCAGCTAGGCTTGCATGTTCTCCAAACTCAGCCGCTGCTTGAGCAGCATAGGTAGCATCCTTAAATTTCATGTTCCAATACTGCCTACCAACAGAAAAATTACCATTACCATCTCAAGGAAATGATTGCCCATGTTCCAACCTTTCATCCTTGAAACCTAAGTGGCATGAACCACCATCATCAACACAATATTGCCTTGAAAGTTCTCCAGCAGCTCTGGCAGCTAGGCTTGCATGTTCTGCAAACTCAGCCGCTGCTTGAGCAGCAGAGATAGTATCCTTAAATTTCATGTTCCAATTCTGCTTGCCAACAGAAAAATTACCATTACCATCTCCAGGAAATGCTTGCCAATGTTCCAACCTTTCATCCTTGAAACCTAAGTGGCATGAACCACCATCATCAATATAATATTGCCTTGAATGTTCTCCAACAGCTCTGGCAGCTAGGCTTGCATATTCTCCAAACTCAGCCGCTGCTTGAGCAGCAGAGGTAGTATCCTTAAATTTCATGTTCCAATTCTGCTTGCCAACAGAAAAATTACCATTACCATCTACAGGAAATGCTTGCCCATGTTCAAAACATTCATCGTTGAAACCTAAGTGGCATGAACCACCATCATCAACACAATATTGCCTTGAAAGTTCTCCAACAGCTCTGGCAGCTAGGCTTGCATGTTCTCCAAACTCAGCCGCCGCTTGAGCAGCATAGGTAGCATCCTTAAATTTCATGTTCCAATACTGCCTACCAACAGAAAAATTACCATTACCATCTCAAGGAAATGATTGCCCATGTTCCAACCTTTCATCCTTGAAACCTAAGTGGCATGAACCACCATCATCAACACAATATTGCCTTGAAAGTTCTCCAACAGCTCTGGCAGCTAAGTTTGCATGTTCTCCAAACTCAGTTGCTGCTTGAGCAGCAGACGTAGTATCCTTAAATTTCATGTTCCAATTCTGCTTGCCAACAGAAAAATTACCATTACCATCTACAGGAAATGCTTGCCCATGTTCCAAACTTTCATCATTGAATCCTAAGTGGCATGAACCACCATCATCAACACAATATTGCCTTGAAAGTTCTACAACAGCTCTGGCAGCTAGGATTGCATGTTCTGCAAACTCAGCCGCTGCTTGAGCAGCAGAGGTAGTATCCTTAAATTTCATGTTCCAATTCTGCTTGCCAACAGAAAAATTACCATTACCATCTACAGGAAATGCTTGCCCATGTTCCAAACTTTCATCATTGAATCCTAAGTGGCATGAACCACCATCATCAACACAATATTGCCTTGAAAGTTCTACAACAGCTCTGGCAGCTAGGATTGCATGTTCTGCAAACTCAGCCGCTGCTTGAGCAGCAGAGGTAGTATCCTTAAATTTCATGTTCCAATTCTGCTTGCCAACAGAAAAATTACCATTACCATCTCCAGGAAATACTTGCCCATGTTCCAACCTTTCATCCTTGAAACCTAAGTGGCATGAACCACCATCATCAACACAATATTGCCTTGAAAGTTCTCCAACAGCTCTGGCAGCTAAGTTTGCATGTTCTCCAAACTCAGTTGCTGCTTGAGCAGCAGACGTAGTATCCTTAAATTTCATGTTCCAATTCTGCTTGCCAACAGAAAAATTACCATTACCATCTACAGGAAATGCTTGCCCATGTTCCAAACTTTCATCATTGAATCCTAAGTGGCATGAACCACCATCATCAACACAATATTGCCTTGAAAGTTCTACAACAGCTCTGGCAGCTAGGATTGCATGTTCTGCAAACTCAGCCGCTGCTTGAGCAGCAGAGGTAGTATCCTTAAATTTCATGTTCCAATTCTGCTTGCCAACAGAAAAATTACCATTACCATCTCCAGGAAATACTTGCCCATGTTCCAACCTTTCATCCTTGAAACCTAAGTGGCATGAACCACCATCATCAACACAATATTGCCTTGAAAGTTCTCCAACAGCTCTGGCAGCTAAGTTTGCATGTTCTCCAAACTCAGTTGCTGCTTGAGCAGCAGACGTAGTATCCTTAAATTTCATGTTCCAATTCTGCTTGCCAATAGAAAAATTACCATTACCATCTACAGGAAATGCTTGCCCATGTTCAAAACTATCATCGTTGAAACCTAAGTGGCATGAACCACCATCATCAACAAAATATTGCCTTGAAATTCTCCAACGGCTCTGGCAGCTAGGCTTGCATGTTCTCCAAACTCAGCCACTGCTTGAGCAGCAGAGGTAGTATCCTTAAATTTCATGTTCCAATTCTGCTTGCCAACAGAAAAATTACCATTACCATCTCAAGGAAATGCTTGCCCATGTTCCAACTTTTCATCCTTGAAACCTAAGTGGCATGAACCACCATCATCAACACAATATTGCCTTGAAAGTTCTCCAACAGCTCTGGCAGCTACGTTTGCATGTTCTCCAAACTCAGTCGCTGCTTGAGCAGCAGACGTAGTATCCTTAAATTTCATGTTCCAATTCTGCTTGCCAACAGAAAAATTACCATTACCATCTACAGGAAATGCTTGCCCATGTTCAAAACTTTCATCATTGAAACCTAAGTGGCATGGACCACCATCATCAACACAATATTGCCTTGAAAGTTCTCCAACAGCTCTGGCAGCTAGGCTTGCATGTTCTCCAAACTCAGCCGCTGCTTGAGCAGCATAGGTAGCATCCTTAAATTTCATGTTCCAATACTGCCTACCAACAGAAAAATTACCATTACCATCTCAAGGAAATGATTGCCCATGTTCCAACCTTTCATCCTTGAAACCTAAGTGGCATGAACCGCCATCATCAACGCAATATTTCCTTGAAAGTTCTATAACAGTGCTTGCCGCTAGGCTTGCATGTTTTCCAAACTCAGCCGCTGCTTGAGCAGCAGAGGTAGTATCCGTAAATATCATGTTCCAATTCTGCTTGCCAACAGAAAAATTACCATTACCATCTCCAGGAAATGCTTGCCCATATTCAAAACTTTCATCGTTGAAATCTAAGTGGCATGAACCACCATCATCAACATAATATTGCCTTGAAAGTTCTCCAACAGCTCTGGCAGCTAGGCTTGCATGTTCTCCAAACTCAGCCGCTGCTTGAGCAGCATAGGTAGCATCCTTAAATTTCATGTTCCAATACTGCCTACCAACAGAAAAATTACCATTACCATCTCAAGGAAATGATTGCCCATGTTCCAACCTTTCATCCTTGAAACCTAAGTGGCATGAACCGCCATCATCAACGCAATTTTTCCTTGAAAGTTCTACAACAGCGCTGGCTGCTAGGCTTGCATGTTCTACAAACTCAGTCGCTACTTGAGCAGCTGAGGTAGAATCCTCAAATTTCATGTTCCAATTCTGCTTGCCAACAGAAAAATTACCATTACCATCTCCAGGAAATGCTTGCCCATGTTCAAAACATTCATCGTTGTAACCTAAGTGGCATGAACTACCATCATCAATACAATATTGCCTTGAAAGTTCTACAACAGCTCTGGCAGCTAGCTTGCATGTTCTGCAAACTCAGCCGTTGCTTGAGCAGCAGAGGCAGTATCCTTAAATTTCATGTTCCAATTCTGCTTGCCAACAGAAAAATTACCATTACCATCTCCAGGAAATGCTTGCCCATGTTCCAACCTTTCATCCTTGAAACCTAAGTGGCATGAACCACCATCATCAACACAATATTGCCTTGAAAGTTCTTCAACAGCTCTAGCAGCTAAGTTTGCATGTTCTCCAAACTCAGCCGCTGCTCGAGCAGCAGACGTAGTATCCTTACATTTCATGTTCCAATTCTGCTTGCCAACAGAAAAATTAAAATTACCATCTCAAGGAAATGATTGCCCATGATCCAACCTTTCATCCTTGAAACCCAAGTGGCATGAACCACCATCATCAACACAATATTGCCTTGAAAGTTCTCCAGCAGCTCTGGCAGCTAGGTTTGCATGTTCTCCAAACTCAGCGGCTGCTTGAGCAGCAGAGGTAGCATCCTTAAATTTCACGTTCCAATACTGCCTACCAACAGAAAAATTACCATTACCATCTCAAGGAAATGATTGCCCATGTTCCAACCTTTCATCCTTGAAACCTAAGTGGCGTGAACCACCATTATCAATAAAATATTGCCTTGAAAGTTCTCCAACAGCTTTGGCAGCTAGGCTTGCATATTCTCCAAACTCAGCCGCTGCTTGAGCAGCAGAGGTAGTATCCTTAAATTTCATGTTCCAATTCTGCTAGCCAACAGAAAAATTACCATTACCATCTCCAGGAAACGCTTGCCCATGTTCCAACATTTCATCCTTAAAACCTAAGTGGCATGAACCACCATCATGGACATAATATTGCCTTGAAAGATCTCCAACAGCTCTGGCAGCTAGGCTTGCATGTTCTCCAAACTCAGCCTCTACTTGAGCAGCAGAGGTAGCATCCTTAAATTTCCTGTTCCAATACTGCCTACCAACAGAAAAATTACCATTACCATCTCAAGGAAATGATTGCCCATGTTCCAACCTTTCATCCTTGAAATCTAAGTGGCATGAACCGCCATCATCAACATAATATTTCCTTGAAAGTTCTACAACAGCGCTGGCCGCTAAGCTTGCATGTTCTGCAAACTCAGTCGCTACTTGAGCAGCTCAGGTAGAATCCTCAAATTTCAAGTTCTAATTCTGCTTGCCAATAGAAATCTTACCATTACCATCTCCAGGAAATGATTGTCCATGTTCCAACCTTTCATCCTTGAAACCTAAGTGGCATGAACTACCATCATCAACACAATATTGCCTTGAAAGTTCTACAACAGCTCTGGCAGCTAGGCTTGCATGTCCTGCAAACTCAGCCGCTGCTTGAGCAGCAGAGGTAGTATCCTTAAATTTTATGTTCCAATTCTGCTTGCCAACAGAAAAATTACCATTACCATCTCCAGGAAATGCTTGCCCATGTTCCAACCTTTCATCCTTGAAACCTAAGTGGCATGAACCACCATCATCAACACAATATTGCCTTGAAAGTTCTTCAACAGCTCTGGCAGCTAAGTTTGCATGTTCTCCAAACTCAGCCGCTGCTTGAGCAGCAGACGTAGCATCCTTACATTTCATGTTCCAATTCTGCTTGCCAACAAAAAAATTAAAATTACCATCTCAAGGAAATGATTGCCCATGTTCCAACCTTTCATCCTTGAAACCTAAGTGGTATGAACCACCATCATCAACACAATATTGCCTTGAAAGTTCTCCAGTAGCTCTGGCAGCTAGGTTTGCATGTTCTCCAAACTCAGCCGCTGCTTGAGCAGCAGAGGTAGCATCCTTAAATTTCACGTTCCAATACTGCCTACCAACAGAAAAATTACCATTACCATCTCAAGGAAATGATTGCCCATGTTCCAACCTTTCATCCTTGAAACCTAAGTGGCTTGAACCATCATTATCAATACAATATTGCCTTGAAACTTCTCCAACAACTTTGGCAGCTAGGCTTGCATATTCTCCAAACTCAGCCGCTGCTTGAGCAGCAGAGGTAGTATCCTTAAATTTCATGTTCCAATTCTGCTTGCCAACAGAAAAATTACCATTACCATCTCCAGGAAACGCTTGCCCATGTTCCAACCTTTCATCCTTAAAACCTAAGTGGCATGAACCACCATCATGAACATAATATTTCCTTGAAAGTTCTACAACAGCGCTGGCCGCTAAGCTTGCATGTTCTGCAAACTCAGTCGCTACTTGAGTAGCTGAGGTAGAATCCTCAAATTTCAAGTTCTAATTCTGCTTGCCAATAGAAAACTTACCCTTACCATCTCAAGGAAATGATTGCCCATGTTCCAACCTTTCATCCCTGAAACCTAAGTGGCATGAACCACCATCATCAACACAATATTGCCTTGAAAGTTCTACAAAAGCTCTGGCAGCTAGGCTTGCATGTTCGGCAAACTCAGTCGCTGCTTGAGCCGCAGAGGTAGTATCCTTAAATTTCATGTTCCAATTCTGCTTGCCAACAGAAAAATTACCATTACCATCTCCAGGAAATGCTTGCCCATGTTCCAACCTTTCATCCCTGAAACCTAAGTGGCATGAATCACCATCATCAACACAATATTGCCTTGAAAGTTCTACAAAAGCTCTGGCAGCTAGGCTTGCATGTTCGGCAAACTCAGTCGCTGCTTGAGCAGCAGAGGTAGTATCCTAAATTTCATGTTCCAATTCTGCTTGCCAATAGAAAAATTACCATTACCATCTCAAGGAAATGCTTGCCCATGTTCAAAACTTTCATCGTTGAAACCTAAGTGGCATGAACCACCATCATCAACACAATACTGCCTTGAAAGTTCTCCAACAACTCTGGCAGCTAGGCTTGCATGTTCTCCAAACTCAGCCGCTGCTTGAGCAGCAGAGGTAGTATCCTTAAATTTCATGTTCCAATTCTTCTTGCCAACAGAAAAATTACCATTACCATCTCCAGGAAATGCTTTCCCATGTTCCAACCTTTCATCCTTAAAACCTAAGTGGCATGAACCACCATCATCAACACAATATTGCCTTGAAAGATCTCCAACAGCTCTGGCAGCTAGGCTTGCATGTTCTCCAAACTCAGCCGCTGCTTGAGCCGCAGAGGTAGCATCCTAAAATTTCCTGTTCCAATACTGCCTACCAACAGAAAATTTACCATTACCATCTCAAGGAAATGATTGCCCATGTTCCAACCTTTCATCCTTGAAACCTAAGTGGCATGAACCACCATCATCAACACAATATTGCCTTGAAACTTCCCCAACAGCTCTGGTAGCTAGGCTTGCATGTTCTCAAAACTCAGCCGCTGCTTGAGCAGCAGACGTAGCATCCTTAAATTTCATGTTCCAATTCTGCTTGCCAACAGAAAAATTACCATTACCATCTCAAGGAAATGATTGCCCATGTTCCAACCTTTCATCCTTGAAACCTAAGTGGCATGAACCACCATCATCAACACAATATTTCCTTGAAAGTTCTGCAACAGCTCTGGCCGCTAGGCTTGCATGTTCTACAAACTCAGTAGCTACTTGAGCAGCTGAGGTAGAATGCTCAAATTTCATATTCCAATTCTTCTTGCCAATAGAAAACTTACCATTACCATCTCCAGGAAATGATTGCCCATGTTCCAACCTTTCATCCTTGAAACATAAGTGGTATGAACCACCATCATCAACACAATATTGCCTTGAAAGTTCTACAACAGCTCTGGCAGCTAGGCTTGCATGTTCTGAAAACTCAGCCGCTGCTTGAGCAGTAGAGGTAGAATCCTTAAATTTCCTGTTCCAATACTGCCTACCAACAGAAAAATTACCATTACTATCTCAAGGAAATGATTGCCCGTGTTCAAACCTTTCATCCTTGAAAACTAAGTGGCATGAACCACCATCATCAACACAATATTTTCTTGAAAGTTTGGCAACAACTCTGGCCGCTAGGCTTGCATGTTCTACAAACTCAGTCGCTACTTGAGCAGCTGAGGTAGAATCATCAAATTTCATGTTCCAATTCTTCTTGCCAACAGAAAAATTACCATTACCATCTCCAGGAAACGCTTGCCCATGTTCCAGCCATTCATCCTTAAAACCTAAGTGGCAAGAACCACCATCATGAACATAATGTTGCCTTGAAAGTTCTTAAACAGCTCTGGTAGCTAGGCTTGCATGTTCTCCAAACTCAGCCACTGCTTGAGCAGCAGAGGTAGTATCCTTAAATTTCATGTTCCAATTCTGCTTGCCAACAGAAAAATTACCATTACCATCTCCAGGAAATGCTTGCCCATGTTCCAACCTTTCATCCCTGAAACCTAAGTGGCATGAACCACCATCATCAACACAATATTGCCTTGAAAGTTCTTCAACAGCTCTGGCAGCTAAGTTTGCATGTTCTCCAAACTCAGCCGCTGCTTGAGCAGCAGACGTAGCATCCTTACATTTCATGTTCCAATTCTGCTTGCCAACAAAAAAATTAAAATTACCATCTCAAGGAAATGATTGCCCATGTTCCAACCTTTCATCCTTGAAACCTAAGTGGCGTGAACCACCATTATCAATAAAATATTGCCTTGAAAGTTCTCCAACAGCTTTGGCAGCTAGGCTTGCATATTCTCCAAACTCAGCCGCTGCTTGAGCAGCAGAGGTAGTATCCTTAAATTTCATGTTCCAATTCTGCTAGCCAACAGAAAAATTACCATTACCATCTCCAGGAAACGCTTGCCCATGTTCCAACATTTCATCCTTAAAACCTAAGTGGCATGAACCACCATCATGGACATAATATTGCCTTGAAAGATCTCCAACAGCTCTGGCAGCTAGGCTTGCATGTTCTCCAAACTCAGCCTCTACTTGAGCAGCAGAGGTAGCATCCTTAAATTTCCTGTTCCAATACTGCCTACCAACAGAAAAATTACCATTACCATCTCAAGGAAATGATTGCCCATGTTCCAACCTTTCATCCTTGAAATCTAAGTGGCATGAACCGCCATCATCAACATAATATTTCCTTGAAAGTTCTACAACAGCGCTGGCCGCTAAGCTTGCATGTTCTGCAAACTCAGTCGCTACTTGAGCAGCTCAGGTAGAATCCTCAAATTTCAAGTTCTAATTCTGCTTGCCAATAGAAATCTTACCATTACCATCTCCAGGAAATGATTGTCCATGTTCCAACCTTTCATCCTTGAAACCTAAGTGGCATGAACTACCATCATCAACACAATATTGCCTTGAAAGTTCTACAACAGCTCTGGCAGCTAGGCTTGCATGTCCTGCAAACTCAGCCGCTGCTTGAGCAGCAGAGGTAGTATCCTTAAATTTTATGTTCCAATTCTGCTTGCCAACAGAAAAATTACCATTACCATCTCCAGGAAATGCTTGCCCATGTTCCAACCTTTCATCCTTGAAACCTAAGTGGCATGAACCACCATCATCAACACAATATTGCCTTGAAAGTTCTTCAACAGCTCTGGCAGCTAAGTTTGCATGTTCTCCAAACTCAGCCGCTGCTTGAGCAGCAGACGTAGCATCCTTACATTTCATGTTCCAATTCTGCTTGCCAACAAAAAAATTAAAATTACCATCTCAAGGAAATGATTGCCCATGTTCCAACCTTTCATCCTTGAAACCTAAGTGGTATGAACCACCATCATCAACACAATATTGCCTTGAAAGTTCTCCAGTAGCTCTGGCAGCTAGGTTTGCATGTTCTCCAAACTCAGCCGCTGCTTGAGCAGCAGAGGTAGCATCCTTAAATTTCACGTTCCAATACTGCCTACCAACAGAAAAATTACCATTACCATCTCAAGGAAATGATTGCCCATGTTCCAACCTTTCATCCTTGAAACCTAAGTGGCTTGAACCATCATTATCAATACAATATTGCCTTGAAACTTCTCCAACAACTTTGGCAGCTAGGCTTGCATATTCTCCAAACTCAGCCGCTGCTTGAGCAGCAGAGGTAGTATCCTTAAATTTCATGTTCCAATTCTGCTTGCCAACAGAAAAATTACCATTACCATCTCCAGGAAACGCTTGCCCATGTTCCAACCTTTCATCCTTAAAACCTAAGTGGCATGAACCACCATCATGAACATAATATTTCCTTGAAAGTTCTACAACAGCGCTGGCCGCTAAGCTTGCATGTTCTGCAAACTCAGTCGCTACTTGAGTAGCTGAGGTAGAATCCTCAAATTTCAAGTTCTAATTCTGCTTGCCAATAGAAAACTTACCCTTACCATCTCAAGGAAATGATTGCCCATGTTCCAACCTTTCATCCCTGAAACCTAAGTGGCATGAACCACCATCATCAACACAATATTGCCTTGAAAGTTCTACAAAAGCTCTGGCAGCTAGGCTTGCATGTTCGGCAAACTCAGTCGCTGCTTGAGCCGCAGAGGTAGTATCCTTAAATTTCATGTTCCAATTCTGCTTGCCAACAGAAAAATTACCATTACCATCTCCAGGAAATGCTTGCCCATGTTCCAACCTTTCATCCCTGAAACCTAAGTGGCATGAATCACCATCATCAACACAATATTGCCTTGAAAGTTCTACAAAAGCTCTGGCAGCTAGGCTTGCATGTTCGGCAAACTCAGTCGCTGCTTGAGCAGCAGAGGTAGTATCCTAAATTTCATGTTCCAATTCTGCTTGCCAATAGAAAAATTACCATTACCATCTCAAGGAAATGCTTGCCCATGTTCAAAACTTTCATCGTTGAAACCTAAGTGGCATGAACCACCATCATCAACACAATACTGCCTTGAAAGTTCTCCAACAACTCTGGCAGCTAGGCTTGCATGTTCTCCAAACTCAGCCGCTGCTTGAGCAGCAGAGGTAGTATCCTTAAATTTCATGTTCCAATTCTTCTTGCCAACAGAAAAATTACCATTACCATCTCCAGGAAATGCTTTCCCATGTTCCAACCTTTCATCCTTAAAACCTAAGTGGCATGAACCACCATCATCAACACAATATTGCCTTGAAAGATCTCCAACAGCTCTGGCAGCTAGGCTTGCATGTTCTCCAAACTCAGCCGCTGCTTGAGCCGCAGAGGTAGCATCCTAAAATTTCCTGTTCCAATTCTGCTTGCCAATAGAAAAATTACCATTACCATCTACAGGAAATGCTTGCCCATGTTCAAAACTATCATCGTTGAAACCTAAGTGGCATGAACCACCATCATCAACACAATATTGCCTTGAAACTTCTCCAACAGCTCTGGTAGCTAGGCTTGCATGTTCTCAAAACTCAGCCGCTGCTTGAGCAGCAGACGTAGCATCCTTAAATTTCATGTTCCAATTCTGCTTGCCAACAGAAAAATTACCATTACCATCTCAAGGAAATGCTTGCCCATGTTCCAACCTTTCATCCTTGAAACCTAAGTGGCATGAACCACCATCATCAACACAATATTGCCTTGAAAGTTCTGCAACAGCTCTGGCCGCTAGGCTTGCATGTTCTACAAACTCAGTAGCTACTTGAGCAGCTGAGGTAGAATGCTCAAATTTCATATTCCAATTCTTCTTGCCAACAGAAAAATTACCATTACCATCTCCAGGAAATGCTTTCCCATGTTCCAACCTTTCATCCTTAAAACCTAAGTGGCATGAACCACCATCATCAACACAATATTGCCTTGAAAGATCTCCAACAGCTCTGGCAGCTAGGCTTGCATGTTCTCCAAACTCAGCCGCTGCTTGAGCCGCAGAGGTAGCATCCTAAAATTTCCTGTTCCAATTCTGCTTGCCAATAGAAAAATTTCCATTACCATCTACAGGAAATGATTGCCCATGTTCCAACCTTTCATCCTTGAAACATAAGTGGTATGAACCACCATCATCAACACAATATTGCCTTGAAACTTCTCCAACAGCTCTGGTAGCTAGGCTTGCATGTTCTCAAAACTCAGCCGCTGCTTGAGCAGCAGACGTAGCATCCTTAAATTTCATGTTCCAATTCTGCTTGCCAACAGAAAAATTACCATTACCATCTCAAGGAAATGCTTGCCCATGTTCCAACCTTTCATCCTTGAAACCTAAGTGGCATGAACCACCATCATCAACACAATATTGCCTTGAAAGTTCTGCAACAGCTCTGGCCGCTAGGCTTGCATGTTCTACAAACTCAGTAGCTACTTGAGCAGCTGAGGTAGAATGCTCAAATTTCATATTCCAATTCTTCTTGCCAATAGAAAACTTACCATTACCATCTCCAGGAAATGATTGCCCATGTTCCAACCTTTCATCCTTGAAACATAAGTGGTATGAACCACCATCATCAACACAATATTGCCTTGAAAGTTCTACAACAGCTCTGGCAGCTAGGCTTGCATGTTCTGAAAACTCAGCCGCTGCTTGAGCAGCAGACGTAGCATCCTTAAATTTCATGTTCCAATTCTGCTTGCCAACAGAAAAATTACCATTACCATCTCAAGGAAATGCTTGCCCATGTTCCAACCTTTCATCCTTGAAACCTAAGTGGCATGAACCACCATCATCAACACAATATTGCCTTGAAAGTTCTGCAACAGCTCTGGCCGCTAGGCTTGCATGTTCTACAAACTCAGTCGCTACTTGAGCAGCTGAGGTAGAATCATCAAATTTCATGTTCCAATTCTTCTTGCCAACAGAAAAATTACCATTACCATCTCCAGGAAACGCTTGCCCATGTTCCAGCCATTCATCCTTAAAACCTAAGTGGCAAGAACCACCATCATGAACATAATGTTGCCTTGAAAGTTCTTAAACAGCTCTGGTAGCTAGGCTTGCATGTTCTCCAAACTCAGCCACTGCTTGAGCAGCAGAGGTAGTATCCTTAAATTTCATGTTCCAATTCTGCTTGCCAACAGAAAAATTACCATTGCCATCTACAGGAAATGCTTGCCCATGTTCAAAACTTTCATCGTTGAAACCTAAGTGGCATGAACCACCATCATCAACACAATATTGCCTTGAAAGTTCTCCAACAGCTCTGGCAGCTAGGCTTGCATGTTCTCCAAACTCAGCCGCCGCTTGAGCAGCATAGGTAGCATCCTTAAATTTCATGTTCCAATACTGCCTACCAACAGAAAATTACCATTACCATCTCAAGGAAATGATTGCCCATGTTCCAACCTTTCATCCTTGAAACCTAAGTGGCATGAACCACCATCATCAACACAATATTGCCTTGAAAGTTCTCCAACAGCTCTGGCAGCTAAGTTTGCATGTTCTCCAAACTCAGTTGCTGCTTGAGCAGCAGACGTAGTATCCTTAAATTTCATGTTCCAATTCTGCTTGCCAACAGAAAAATTACCATTACCATCTACAGGAAATGCTTGCCCATGTTCCAAACTTTCATCATTGAATCCTAAGTGGCATGAACCACCATCATCAACACAATATTGCCTTGAAAGTTCTACAACAGCTCTGGCAGCTAGGATTGCATGTTCTGCAAACTCAGTCGCTGCTTGAGCAGCAGAGGTAGTATCCTTAAATTTCATGTTCCAATTCTGCTTGCCAACAGAAAAATTACCATTACCATCTCCAGGAAATGCTTGCCCATGTTCAAAACTTTCATCGGTGAAACCTAAGTGGCATGAACCACCATCATCAACACAATATTGCCTTGAAAGTTCTCCAACAGCTCTGGCAGCTAGGCTTGCATGTTCTCCAAACTCAGCCGCTGCTTGTGCAGCAGCGGTAGTATCCTTAAATTTCATGTTCCAATTCTGCTTGCCAATAGAAAAATTTCCATTACCATCTCCAGGAAACGCTTTCCCATGTTCCAACCTTTCATCCTTAAAACCTAAGTGGCTTGAACCACCATCATCAACACAATATTGCCTTGAAAGATCTACAACAGCTCTGGCAGCTAGGCTTGCATGTTCTCCAAACTCAGCCGCTGCTTGAGCCGCAGAGGTAGCATCCTAAAATTTTCTGTTCCAATACTGCCTACCAACAGAAAATTTACCATTACCATCTCAAGGAAATGATTGCCCATGTTCCAACCTTTCATCCTTGAAACCTAAGTGGCATGAACCACCATCATCAACACTATATTGCCTTGAAAGTTCTACAACAGCTCTGGCAGCTAGGCTTGCATGTTCTGCAAACTCAGCCGCTGCTTGAGCAGCAGTGGTAGCATCCTCAAATTTCATGTTCCAATACTGCCTACTAACAAAAAAATTACCATTACCATATCAAGGAAATGATTGCCGATGTTCTAACCTTTCATCCTTGAAACCTAAGTGGCTTGAACTACCATCATCAACACAATATTGCCTTGAAACTTCCCCAACAGCTCTGGCAGCTAGGCTTGCATGTTCTCCAAACTCAGCCGCTGCTTGAGCAGCAGAGGTAGCTTCCTTAAATTTCACGTTCCATTACTGCCTACCAACAGAAAAATTACCATTAACACCTCAAGGAAATGATTGCCCATGTTCCAACCTTTCATCCTTGAAACCTAAGTGGCATGAACCAACATCATTAACACAATATTGCCTTGAAAGTTCTCCAACAGCTCTGGCAGCAAGGCTTGCAAGTAATCCAAACTCAGCCGCCGCTTGAGCAGCATAGGTAGCATCCTTAAATTTCATGTTCCAATACTGCCTACCAACAGAAAAATTACCATTACCATCTCAAGGAAATGATTGCCCATGTTCCAACCTTTCATCCTTGAAACCTAAGTGGCATGAACCACCATCATCAACACAATATTGCCTTGAAAGTTCTCCAACAGCTCTGGCAGCTAAGTTTGCATGTTCTCCAAACTCAGTTGCTGCTTGAGCAGCAGACGTAGTATCCTTAAATTTCATGTTCCAATTCTGCTTGCCAACAGAAAAATTACCATTACCATCTACAGGAAATGCTTGCCCATGTTCCAAACTTTCATCATTGAATCCTAAGTGGCATGAACCACCATCATCAACACAATATTGCCTTGAAAGTTCTACAACAGCTCTGGCAGCTAGGATTGCATGTTCTGCAAACTCAGCCGCTGCTTGAGCAGCAGAGGTAGTATCCTTAAATTTCATGTTCCAATTCTGCTTGCCAACAGAAAAATTACCATTACCATCTCCAGGAAATACTTGCCCATGTTCCAACCTTTCATCCTTGAAACCTAAGTGGCATGAACCACCATCATCAACACAATATTGCCTTGAAAGTTCTCCAACAGCTCTGGCAGCTAAGTTTGCATGTTCTCCAAACTCAGTTGCTGCTTGAGCAGCAGACGTAGTATCCTTAAATTTCATGTTCCAATTCTGCTTGCCAATAGAAAAATTACCATTACCATCTACAGGAAATGCTTGCCCATGTTCAAAACTATCATCGTTGAAACCTAAGTGGCATGAACCACCATCATCAACAAAATATTGCCTTGAAATTCTCCAACGGCTCTGGCAGCTAGGCTTGCATGTTCTCCAAACTCAGCCACTGCTTGAGCAGCAGAGGTAGTATCCTTAAATTTCATGTTCCAATTCTGCTTGCCAACAGAAAAATTACCATTACCATCTACAGGAAATGCTTGCCCATGTTCCAAACTTTCATCATTGAATCCTAAGTGGCATGAACCACCATCATCAACACAATATTGCCTTGAAAGTTCTACAACAGCTCTGGCAGCTAGGATTGCATGTTCTGCAAACTCAGCCGCTGCTTGAGCAGCAGAGGTAGTATCCTTAAATTTCATGTTCCAATTCTGCTTGCCAACAGAAAAATTACCATTACCATCTCCAGGAAATACTTGCCCATGTTCCAACCTTTCATCCTTGAAACCTAAGTGGCATGAACCACCATCATCAACACAATATTGCCTTGAAAGTTCTCCAACAGCTCTGGCAGCTAAGTTTGCATGTTCTCCAAACTCAGTTGCTGCTTGAGCAGCAGACGTAGTATCCTTAAATTTCATGTTCCAATTCTGCTTGCCAATAGAAAAATTACCATTACCATCTACAGGAAATGCTTGCCCATGTTCAAAACTATCATCGTTGAAACCTAAGTGGCATGAACCACCATCATCAACAAAATATTGCCTTGAAATTCTCCAACGGCTCTGGCAGCTAGGCTTGCATGTTCTCCAAACTCAGCCACTGCTTGAGCAGCAGAGGTAGTATCCTTAAATTTCATGTTCCAATTCTGCTTGCCAACAGAAAAATTACCATTACCATCTCAAGGAAATGCTTGCCCATGTTCCAACTTTTCATCCTTGAAACCTAAGTGGCATGAACCACCATCATCAACACAATATTGCCTTGAAAGTTCTCCAACAGCTCTGGCAGCTACGTTTGCATGTTCTCCAAACTCAGTCGCTGCTTGAGCAGCAGACGTAGTATCCTTAAATTTCATGTTCCAATTCTGCTTGCCAACAGAAAAATTACCATTACCATCTACAGGAAATGCTTGCCCATGTTCAAAACTTTCATCATTGAAACCTAAGTGGCATGGACCACCATCATCAACACAATATTGCCTTGAAAGTTCTCCAACAGCTCTGGCAGCTAGGCTTGCATGTTCTCCAAACTCAGCCGCTGCTTGAGCAGCATAGGTAGCATCCTTAAATTTCATGTTCCAATACTGCCTACCAACAGAAAAATTACCATTACCATCTCAAGGAAATGATTGCCCATGTTCCAACCTTTCATCCTTGAAACCTAAGTGGCATGAACCGCCATCATCAACGCAATATTTCCTTGAAAGTTCTATAACAGTGCTTGCCGCTAGGCTTGCATGTTCTCCAAACTCAGCCGCTGCTTGAGCAGCAGAGGTAGTATCCGTAAATATCATGTTCCAATTCTGCTTGCCAACAGAAAAATTACCATTACCATCTCCAGGAAATGCTTGCCCATATTCAAAACTTTCATCGTTGAAATCTAAGTGGCATGAACCACCATCATCAACATAATATTGCCTTGAAAGTTCTCCAACAGCTCTGGCAGCTAGGCTTGCATGTTCTCCAAACTCAGCCGCTGCTTGAGCAGCATAGGTAGCATCCTTAAATTTCATGTTCCAATACTGCCTACCAACAGAAAAATTACCATTACCATCTCAAGGAAATGATTGCCCATGTTCCAACCTTTCATCCTTGAAACCTAAGTGGCATGAACCGCCATCATCAACGCAATTTTTCCTTGAAAGTTCTACAACAGCGCTGGCTGCTAGGCTTGCATGTTCTACAAACTCAGTCGCTACTTGAGCAGCTGAGGTAGAATCCTCAAATTTCATGTTCCAATTCTGCTTGCCAACAGAAAAATTACCATTACCATCTCCAGGAAATGCTTGCCCATGTTCAAAACATTCATCGTTGTAACCTAAGTGGCATGAACTACCATCATCAATACAATATTGCCTTGAAAGTTCTACAACAGCTCTGGCAGCTAGCTTGCATGTTCTGCAAACTCAGCCGTTGCTTGAGCAGCAGAGGCAGTATCCTTAAATTTCATGTTCCAATTCTGCTTGCCAACAGAAAAATTACCATTACCATCTCCAGGAAATGCTTGCCCATGTTCCAACCTTTCATCCTTGAAACCTAAGTGGCATGAACCACCATCATCAACACAATATTGCCTTGAAAGTTCTTCAACAGCTCTAGCAGCTAAGTTTGCATGTTCTCCAAACTCAGCCGCTGCTCGAGCAGCAGACGTAGTATCCTTACATTTCATGTTCCAATTCTGCTTGCCAACAGAAAAATTAAAATTACCATCTCAAGGAAATGATTGCCCATGATCCAACCTTTCATCCTTGAAACCCAAGTGGCATGAACCACCATCATCAACACAATATTGCCTTGAAAGTTCTCCAGCAGCTCTGGCAGCTAGGTTTGCATGTTCTCCAAACTCAGCGGCTGCTTGAGCAGCAGAGGTAGCATCCTTAAATTTCACGTTCCAATACTGCCTACCAACAGAAAAATTACCATTACCATCTCAAGGAAATGATTGCCCATGTTCCAACCTTTCATCCTTGAAACCTAAGTGGCGTGAACCACCATTATCAATAAAATATTGCCTTGAAAGTTCTCCAACAGCTTTGGCAGCTAGGCTTGCATATTCTCCAAACTCAGCCGCTGCTTGAGCAGCAGAGGTAGTATCCTTAAATTTCATGTTCCAATTCTGCTAGCCAACAGAAAAATTACCATTACCATCTCCAGGAAACGCTTGCCCATGTTCCAACATTTCATCCTTAAAACCTAAGTGGCATGAACCACCATCATGGACATAATATTGCCTTGAAAGATCTCCAACAGCTCTGGCAGCTAGGCTTGCATGTTCTCCAAACTCAGCCTCTACTTGAGCAGCAGAGGTAGCATCCTTAAATTTCCTGTTCCAATACTGCCTACCAACAGAAAAATTACCATTACCATCTCAAGGAAATGATTGCCCATGTTCCAACCTTTCATCCTTGAAATCTAAGTGGCATGAACCGCCATCATCAACATAATATTTCCTTGAAAGTTCTACAACAGCGCTGGCCGCTAAGCTTGCATGTTCTGCAAACTCAGTCGCTACTTGAGCAGCTCAGGTAGAATCCTCAAATTTCAAGTTCTAATTCTGCTTGCCAATAGAAATCTTACCATTACCATCTCCAGGAAATGATTGTCCATGTTCCAACCTTTCATCCTTGAAACCTAAGTGGCATGAACTACCATCATCAACACAATATTGCCTTGAAAGTTCTACAACAGCTCTGGCAGCTAGGCTTGCATGTCCTGCAAACTCAGCCGCTGCTTGAGCAGCAGAGGTAGTATCCTTAAATTTTATGTTCCAATTCTGCTTGCCAACAGAAAAATTACCATTACCATCTCCAGGAAATGCTTGCCCATGTTCCAACCTTTCATCCTTGAAACCTAAGTGGCATGAACCACCATCATCAACACAATATTGCCTTGAAAGTTCTTCAACAGCTCTGGCAGCTAAGTTTGCATGTTCTCCAAACTCAGCCGCTGCTTGAGCAGCAGACGTAGCATCCTTACATTTCATGTTCCAATTCTGCTTGCCAACAAAAAAATTAAAATTACCATCTCAAGGAAATGATTGCCCATGTTCCAACCTTTCATCCTTGAAACCTAAGTGGTATGAACCACCATCATCAACACAATATTGCCTTGAAAGTTCTCCAGTAGCTCTGGCAGCTAGGTTTGCATGTTCTCCAAACTCAGCCGCTGCTTGAGCAGCAGAGGTAGCATCCTTAAATTTCACGTTCCAATACTGCCTACCAACAGAAAAATTACCATTACCATCTCAAGGAAATGATTGCCCATGTTCCAACCTTTCATCCTTGAAACCTAAGTGGCTTGAACCATCATTATCAATACAATATTGCCTTGAAACTTCTCCAACAACTTTGGCAGCTAGGCTTGCATATTCTCCAAACTCAGCCGCTGCTTGAGCAGCAGAGGTAGTATCCTTAAATTTCATGTTCCAATTCTGCTTGCCAACAGAAAAATTACCATTACCATCTCCAGGAAACGCTTGCCCATGTTCCAACCTTTCATCCTTAAAACCTAAGTGGCATGAACCACCATCATGAACATAATATTTCCTTGAAAGTTCTACAACAGCGCTGGCCGCTAAGCTTGCATGTTCTGCAAACTCAGTCGCTACTTGAGTAGCTGAGGTAGAATCCTCAAATTTCAAGTTCTAATTCTGCTTGCCAATAGAAAACTTACCCTTACCATCTCAAGGAAATGATTGCCCATGTTCCAACCTTTCATCCCTGAAACCTAAGTGGCATGAACCACCATCATCAACACAATATTGCCTTGAAAGTTCTACAAAAGCTCTGGCAGCTAGGCTTGCATGTTCGGCAAACTCAGTCGCTGCTTGAGCCGCAGAGGTAGTATCCTTAAATTTCATGTTCCAATTATGCTTGCCAACAGAAAAATTACCATTACCATCTCCAGGAAATGCTTGCCCATGTTCCAACCTTTCATCCCTGAAACCTAAGTGGCATGAATCACCATCATCAACACAATATTGCCTTGAAAGTTCTACAAAAGCTCTGGCAGCTAGGCTTGCATGTTCGGCAAACTCAGTCGCTGCTTGAGCAGCAGAGGTAGTATCCTAAATTTCATGTTCCAATTCTGCTTGCCAATAGAAAAATTACCATTACCATCTCAAGGAAATGCTTGCCCATGTTCAAAACTTTCATCGTTGAAACCTAAGTGGCATGAACCACCATCATCAACACAATACTGCCTTGAAAGTTCTCCAACAACTCTGGCAGCTAGGCTTGCATGTTCTCCAAACTCAGCCGCTGCTTGAGCAGCAGAGGTAGTATCCTTAAATTTCATGTTCCAATTCTTCTTGCCAACAGAAAAATTACCATTACCATCTCCAGGAAATGCTTTCCCATGTTCCAACCTTTCATCCTTAAAACCTAAGTGGCATGAACCACCATCATCAACACAATATTGCCTTGAAAGATCTCCAACAGCTCTGGCAGCTAGGCTTGCATGTTCTCCAAACTCAGCCGCTGCTTGAGCCGCAGAGGTAGCATCCTAAAATTTCCTGTTCCAATACTGCCTACCAACAGAAAATTTACCATTACCATCTCAAGGAAATGATTGCCCATGTTCCAACCTTTCATCCTTGAAACCTAAGTGGCATGAACCACCATCATCAACACAATATTGCCTTGAAACTTCCCCAACAGCTCTGGTAGCTAGGCTTGCATGTTCTCAAAACTCAGCCGCTGCTTGAGCAGCAGACGTAGCATCCTTAAATTTCATGTTCCAATTCTGCTTGCCAACAGAAAAATTACCATTACCATCTCAAGGAAATGATTGCCCATGTTCCAACCTTTCATCCTTGAAACCTAAGTGGCATGAACCACCATCATCAACACAATATTTCCTTGAAAGTTCTGCAACAGCTCTGGCCGCTAGGCTTGCATGTTCTACAAACTCAGTAGCTACTTGAGCAGCTGAGGTAGAATGCTCAAATTTCATATTCCAATTCTTCTTGCCAATAGAAAACTTACCATTACCATCTCCAGGAAATGATTGCCCATGTTCCAACCTTTCATCCTTGAAACATAAGTGGTATGAACCACCATCATCAACACAATATTGCCTTGAAAGTTCTACAACAGCTCTGGCAGCTAGGCTTGCATGTTCTGAAAACTCAGCCGCTGCTTGAGCAGTAGAGGTAGAATCCTTAAATTTCCTGTTCCAATACTGCCTACCAACAGAAAAATTACCATTACTATCTCAAGGAAATGATTGCCCGTGTTCAAACCTTTCATCCTTGAAAACTAAGTGGCATGAACCACCATCATCAACACAATATTTTCTTGAAAGTTTGGCAACAACTCTGGCCGCTAGGCTTGCATGTTCTACAAACTCAGTCGCTACTTGAGCAGCTGAGGTAGAATCATCAAATTTCATGTTCCAATTCTTCTTGCCAACAGAAAAATTACCATTACCATCTCCAGGAAACGCTTGCCCATGTTCCAGCCATTCATCCTTAAAACCTAAGTGGCAAGAACCACCATCATGAACATAATGTTGCCTTGAAAGTTCTTAAACAGCTCTGGTAGCTAGGCTTGCATGTTCTCCAAACTCAGCCACTGCTTGAGCAGCAGAGGTAGTATCCTTAAATTTCATGTTCCAATTCTGCTTGCCAACAGAAAAATTACCATTGCCATCTACAGGAAATGCTTGCCCATGTTCAAAACTTTCATCGTTGAAACCTAAGTGGCATGAACCACCATCATCAACACAATATTGCCTTGAAAGTTCTCCAACAGCTCTGGCAGCTAGGCTTGCATGTTCTCCAAACTCAGCCGCCGCTTGAGCAGCATAGGTAGCATCCTTAAATTTCATGTTCCAATACTGCCTACCAACAGAAAATTACCATTACCATCTCAAGGAAATGATTGCCCATGTTCCAACCTTTCATCCTTGAAACCTAAGTGGCATGAACCACCATCATCAACACAATATTGCCTTGAAAGTTCTCCAACAGCTCTGGCAGCTAAGTTTGCATGTTCTCCAAACTCAGTTGCTGCTTGAGCAGCAGACGTAGTATCCTTAAATTTCATGTTCCAATTCTGCTTGCCAACAGAAAAATTACCATTACCATCTACAGGAAATGCTTGCCCATGTTCCAAACTTTCATCATTGAATCCTAAGTGGCATGAACCACCATCATCAACACAATATTGCCTTGAAAGTTCTACAACAGCTCTGGCAGCTAGGATTGCATGTTCTGCAAACTCAGTCGCTGCTTGAGCAGCAGAGGTAGTATCCTTAAATTTCATGTTCCAATTCTGCTTGCCAACAGAAAAATTACCATTACCATCTCCAGGAAATGCTTGCCCATGTTCAAAACTTTCATCGGTGAAACCTAAGTGGCATGAACCACCATCATCAACACAATATTGCCTTGAAAGTTCTCCAACAGCTCTGGCAGCTAGGCTTGCATGTTCTCCAAACTCAGCCGCTGCTTGTGCAGCAGCGGTAGTATCCTTAAATTTCATGTTCCAATTCTGCTTGCCAATAGAAAAATTTCCATTACCATCTCCAGGAAACGCTTTCCCATGTTCCAACCTTTCATCCTTAAAACCTAAGTGGCTTGAACCACCATCATCAACACAATATTGCCTTGAAAGATCTACAACAGCTCTGGCAGCTAGGCTTGCATGTTCTCCAAACTCAGCCGCTGCTTGAGCCGCAGAGGTAGCATCCTAAAATTTCCTGTTCCAATACTGCCTACCAACAGAAAATTTACCATTACCATCTCAAGGAAATGATTGCCCATGTTCCAACCTTTCATCCTTGAAACCTAAGTAGCATGACCCACCATCATCAACACTATATTGCCTTGAAAGTTCTACAACAGCTCTGGCAGCTAGGCTTGCATGTTCTGCAAACTCAGCCGCTGCTTGAGCAGCAGTGGTAGCATCCTCAAATTTCATGTTCCAATACTGCCTACTAACAAAAAAATTACCATTACCATATCAAGGAAATGATTGCCGATGTTCTAACCTTTCATCCTTGAAACCTAAGTGGCTTGAACTACCATCATCAACACAATATTGCCTTGAAACTTCCCCAACAGCTCTGGCAGCTAGGCTTGCATGTTCTCCAAACTCAGCCGCTGCTTGAGCAGCAGAGGTAGCTTCCTTAAATTTCACGTTCCATTACTGCCTACCAACAGAAAAATTACCATTAACACCTCAAGGAAATGATTGCCCATGTTCCAACCTTTCATCCTTGAAACCTAAGTGGCATGAACCAACATCATTAACACAATATTGCCTTGAAAGTTCTCCAACAGCTCTGGCAGCAAGGCTTGCAAGTAATCCAAACTCAGCCGCTGCTTGAGCAGTAGTGGTAGCACCCTTAAATTTCATGTTCCAATACTGCCTACCAACAGAAAAATTACCATTAACACCTCAAGGAAATGATTTCCCATGTTCCAACCATTCATCTTTGAAACCTAAGTGGCATGAACCAACATCATCAACACAATATTGCCTTGAAAGTTCTACAATAACTCTGGCAGCTAGGCTTGCATGTTCTGCAAACTCAGCCGTTGTTTGAGTAGCAGAGGTAGCATCCTTAAATTTCATGTTCCAATTCTACCTGCCAACAGAAAAATTACCATTACCATCTCTAGGAAATGATTACACATGTTCCAACCTTTTATCCTTGAAACCTAAGCGGCATGAACCACCATCATCAACACAATATTGCCTTGAAAGAACTACAATAGCTCTAGCAGCTAGGCTTGCATGTTCTGCAAGCTCAGCCGCAGCTTGAGCAGTAGAGGTAGTATCCTTAAATTTCATGTTCCAATTCTGCTTGGCAACAGAAAAATTACCATTACCATCTCTAGGAAATGCTTACCCATGTTTCAACCTTTTATCCTTGAAACCTAAGTGGCATGAACCACCATCATCAACACAATATTGCCTTGAAAGTTCTCCAACAGCTCTGGCAGCTAGGCTTGCATGTTCTCAAAACTCAGCCGCTGCTTGAGCAGCAGAGGTAGTATCCTTAAATTTCATGTTCCAATTCTGCTTGCCAACAGAAAAATTACCATTACCATCTCCAGGAAATGCTTGCCCATGTTCCAACCTTTCATCCTTAAAACCTAAGTGGCATGAACCACCATCATCAACACAATATTGCCTTGAAAGATCTCCAACAGCTCTGGCAGCTAGGCTTGCATGTTCTCCAAACTCAGCCGCTGCTTGAGCCGCAGAGGTAGCATCCTTAAATTTCCTGTTCAAATACTGCCTACCAACAGAACATTTACCATTACCATCTCAAGGAAATGATTGCCCATATTCCAACCTTTCATCCTTGATACCTAAGTGGCATGAACCACCATCATCATCATAATATTTCCTTGAAAGTTCTGCAACAGCTCTGGCCGCTAGGCTTGCATGTTCTACAAACTCAGTCGCTACTTGAGCAGCTGAGGTAGAATCCTCAAATTTCATGTTCCAATTCTTCTTGCCAATAGAAAACTTACCATTACCATCTCCAGGAAATGATTGCCCATGTTCCAACCTTTCATCCTTGAAACCTAAGTGGCATGAACCACCATCATCAACACAATATTGCCTTGAAAGTTCTACAACAGCTCTGGCAGCTAGGCTTGCATGTTCTGCAAACTCAGCCGCTGCTTGAGCAGCAGAGGTAGCATCCTTAAATTTCATGTTCCAATTCTGCTTGCCAACAGAAAAATTACCATTACCATCTCCAGGAAATGCTTGCCCATGTTCCAACCTCTCATCCTTAAAACCTAAGTGGCATGAACCACCATCATCAACACAAAATTGCCTTGAAAGTTCTCCAACAGCTCTGGCAGCTAGGCATGCATGTTCTCCAAACTCAGCCGCTGCTTGAGCAGCAGTGGTAGCATCCTTAAATTTCCTGTTCCAATACTGCCTACCAACAGAAAAATTACCATTACCATATCAAGGAAACGATTGCCCATGTTCTAACCTTTCATCCTTGAAACCTAAGTAGCTTGAACCACCATCATCAACACAATATTGCCTTGAAAGTTCTCCAACAGCTCTGGCAGCTAGGTTTGCATGTTCTCCAAACTCAGCTGCTGCTTGAGCAGCAGAGGTAGCTTCCTTAAATTTCACGTTCCATTACTGCCTACCAACGGAAAAATTACCATTACCATCTCAAGGAAATGATTGCCCATGTTCCAAGCTTTCATCCTTGAAAACTAAGTGGAATGAACCACCATCATCAATACAATATTGCCTTGAAAGTTCTCCAATAGCTCTGGCAGCTAGGCATGCAAGTAATACAAACTCAGCCGCTGCTTGAGCTGTAGAGGTAGCATCCCTAAATTTCATGTTCCAATACTGCCTACCAACAAAAAAATTACCATTAACACCTCAAGGAAATGATTTCCCATGTTCCAACCTTTCATCCTTGAAACCTAAGTGGCATGAACCAACATCATCAACACAATATTGCCTTGAAAGTTCTACAACAACTCTGGCAGCTAGGCTTGCATGTTCTGCAAACTCAGCCGTTGTTTGAGTAGCAGAGGTAGCATCCTTAAATTTCATGTTCCAATTCTACCTGCCAACAGAAAAATTACCATTACCATCTCCAGGAAATGATTACCCATATTCCAACCTTTTATCCTTGAAACCTAAGCGGCATGAACCACCATCATCAACACAATATTGCCTTGAAAGTTCTACAATAGCTCTGGCAGCTAGGCTTGCATGTTCTGCAAGCTCAGCCGCTGCTTGAGAAGTAGAGGTAGTATCCTTAAATTACATGTTCCAATTCTGCTTGCCAACAGAAAAATTAGCATTACCATCTCTAGGAAATGCTTGCCCATGTTTCAACCTTTCATCCATGAAACCTAAGTGGCATGAACCACCATCATCAACACAATATTGCCTTGAAAGTTCTACAACAGCTCTGGCAGCTAGGCTTGCATGTTCTGCAAACTCAGCCGCTGCTTGAGCAGCAGAGGTAGCATCCTTAAATTTCCTATTCCAATACTGCCTACCAACAGAAAAATTACCATTACCATCTCAAGGAAATGATTGCCCATGTTCAAACCATTCATCCTTGAAAACTAAGTGGCATGAACCACCATCATCAACACAATATTGCCTTGAAAGTTCTACAACAGCTCTGGCAGCTAGGCTTGCATGTTCTGCAAACTCAGCCGCTGCTTGAGCAGCAGAGGTAGCATCCTTAAATTTCATGTTCCAATTCTGCTTGCCAACAGAAAAATTACCATTACCATCTCCTGGAAATGCTTGCCCATGTTCCAACCTTTCATCCTTAAAACCTAAGTGGCATGAACCACCATCATCAACACAAAATTGCCTTGAAAGTTCTCCAACAGCTCTGGCAGCTAGGCTTGTATGTTCTCCAAACTCAGCCGCTGCTTGAGCAGCAGTGGTAGCATCCTTAAATTTCCTGTTCCAATACTGCCTACCAACAGAAAAATTACCATTACCATATCAAGGAAATGATTGCCCATGTTCTAACCTTTCATCCTTGAAACCTAAGTGGCTTGAACCACCATCATCAACACAATATTGCCTTGAGAGTTCTCCAACAGCTCTGGCAGCTAGGTTTGCATGTTATCCAAACTCAGCCGCTGCTTGAGCAGCAGAGGTAGCTTCCTTAAATTTCACGTTCAATTACTGCCTACCAACGGAAAAATTACCATTACCATCTCAAGGAAATGATTGCCCATGTTCCAAGCTATCATCCTTGAAACCTAAGTGGAATGAACCACCATCATCAATACAATATTGCCTTGAAAGTTCTCCAACAGCTCTGGCAGCTAGGCTTGCAAGTAATCCAAACTCAGCCGCTGCTTGAGCAGTAGAGGTAGCATCCTTAAATTTCATGTTCCAATACTGCCTACCAATAGAAAAATTACCATTAACACCTCAAGGAAATGATTTCCCATGTTCCAACCTTTCATTCTTGAAACCTAAGTGGCATGAACCAACATCATCAACACAATATTGCCTTGAAAGTTCTACAACAACTCTGGCAGCTAGGCTTGCATGTTCTGCAAACTCAGCCGTTGTTTGAGTAGCAGAGGTAGCATCCTTAAATTTCATGTTCCAATTCTACCTGCCAACACAGAAAAATTACCATTACCATCTCCAGGAAATGATTACCCATGTTCCAACCTTTTATCCTTGAAACCTAAGCGGCATGAACCACCATCATCAACACAATATTGCCTTGAAAGTTCTACAATAGCTCTGGCAGCTAGGCTTGCATGTTCTGCAAGCTCAGCCACTGCTTGAGAAGTAGAGGTAGTATCCTTAAATTTCATGTTCCAATTCTGCTTGCTAACAGAAAAATTACCATTACCATCTCTAGGAAATGCTTGCCCATGTTTCAACCTTTCATCCTTGAAACCTAAGTGGCATGAACCACCATCATCAACACAATATTGCCTTCAAAGTTCTCCAACAGCTCTGGCAGCTAGGCTTGCATGTTCTCCAAACTTAATCGCTACTTGAGCAGCAGAGGAAGTATCCTTAAATTTCATGTTCGAATTCTGCTTGCCAACAAAAAAATTACCATTACCATCTCCAGGAAATGCTTGCCCATGTTCCAACCTTTAATCCTTAAAACCTAAGTGGCATGAACCACCATCATCAACACAATATTGCCTTGAAAGTTCTCCAACAGCTCTGGCAGTTAGGCTTGCATGTTCTCCAAACTCAGCCGCTGCTTGAGCAGCAGAGGTAGCATCCTTAAATTTCCTGTTCCAATACTGCCTACCAACAGAAAAATTACCATTACCATCTCAAGGAAATGATTGCCCATGTTCTAACCTTTCATCCTTGAAACCTAAGTGGCATGAACCACCATCGTCAACATAATATTTCCTTGAAAGTTCTGCAACAGCTCTGGCCGCTAGGCTTGCATGTTCTACAAACTTAGTCGCTACTTGAGCAGCTGAGGTAGAATCCTCAAATTTCATGTTCCAATTCTTCTTGCCAATAGAAAACTTACCATTACCATCTCCAGGAAATGATTGCCCATGTTCCAACCTTTCATCCTTGAAACCTAAGTGGCATGAACCACCATCATCAACACAATATTGCCTTGAATGTTCTACAACAGCTCTGGCAGCTAGGCTTGCATGTTCTGCAAACTCAGCCGCTGCTTGAGCAGCAGAGGTAGCATCCTTAAATTTCATGTTCCAATTCTGCTTGCCAATAGAAAAATTACCATTACCATCTCCAGGAAATACTTGCCCATGTTCAAAACTTTCATCGTTATAACATAAGTGGCATGATCTACCATCATCAACACAATATTGCCTTGAAAGTTCTACAATAGCTCTGGCAGCTAGGCCTGCATCTTCTGCAAATGCAGCCGCTGCTTGAGCACCGGAGGTAGTATCCTTAAATTTCATGTTCCAATTCTGCTTGCCAACAGAAAAATTACCATTACCATCTCCAGGAAATGCTTTCCCATGTTCCAGCCTTTCATGCTTGAAACCGAAGTGGCATGAACCACCATCATCAACACAATATTGCCTTGAAAGTTCTCCAGCAGCTCTGGCAGCTAAGTTTGCATGTTCTCCAAACTCAGCCGCTGCTTGAGTAGCAGACGTAGTATCCTTAAATTTCATGTTCCAATTCTGCTTGCCAATAGAAAAATTACCATTACCATCTACAGGAAATGCTTGCCCATGTTCAAAACATTCATCGTTGAAACCTAAGTGGCATGAACCACCATCATCAACACAATATTGCCTTGAAAGTTCTCCAACAGCTCTGGCAGCTAGGCTTGCATGTTCTCCGAACTCAGTCGCTGCTTGAGCAGCAGAGGTAGTATCCTTAAATTTCATGTTCCAATTCTACTTGCCAACAGAACAATTACCATTACCATCTCCAGGAAACGCTTGCCCATGTTCCAACCTTTCATCCTTAAAACCTAAGTGGCATGAACCACCATCATGAACATAATATTGCCTTGAAAGTTCTCCAACAGCTCTGGCAGCTAGGCTTGCATGTTCTCCAAACTCAGCATCTACTTGAGCAGCAGAGGTAGCATCCTTTAATTTCATGTTCCAATACTGCCTACCAATAGAAAAATTACCATTACCATCTCAAGGAAATGATTTCCCATGTTCCAACCTTTCATCCTTGAAACCTAAGTCGCATGAACCACCATCATCAACACAATATTGCCTTGAAAGTTCTCCAACAGCTCTGGCAGCTAGGTTTGCATGTTCTCCAAACTCAGCCGCTGCTTGAGCAGCTGAGGTAGTATCCTTAAATTTCATGTTCCAATTCTGCTTGCCAACAGAAAAATTACCATTACCATCTCCAGGAAATGCTTGCCCATGTTCAAAACTTTCATCGTTGAAACCTAAGTGGCATGAACCACCATCATCAAGATAATATTGCCCTGAAAGTTCTCCAATAGCTCTGGCGGCTAGGCTTGCATGTTCTCCAAACACAGCCGCTGCTTGAGCAGCAGAGGTAGCATCCTTAAATTTCACGTTCCAATACTGCCTACCAACAGAAAAATTACCATTACCATCTCAAGGAAATGATTGCCCATGTTCCAACCTTTCATCCTTGAAACCTAAGTGTCATGAACCACCATCATCAACATAATATTGCCTTGAAAGTTCTCCAACAGCTCTGGCAGCTAGGCCTGCATGTTCTCCAAACTCAGCCTCTACTTGAGCAGCAGAGGTAGCATCCTTAAATTTCATGTTCCAATAGTGCCTACCAACAGAAAAATTACCATTACCATCTCAAGGAAATGATTGCCCATGTTCCAACCTTTCATCCTTGAAACCTAAGTGGCATTAACCACCATCATCAACACAATATTGCCTTGAAAGTTCTCCAACAGCTCTGGCAGCTAGGTTTGCATGTTCTCCAAACTCAGCCGCTGCTTGAGCAGCAGAGGTAGCATCCTTAAATTTCATGTTCCAATACTGCTTACCAACAGAAAAATTACCATTACCATCTCAAGGAAATGATTGCCCATGTTCCAACCTTTCATCCTTGAAACCTAAGTGGCATTAACCACCATCATCAACACAATATTGCCTTGAAAGTTCTCCAACAGCTCTGGCAGCTAGGTTTGCATGTTCTCCAAACTCAGCCGCTGCTTGAGCAGCAGAGGTAGCATCCTTAAATTTCATGTTCCAATACTGCTTACCAACAGAAAAATTACCATTACCATATCAAGGAAATGATTGCCCATGTTCTAACCTTTCATCCTTGAAACCTAAGTGGCTTGAACCACCATCATCAACATAATATTGCCTTGAAAGTTCTCCAACAGCTCTGGCAGCTAGGTTTGCATGTTCTCCAAACTCAGCCGCTGCTTGAGCAGCAGAGGTAGCTTCCTTAAATTTCACGTTCCATTACTGCTTACCAACAGAAAAATTACCATTACCATCTCAAGGAAATGATTGCCCATGTTCCAACCTTTCATCCTTGAAACCTAAGTGTCATGAACCACCATCATCAACATAATATTGCCTTGAAAGTTCTCCAACAGCTCTGGCAGCTAGGCCTGCATGTTCTCCAAACTCAGCCTCTACTTGAGCAGCAGAGGTAGCATCATTAAATTTCATGTTCCAATAGCGCCTACCAACAGAAAAATTACCATTACCATCTCAAGGAAATGATTGCCCATGTTCCAACCTTTCATCCTTGAAACCTAAGTGGCATTAACCACCATCATCAACACAATATTGCCTTGAAAGTTCTCCAACAGCTCTGGCAGCTAGGTTTGCATGTTCTCCAAACTCAGCCGCTGCTTGAGCAGCAGAGGTAGCATCCTTAAATTTCACGTTCCAATACTGCTTACCAACAGAAAAATTACCATTACCATCTCAAGGAAATGATTGCTCATGTTCCAACCTTTTATCCTTGAAACCAAAGTGGCATGAACAACCATCATCAATACAATATTGCCTTGAAAGTTCTCCAACAGCTCTGGCAGCTAGGCTTGCATGTTCTCCAAACTCAGCCGCTGCTTGAGCAGCAGAGGTAGTATCCTTAAATATCATGTTCCAATTCTGCTTGCCAA
This sequence comes from Nicotiana tabacum, assembly GCF_000715075.1. Classification (NCBI taxonomy): domain Eukaryota; kingdom Viridiplantae; phylum Streptophyta; class Magnoliopsida; order Solanales; family Solanaceae; genus Nicotiana; species Nicotiana tabacum. The sequence continues at coordinate 1,291,627 of NW_027438243.1, forward strand.
CAGAAAAATTACCATTACCATCTCCAGGAAATGCTTGCCCATGTTCAAAACTTTCATCGTTGAAACCTAAGTGGCATGAACCACCATCATCAACATAATATTGCCTTGAAAGTTCTCCAACAGCTCTGGCAGCTAGGCTTGCATGTTCTCCAAACTCAGCCGCTGCTTGAGCAGCAGAGGTAGCATCCTTAAATTTCATGTTCCAATACTGCCTGCCAACAGAAAAATTACCATTACCATCTCAAGGAAATGATTGCCCATGTTCCAACCTTTCATCCTTGAAAACTAAGTGGCATGAACCACCATCATCAACACAATATTGCCTTGAAAGTTCTCCAACAGCTCTGGCAGCTAGGCTTGCATGTTCTCTAAACTCAGCCGCTGCTTGTGCAGCAGACGTAGTATCCTTACATTTCATGTTCCAATTCTGCTTGCCAATAGAACAATTACCATTACCATCTCCAGGAAATGATTGCCCATGTTCCAGCCTTTAATCCTTGAAACCTAAGTGGCATGAACCACTATCATCAACACAATATTGCCTTGAAAGTTCTACAACCGCTCTGGCAGCTAGGCTTGCATGTTCTGCAAACTCAGCCGCTGCTTGAGTAGCAGAGGTAGCATCCTTAAATTGCATGTTCCAATTCTACCTGCCAACAGAAAAATTACCATTACCATCTCCAGGAATTGATTTCCCATGTTGCAACCTTTCATCCTTGAAACCTAAGTGGCATGAACCACCATCATCAACACAATATTGCCTTGAAAGTTCTCCAATAGCTCTGGCAGCTAGGCTTGCATGTTCTCCAATCTTAACCGCTGCTTGAGTAGCAGAGGTAGCATCCTTAAATTTCATGTTCCAATTCTACCTGCCAACAGAAAAATTACCATTACCGTCTCCAGGAAATGATTGCCCATGTTCCAACCTTTCAGCCTTGAAACCTAAGTGACATGAACCACCATCATCAACACAATATTGCCTTGAAAGTTCTCCAACAGTTCTGGCAGCTAGGCTTGCATGTTCTCCAAACTCAGCCACTGCTTGAGCAGCAGAGGTAGTATCGTTAAATTTCATGTTCCAATTCTGCTTGCCAATAGAACAATTACCATTACCATCTCCAGGAAATGATTGCCCATGTTCCAACCTTTCATCCTTGAAACCTAAGTGGCATGAACCGCCATCATCAACACAATATTTCCTTGAAAGTTCTCCAACAACTCTGGTAGCTAGGCTTGCATGTTCTCCAAACTCAGCCACTGCTTGAGCAGCAGAGGTAGTATCCTTAAATTTCATGTTCCAATTCTGCTTGCCAATAGAACAATTACCATTACCATCTCCGGGAAATGATTGCCCATGTTCCAACCTTTCATCCTTGAAACCTAAGTGGCATGAACCACCATCATCAATACAATATTGCCTTGAAAGTTCTCCAATAGCTCTGGGAGCTAGGCTTGCATGTTCTCCAAACTTAACCGCTGCTTGAGTAGCAGAGGTAGCATCCTTAAATTTCATGTTCCAATTCTACCTGCCAACAGAAAAATTACCATTACCATCTCCAGGAAATGATTGCCCATGTTCCAACCTTTCAGCCTTGAAACCTAAGTGGCATGAACCGCAATCATCAACACAATATTGCCTTGAAAGTTCTCCAACAGATCTGGTAGCTAAGCTTGTATGTTCTCCAAACTCAGCCGCTGCTTGAGCAGCAAAGGTAGTATCCTTAAATTTCATGTTCCAATTCTGCTTGCCAACAGAAAAATTACCATTACCATCTCAAGGAAATGATTGTCCATGTTCCAACCTTTCATCCTTGAAACCTATGTGGCATGAACCGCCATAATCAACACAATATTTCCTTGAAAGTTCTCCAACAACTCTGGCAGCTAGGCTTGCATGTTCTCCAAACTCAGCCACTGCTTGAGCAGCAGAGGTAGTATCCTTAAATTTCATGTTCCAATTCTGCTTGCCAACAGAACAATTACCATTACCATCTCCAGGAAATGATTGCCCATGATCCAACCTTTTATCCTAGAAACCTAAGTAGCATGAACCACCATCATCAACACAATATTGCCTTGAAAGTTCTACAACAGCTCTGGCAGCTAGGCTTGCATGTTCTGCAAACTCAGCCGCAGCTAGAGTAGTAGAGGTAGCATCCTTAAATTGCATGTTCCAATTCTACCTGCCAATAGAAAAATTACCATTACCATCTCCAGGAAATGATTGCCCATGTTCTGCAAACTCAGCCGCTGCTTGAGCTGCAGAGGTAGCATCCTTAAATTTCATGTTCCAATTCTGCTTGCCAACGGAAATATTACCATTACCATCTCTGGGAAATGCTTGCCCATGTTCAAACCTTTCATCCTTGAAACCTAAGTGGCATGAACCACCATCATCAACACAATATTGCCTTGAAAGTTCTACAACAACTATGGCAGTTAGGCTTGCATGTTCTCCAAACTCAGCTGCTGCTTGAGCAGCAGAGGTAGCATCCTTAAATTTCATGTTCCAATACTGCCTGCCAACAGAAAAATTACCATTACCATCTCAAGGAAATGATTGCCCATGTTCCAACCTTTCATCCTTGAAAACTAAGTGGCATGAACCACCATCTTCAACACAATATTGCCTTGAAAGTTCACCAACAGCTCTGGCAGCTAGGCTTGCATGTTCTGCAAACTCAGCCTCTACTTGAGCACCAGAGGCAACATCCTTAAATTTCATGTTCCAATTCTGCCTACCTATAGAAAAATTACCATTACCATTACCATCTCCAGGAAATACTTTCCCATGTTCCAACCTTTCATCCTTGAAATTTAAGTGGCATGAACCACCATCATCAATAAAATATTGCCTTGAAATTTCTACAACAGCTCTGGCAGCTAGTCTTCGATGTTTTGAAAACTCAGCCGCTGCTTGAGCAGCAGAGGTAGCATCCTTAAATTGAATGTTCCAATTCTGTTGGCCAATAGAAAATTTACCATTTCCAGGAAACGATTGCCCATGTTCCAATCTTTCATCCTTGAAACCTAAGTGGCATGAACCACCATCATCAACACAATATTGCCTTGAAAGTTCTACAACAGCTCTAGCAGCTAGGCTTGCATGTTCTACAAACTCAGTCGCTGCTTGAGCAGCAGAGGTAATATCCTTAAATTTCATGTTCCAATTCTGCTTGCCAACAGAAATAATACCATTACCATCTCAAGGAAATGATTGCTCATGTTCCAACCTTTTATCCTTGAAACCTAAGTGGCAAGAACCACCATCATCAACACAATATTGCCTTGAAAGTTCTAAAACAACTCTGGCAGCTAGGCTTGCATGTTCTCCAAACTCAGCCGCTGCTTGAGCAGTTGAGGTAGCATCCTTAAATTTCATGTTCCAATACTGCCTGCCAACAGAAATAATACCATTACCATCTCAAGGAAATGATTGCCCATGTTCCAACCTTTAATCCTTTAAAACTAAGTGGCATGAACCACCATCATCAACACAATATTGCCTTGAAAGTTCTACAACAGCTCTGGGAGCTAGGCTTGCATGTTCTACAAACTCAATCGCTACTTGAGCAGCAGAGGTACCATCGTGCCAATAGAAAAATTACCATTACCATCTCCAGGAAATGATTGCCCATGTTCCAACCTTTCATCCTTGAAACCTAAGTGGCATGAACCAGCATCATCAACAAAATATTGTCTTGAAAGTTCTACACTAGCTCTGGCAGCTAGGCTTGGATGTTTTGCAAACTCAGCCGCTGCTTGAGTAGCAGAGATAACATCCTTAAATTGCATGTTCCAATTCTACCTGCCAACAGAAAAAATACCATTACCATCTCCAGGAAATGATTGCCCATGTTCCAACCTTTCATCCTTGAAACCTAAGTGGCATGAACCACCATCATCAACACAATATTGCCTTGAAAGTTCTACAACATCTCTGGTAGCTAGCCTTTCATGTTCTGCAAACTCAGTCGCAACTTGAGCAGCAGAGGTAGCATCCTTAAATTTCATATTCCAATACTGCCTACCAACAAGAAAATTTACCATTACCATCTCAAGGAAATGATTGTCCATGTTCCAACCTTTCATCCTTGAAACCTAAGTGGCATGAACCCCCATCATCAACACAATATTGGCTTGAAAGATCTACAACATCTCTGGCAGCTAGGCTTGCATGTTCTGCAAACTCAGTCGCTGCTTGAGCAGCAGAGGTAGCATCCTTAAATTTCATGTTCCAATTCTTCTTGCCAACAGAAAAATTACCATAAACATCTCCAGGAAATGCTTGCCCATGTTCCAACCTTTCATTCTTGAAACCTAAGTGGCATGAACCACCATCATCAACACAATATTGCCTTTAAAGTTCTCCAACAGCTCTGGCAGCTAGGTTTGCATGTTCTCCAAACATAGCCGCTGCTTGTGCAGCAGAGGTAGCATCCTTAAATTTCATGTTCCAATACTGCCTGCCAACAAAAAAATTACCATTACCATCTCAAGGAAATGATTGCCCATGTTCCAACCTTTCATCCTTGAACACTAAATGGCATGAACCACCATCATCAACACAATATTGCCTTGAAAGTTCTCCAATAGCTCTGGTAGCTAAGCTTGCATGTTCTGCAAACTGAGCCGCTGCTTGAGTAGCAGAGATAACATCCTTAAATTGCATGTTCCAATTCTACCTGCCAACAGAAAAAATACCATTACAATCTCCAGGAAATGATTGCCCATGTTCCAACCTTTCATCCTTGAAACCTAAGTGGCATGAACCACCATCATCAACATAATATTGCCTTGAAAGTTCTACAACATCTCTGGTAGCTAGCCTTTCATGTTCTGCAAACTCAGTCGCTACTTGAGCAGCAGAGGTAGCATCCTTAAATTTCATAGTCCAATACTGCCTACCAACAAGAAAATTTACCATTACCATCTCAAGGAAATGATTGTCCATGTTCCAACCTTTCATCCTTGAAACCTAAGTGGCATGAACCCCCATCATCAACACAATATTGGCTTGAAAGTTCTACAACAGCTCTGGCAGCTAGGCTTGCATGTTCTACAAACTCAGTCGCTGCTTGAGCAGCAGAGGTAGCATCCTTAAATTTCATGTTCCAATTCTTCTTGCCAACAGAAAAATTACCATAACCATCTCCAGGAAATGATTGCCCATGTTCCAACCTTTCATTCTTTAATCCTAAGGGTCATGAACCACCATCATCAACACAATATTGCCTTGAAAGTTCTCCAACAGCTCTGGCAGCTAGGCTTGCATGTTCTCCAAACTTAGCCGCTGCTTGTGCAACAGAGGTAGCATCCTTAAATTTCATGTTCCAATACTGCCTGCCAATAGAAAAATTACCATTACCATCTCAGGGAAATGATTGCCCATGTTCCAACCTTTCATCCTTGAAAACTAAGTGGCATGAACTACCATCATCAACACAATATTGCCTTGAAAGTTCTCCAATAGCTCTGGCAGCTAAGCTTGCATGTTCTCTAAACTCAGCCGCTGCTTGTGCAGCAGAGGTAGTATCCTTAAATTTCATGTTCCAATACATCCTGCCAACAGAAAAATTACCATTACCATCTCAAGGAAATGATTGCCTATGTTCCAACCTTTCATCCTTGAAACCTATGCGGCATGAACCACCAACATTAACACAATATTGCCTTGAAAGTTCTACAACAGCTCTGGTAGCTAGGCTTGGATGTTCTCCAAACTCAGCCGCTGCTTGAGCAGCAGAGGCAGCATCCTTAAATTTCATGTTCCAATACTGCCTGCCAATAGAAAAATTACCATCTCAAGGAAATGATTGCCCATGTTCCAACCTTTCATCCTTGAAAAGTAAGTGGCATGAACCACCATCATCAACATAATATTGCCTTAAAAGTTCTACGACAGCTCTGGCAGCTAGGCTTGCCTGTTCTGCAAAATCAGTCGCTACTTGAGCAGCAGAGGTAGCATCCTTAAATTGCATGTTTCAATTATGCCTTCCAATAGAAAAATTACCATTACCCTCTCCAGGAAATGATTGCCTATGTTCCAACCTTTCATCATTGAAACCTAAGTGGCATGAACCACCATCTTCGACAAAATATTGCCTTGAAAGTTCTACAACAGCTCTAGCAGCTAGTCTTGGATGTTTTGAAAACTCAGCCGCTGCCTGAGCAGCAGAGGTAGCATCCTTAAATTGAATGTTCCAATTCTGCCGGCCAATAGAAAATTTACCATTTCCAGGAAACGATTGCCCATGTTCCAACCTTTCATCCTTGAAACCTAAGCGGCATGAACCACCATCATCAACACAATATTGCCTTGAAAGTTCTACAACAGCTCTAGCAGCTAGGCTTGCATGTTCTGCAAACTCAGTCGCTGCTTGAGCAGCAGAGCTAATATCCTTAAATTTCATGTTCTAATTCTGCTTGCCAACAGAAATATTACCATTACCATCTCTAGGAAATGCTTGCCCATGTTCCAACCTTTTATCCTTGAAACCTAAGTGGCATGAACCACCATCATCAACACAATATTGCCTTGAAAGTTCTCCAACAGCTCTGGCAGCTAGGCTTGCATGTTCTCCAAACTCAGCCGCTGCTTGAGCAGCAGAGGTAGCATCCTTAAATTTCATGTTCCAATACTGCCTGCCAACAGAAAAATTACCATTACCATCTCAAGGAAATGATTGCCCATGTTCCAACCTTTCATCCTTGAAAACTAAGTGGCATGAACCACCATCATCAACACAATATTGCCTTGAAAGTTCTCCAATAGCTCTGGCAGCTAAGCTTGCATGTTCTCCAAACTCAGCCGCTGCTTGTGCAGCAGAGGTAGCATCCTTAAATTTCATGTTCCAATACTGCCTGCCAACAGAAAAATTACCATTACCATCTCAAGGAAATGATTGCCTATGTTCCAACCTTTCATCCTTGAAACCTAAGCGGCATGAACCACCAACATCAACACAATATTGCCTTGAAAGTTCTACAACAGCTCTGGCAGTTAGGCTTGCATGTTCTCCAAACTCAGCCGCTGCTTGAGCAGCAGAGGTAGCATCCTTAAACTTCATGTTCCAATACTGCCTGCCAACAGAAAAATTACCATTACCATCTCAAGGAAATGATTGCCCATGTTCCAACCTTTCATCCTTGAAAGTAAGTGGCATGAACCACCATCATCAACACAATATTGCCTTAAAAGTTCTAGGACAGCTCTGGCAGCTAGGCTTGCCTGTTCTGCAAAATCAGTCGCTACTTGAGCAGCAGAGGTAGCATCCTTAAATTTCATGTTCTAATTATGCCTTCCAATAGAAAAATTACCATTACCATCTCCAGGAAATGATTGCCCATGTTCCAACCTTTCATCATTGAAACCTAAGTGGCATGAACCACCATCATCAACAAAATATTGCCTTGAAAGTTCTACAACAGCTCTGGCAGCTAGGCTTGGATGTTTTGAAAACTCAGCCGCTGCCTGAGCAGCAGAGGTAGCATCCTTAAATTGAATGTTCCAATTCTGCCGGCCAATAGAAAATTTACCATTTCCAGGAAACGATTGCCCATGTTCCAACCTTTCATCCTTGAAACCTAAGCGGCATGAACCACCATGATCAACAAAATATTGCCTTGAAAGTTCTACAATAGCTCTGGCAGCCACGCTTGCATTTTCGGCAAACTCAGTCGCTACTTGAGCAGCAGAGGTAATATCCTTAAATTTCATGTTCCAATTCTGCTTGCCAACAGAAATATTACCATTACCATCTCTAGGAAATGCTTGCCCATGTTCCAACCTTTCATCCTTGAAACCTAAGTGGCATGAACCACCATCATCAACACAATATTGCCTTGAAAGTGCTACAACAACTCTGGCAGCTAGGCTTGCATGTTCTACAAACTCAACCGCTGCTTGAGCAGCAGAGGTAGCATCCTTAAATTTCATGTTCCAATACTGCCTGCAAACAGAAAAATTTCCATTACCATCTCAAGGAAATGATTGCCCATGTTCCAACCTTTCATCTTTGAAAACTAAGTGGCATGAACCACCATCATCAACACAATATTGCGTTGAAAGTTCTCCAACAGCTCTTGCAGCTAGGCTTGCATGTTCTGCAAACTCAGCCTCTACTTGAGCAGCACAGGTAACATCCTTAAATTTCATGTTCCAATTCTGCCTGGCAATAGAAAAATTACCATTACCATCTCCAGGAAATGATTGCCCATGTTCCAACCTTTCATCCTTGAAACCTAAGTGGCATGAACCACCATCATCAACAAAATATTGCCTTGAAAGTTCTACAACAGCTCTGGCAGCTAGGCTTGTATGTTTTGAAAACTCAGCCGCTGCCTGAGCAGCAGAGGTAGCATCCTTAAATTGAATGTTCCAATTCTGCCGGCCAATAGAAAATTTACCATTTCCAGGAACGATTGCCCATGTTCCAACCTTTCATCCTTGAAACCTAAGCGGCATGAACCACCATGATCAACAAAATATTGCCTTGAAAGTTCTACAATAGCTCTGGCAGCTAGGCTTGCATTTTCGGCAAACTCAGTCGCTACTTGAGCAGCAGAGGTAATATCCTTAAATTTCATGTTCCAATTCTGCTTGCCAACAGAAATATTACCATTACCATCTCTAGGAAATGCTTGCCCATGTTCCAACCTTTCATCCTTGAAACCTAAGTGGCATGAACCACCATCATCAACACAATATTGCCTTGAAAGTGCTACAACAACTCTGGCAACTAGGCTTGCATGTTCTACAAACTCAGCCGCTGCTTGAGCAGCAGAGGTAGCATCCTTAAATTTCATGTTCCAATACTGCCTGCAAACAGAAAAATTTCCATTACCATCTCAAGGAAATGATTGCCCATGTTCCAACCTTTCATCTTTGAAAACTAAGTGGCATGAACCACCATCATCAACACAATATTGCGTTGAAAGTTCTCCAACAGCTCTTGCAGCTAGGCTTGCATGTTCTACAAACTCAGCCTCTACTTGAGCAGCACAGGTAACATCCTTAAATTTCATGTTCCAATTCTGCCTGGCAATAGAAAAATTACCATTACCATCTCCAGGAAATGATTGCCCATGTTCCAACCTTTCATCCTTGAAACCTAAGTGGCATGAACCACCATCATCAACACAATATTGCCTTGAAAGTTCTACAACAACTCTGGCAGCTAGGTTTGCATGTTATACAAACTCAGCCGCTGCTTGAGCAGCAGAGGTAGCATCCTTAAATTTCATGTTCCAATTCTGCCTGCCAAAAGAAAATTACCATTAACATCTCTAGTAAATGATTGCCCATGTTCCAACCTTTCATCCTTGAAACCTAAGTGGCATGAACCACCATCATCAACAAAATATTGCCTTGAAAGTTCTACAACAGCTCTGGCAGCTAGGCTTGGATATTTTTCAAACTCAGCCGCTGCTTGAGCTGCAGAGGTAGCATCCTTATGTTTAATATTCCAATTCTGCCTGCCAATAGAAAATTTACCATTTCCAGGAAATGATTGCCCATGTTCCAACCTTTCATCCTTGAAACCTAAGCGGCATGAACCACCATCATCAACACAATATTGCCTTGAAACTTTTACAATAGCTCTAGCAGCTAGGCTTGCATGTTCTGCAAACTCAGTCGCTGCTTGAGCAGCACAGGTAATATCCTTAAATTTCATGTTCCAATTCTGCTTGCCAACAGAAATATTACCATTACCATCCCTAGGAAATGCTTGCCCATGTTCCAACCTTTCATCCTTGAAACCTAAGTGGCATGAACCACCATCATCAACACAATATTGCCTTGAAAGTTCTACAACAACTCTGGCAGCTAGGCTTGCATGTTCTGCAAACTCAGCCTCTACTTGAGCAGCACAGGTAACATCCTTAAATTTCATGTTCCAATTCTGCCTGCCAATAGAAAAATTACCATTACCATCTCCAGGAAATGATTGCCCATGTTCCAACCTTTCATCCTTGAAAACTAAGTGGCATGAACTACCATCATCAACAAAATATTGCCTTGAAAGTTCTACAACAGCTCTGGCAGCTAGGCTTGGATATTTTTCAAACTCAGCCGCTGCTTGAGCTGCAGAGGTAGCATCCTTATGTTTAATATTCCAATTCTGCCTGCCAATAGAAAATTTACCATTTCCAGGAAATGATTGCCCATATTCCAACCTTTCATCCTTGAAACCTAAGCGGCATGAACCACAATCATCAACACAATATTGCCTTGAAACTTTTACAATAGCTCTGGCAGCTAGGCTTGCATGTTCTGCAAACTCAGTCGCTGCTTGAGCAGCACAGGTAATATCCTTAAATTTCATGTTCCAATTCTGCTTGCCAACAGAAATATTACCATTACCATCCCTAGGAAATGCTTGCCCATGTTCCAACCTTTCATCCTTGAAACCTAAGTGGCATGAACCACCATCATCAACACAATATTGCCTTGAAAGTTCTACAACAACTCTGGCAGCTAGGCTTGCATGTTCTCCAAACTCAGCCGCTGCTTGAGCAGCTGAGGTAGCATCCTTAAATTTCATGTTCCAATACTGCCTGCCAACAACAAAATTACCATTACCATCTCAAGGAAATGATTGCCCATGTTCCAACCTTTAATCCTTGAAAACTAAGTGGCATGAACCACCATCATCAACACAATATTGCCTTGAAAGTTCTACAATAGCTTTGGGAGCTAGGCTTGCATGTTCTGCAAACTCAATCGCCACTTGAGCAGCAGAGGTACCATCGTTAAATTTAATGATCCAATTCTGCCTGCCAATAGAAAAATTACCATTACCATCTCCAGGAAATGCTTTCCCATGTTCCAACCTTTCATCCTTGAAACCTAAGTGGCATGAACCACCATCATCAACACAATATTTTCTTGAAATTACTCCAACAGCTCTGGCAACTAGGCTTGCATGTTCTGCAAACTCAGTCGCTGCTTGAGTAGTAGAGGTAACATCCTTAAATTGCATGTTCCAATTCTTCCTGCCAACAGAAAAAATACCATTACCATCTCAAGGAAATGATTGCCATGTTCCAACCTTTTATCCTTGAAACTTAAGTGGCAAGAACCACCATCATCAAAACAATATTGCCTTGAAAGTTCTACAATAGCTCTGGCAGCTAGGCCTGCATGTTCTGCAAACTCAGCCGCTGCTTGAGTAGTAGAGGTAGCATCCTTAAATTTCATGTTCTAATTCTACCTGCCAACAGAAAAATTACCATTACCATCCCCAGGAAATGATTGCCCATGTTCCAACCTTTCATCCTTGAAACCTAAGTGGCATGAACCACCATCATCAACAAAATATTGCCCTGAAAGTTCTACACTAGCTCTGGCAGCTAGGCTTGGATGTTTTGGAAATTCAGCCGCTGCTTAAGCAGCAGAGGTAGCATCCTTAAATTTCATATTCCAATTCTGCCAGCCAATAGAAAATTTACCATCTCAAGGAAATGATTGCCCATGTTCCAACCTTTTATCCTTGAAACCTAATTGGCAAGAACCACCATCATCAACACAATATTGCCTTGAAAGTTCTACGACAGCTCTGGCAACTAGGCTTGCATGTTCTGCAAACTCAGTCGCTGCTGGAGCAGCAGAGGTAGCATCCTTAAATTTCATGTTCCAATTCTTCTTGCCAACAGAAAAATTACCATAACCATCTCCAGGAAATCCTTGCCCATGTTCCAACCTTTCATTCTTGAAAGCTAAGTGGCATGAACCACCATCATCAACACAATATTGCCTTGAAAGTTCTCCAACAGCTCTGGCAGCTAGGCTTGCATGTTCTCCAAACTTAGCCGCGGCTTGTGCAGCAGAGGTAGCATGCTTAAATTTCATGTTCCAATACTGCCTGCCAACAGAAACATTACCATTACCATCTCAAGGAAATAATTGCCCATGTTCCAACCTTTCATCCTTGAAAACTAAGTGGCATGAACCACCATCATCAACACAATATTGCTTTGAAAGTTCTACAAAAGCTCTGGCAGCTAGGCTTGCATGTTCTGCAAACTCAGCCGTTGTTTGAGCAGCGGAGGGAGCATCCTTAAATTTCATGTTCCAATTCATCTTGCCAGCAGAAAAATTACCAATACCATATCCAGGAAATGCTTGCCCATGTTCCAACCTTTCATCATTTAAACCTAAGTGGCATGAACCACCATCATCAAAACAATATTGCCTTGAATGTTCTCCAACAGCTCTGGCAGCTAGGCTTGCATGTTCTCCAAACTCAACTGCTGCTTGAGCAGCATAGGTAGCATCCTTAAATTTCAACAGCTCTGGCAGCTATGCTTGCATGTTCTGCAAACTCAGTCACTGCTTGAGCAGCAGAGGCAGCATCCTTAAATTTCATGTTCCAATTCTTCTTGCCAACAGAAAAATTACCAACACCATATCCAGGAAATGCTTGCCCATGTCCCAACCTTTCATCCTTGAAACCTAAGTGGAATGAACCACCATCATAAAAACAATATTGCCTTGAAAGTTCTCTAACAGCTCTGGCAGCTAGGCTTGCATGTTCTCCAAATTTAGCCATTGCTTGAGCAGCAGAGGTAGCATCCTTGACCATGTTCCAACCTTTCATCCTTGAAACCTAAGTGGCATGAACCACCATCATCAACACAATATTGCCTTGAAAGTTCCACAACAGCTCTGGTAGCTAGGCTTGCATGTTCTGCAAAATTAGCCGCTGCTTGAGCAGCAGAGGTAGCATCCATAAATTTCATGTTCCAATTCTGCCTGACAACATAAATATTACCATTACCATCTCAAGGAAATGATTGCCCTGAACCACCATTATCAACACAATATTGCCTTGAAAGTTCTACAACAACTCTGGTAGCTAGGCTTGCATGTTCTGCAAACTCAGTCGCTACTTGAGCAGCAGAGGTAGCATCCTTAAATTTCATGTTCCAATTCTACATGCCAATAGAAAAATTACCATTACCATCTCCAGAAAATGGTTGCCCATGTTCCAACCTTACATCCTTGAAACCTAAGTGGCATGTACCACCATCATCAACACAATATTACCTTTAAAGTTCTACAATAGCTCTGGCAGCTAGGTTTGCATGTTCTGCAATCTCAGCCGCTGCTTGAGCAGCATAGGTAGCATCCTTAAATTTCATGTTCCAATTATACCTGCCAACAGAAAAATTACCGTTACCATCTCCAGGAAATGATTGCCCATGTTCCAACCTTTCATCCTTGAAACCCTAGTGACATGAATCACCATCATCAGCATAATATTGCCTTGAAAGTTCTACAACAGCTCTGGCAGCGAGGCTTGCATGTTCTGCAAACTCAGCATCCTTAAATTTCATGTTCCAATTCTGCTTGCCAACAAAAAAACTACCATTACCATCTCCAGGAAATGCTTGCCCATGTTCCAACCTTTCATCCTTGAAACCTAAGTGGCATGAACTACCAGCATCAACACAATATTGCCTTGAAAGTTCTCTAACAGCTCTGGCAGCTAGGCTTGCACGTTCTCCAAACTCAGCCGCTGCTTGAGCAGCGGAGGTAGCATCCTTCAATTTCATGTTCCAATACTGCCTGCCAATAGAAAAATTTCCATTACCAACTCAAGGAAATGATTTCCCATGTTCCAACCTTTTATCCTTGAAAACTAAGTGGCATGAACCCACCATCATCAACACAATATTGCCTTGAACGTTCTACAACAGCTCTGGCAGCTAGGTTTGCATGTTATGCAAACTCAGCCGCTGCTTGAGCAGCAGAGGTAGCATACTTAAATTTCATGTTCCAATTCTGCCTGCCAATAGGAAAATTACCATTACCATCTCCAGGAAATGATTGCCCATGTTCCAACCTTTCATCCTTGAAACCTAAGTGGCATGAACCACCATCATCAACACAATATTGCCTTGAAAGTTCCACAACAGCTCTGGCAGCTAGGCTTGCATGTTCTGTAAAATTAGCCGCTGCTTGAGCAACAGAGGTAGCATCCTTAAATTTCATGTTCCAATTCTGCCTGCCAACAGAAATATTACCATTACCATCTCAAGGAAATGATTGCCCATGTTCCAACCTTTCATCCTTGAAAACTAAGTGGCATGAACCACCATTATCAACACAATATTGCCTTGAAAGTTCTACAACACCTCTGGTAGCTAGGCTTGCATGTTCTGCAAACTCAGTCGCTACTTGAGCAGCAGAGGTAGCATCCTTAAATTTCATGTTCCAATTCTGCCTGCCAATAGAAAAATTACCATTACCATCTCCAGGAAATGCTTGCCCATGTTCCAACCTTTCATCCTTGAAACCTAAGTGGCATGTACCACCATCATCAACATAATATTGCCTTGAAAGTTCTCAAACAGCTCTGGCAGCTAGGCTTGCATGTTCTCAAAACTCAACCGCTTCTTGTGCAGCAGAGGTAGCTTCCTTAAATTTCATGTTCCAATACTGCCTGCCAACAGAAAAATTACCATTACCATCTCAAGGAAATGATTGCCCATGTTCCAACCTTTCATCCTTGAAAACTAAGTGGCATGAACCACCATCATCAACACAATATTGCCTTGAAAGTTCTACAACAGCTCTGGGAGCTAGGCTTGCATGTTCTGCAAACTCAATCGCTACTTGAGCAGCAGAGGTAGCATCGTTAAATTTCATGTTCCAATTCTGCCTGCCAATAGAAAAATTACCATTACCATCTCCAGGAAATGATTGCCCATGTTCCAACCTTTCATCCTTGAAACCTAAGTGGCATGAACCACCATCATCAACACAATATTGCCTTGAAAGTTCCACAACTGCTTTGGCAGCTAGGCTTATATGTTCTGCAAAATTTGGCGCTTATTGAGCAGCAGAGGTAGAATCTTTAAATTTCATGTTCCAATTCTGCCTGACAACAGAAATATTAGCAGTACCATCTCAAGGAAATGATTGCCCATGTTCCAACCTTTCATCCTTGAAAACTAAGTGGCATGAACCACCATTATCAACACAGTATTGCCTTGAAAGTTCTACAACAACTCTGGCAGCTAGGCCTGCATGTTCTGCAAACTCAGCCGCTGCTTGAGCAGCAGAGGTAGCATCCATAAATTACATGTTCCAATTCTGCCTGCCAACATAAAAATTACCACTACCCTCTCCAGGAAATGATTGCCCATGTTCCAACCTTTCTTCCTTGAAACCTAAGTGGCATGAACCACCATCATCAACCCAATATTGCCTTGAAAGTTCTACAACAGCTTTGGCAGCTAGGCTTGCACGTTCTCCAAACTCAGCCACTGCTTGAGCAGTGGAGGTAGCATCCTTAAATTTTATGTTCCAATTCTGCCTGCCAATAGAAAAATTACCATTACCATCTCCAGGAAATGATTCCCATGTTCCAACCTTTCATCCTTGAAAACTAAGTGGCATGAACCACCATCATCAACACAATATTGCCTTGAAAGTTCCACAACAGCTCTGGCAGCTAGGCTTGCAAGTTCTGCAAAATCAGCCGCTGATTGAGCTGCAGAGATAGCATCCTTAAATTTCATGTTCCAATTTCGCATGACAACAGAAATATTACTATTACCATCTCAAGGAAATGATTGCCCATGTTCCAACCTTTCATCCTTGAAAACTAAGTGGCATGAACCACCATTATCAACACAATATTGCCTTGAAAGTTCTACAACTCCTCTGGAAGCTAGGCTTGCATGTTCTGCAAACTCTATCGCTACTTGAGCAGCAGAGGTAGCATCCTTAAATTTCATGTTCCAATTCTGCCTGCCAATAGAAAAATTACCATTACCATCTCCAGGAAATGCTTGCCCATGTTCCAACTTTACATCCTTGAAACCTAAGTGGCATGTACCACCATCATCAACACAATATTGCCTTGAAAGTTCCATAATAGCTCTGGCAGCTAGGCTTGCATGTTCTGCAAAATTAGCCGTTGCTTGTGCAGCAGAGGTAGCATCCTTAAATTTCATGTTCCAATTCTGCCTGACAACAGAAATATTACCCATTACCATCTCAAGGAAATGATCGCCCATGTTCCAACCTTTCATCCTTGAAAACTAAGTGGCATGAACCACTATTATCAACACAATATTGCCTTGAAAGTTCTACAACACCTCTGGTAGCTAGGCTTGCATGTTCTGCAAACTCAGTCGCTACTTGAGCAGCAGAGGTAGCATCCTTAAATTTCATGTTCCAATTCTGCCTGCCAATAGAAAAATTACCATTACCATCTCCAGGAAATGCTTGCCCATGTTCCAACCTTACATCCTTGAAACCTAAGTGGCATGTACCACCATCATCAACACAATATTACCTTGAAAGTACCACAATAGCTCTGGCAGCTAGGCTTGCATGTTCTGCAAAATTAGCCACTGATTGAGCAGCAGAGGTAGCATCCTTAAATTTCATGTTCCAATTCTGCCTGACAACAGAAATATTACCCATTACCATCTCAAGGAAATGATTGCCCATGTTCCAACCTTTCATCCTTGAAAACTAAGTGGCGTGAACCACCATTATCAACACAATATTGCCTTGAAAGTTCTACAACACCTCTGGTAGCTAGGCTTGCATGTTCTGCAAACTCAGTCGCTACTTGAGCAGTAGAGGTAGCATCATTAAATTTCATGTTCCAATTCTGCCTGCCAATAGAAAAATTACCATTACCATCTCCAGGAAATGATTGCCCATGTTCCAACCTTTCATCCTTGAAACCTAAGTGGCATGAACCACCATCATCAACACAATATTACTTTGAATGTTCCACAATCGCTTTGGCAGCTAGGCTTGCAAGTTCTGCAAAATCAGCCGCTGCTTGTGCAGCAGAGGTAGCATCCTTAAATTTCATGTTCCAATTCTGCCTGACAACAGAAATATTACCCATTACCATCTCAAGGAAATGATTGCCCATGTTCCAACCTTTCATCCTTGAAAACTAAGTGGCGCGAACCACCATTATCAACACAATATTGCCTTGAAAGTTCTACAACACCTCTGGTAGCTAGGCTTGCATGTTCTGCAAACTCAGTCGCTACTTGAGCAGCAGAGGTAGCATCCTAAAATTTCATGTTCCAATTCTGCCTGCCAATAGAAAAATTACCATTACCATCTCCAGGAAATGCTTGCCCATGTTCCAACCTTACATCCTTGAAACCTAAGTGGCATGTACCACCATCATCAACACAATATTGCCTTGAAAGTACCACAATAGCTCTGGCAGCTAGGCTTGCATGTTCTGCAAAATTAGCCACTGATTGAGCAGCAGAGGTAGCATCCTTAAATTTCATGTTCCAATTCTGCCTGACAACAGAAATATTACCCATTACCATCTCAAGGAAATGATTGCCCATGTTCCAACCTTTCATCCTTGAAAACTAAGTGGCGTGAACCACCATTATCAACACAATATTGCCTTGAAAGTTCTACAACACCTCTGGTAGCTAGGCTTGCATGTTCTGCAAACTCAGTCGCTACTTGAGCAGTAGAGGTAGCATCATTAAATTTCATGTTCCAATTCTGCCTGCCAATAGAAAAATTACCATTACCATCTCCAGGAAATGATTGCCCATGTTCCAACCTTTCATCCTTGAAACCTAAGTGGCATGAACCACCATCATCAACACAATATTACTTTGAATGTTCCACAATAGCTTTGGCAGCTAGGCTTGCAAGTTCTGCAAAATCAGCCGCTGCTTGTGCAGCAGAGGTAGCATCCTTAAATTTCATGTTCCAATTCTGCCTGACAACAGAAATATTACCCATTACCATCTCTAGGAAATGATTGCCCATGTTCCAACCTTTCATCCTTGAAAACTAAGTGGCGTGAACCACCATTATCAACATAATATTGCCTTGAAAGTTCTACAACACCTCTGGTAGCTAGGCTTGCATGTTCTGCAAACTCAGTCGCTACTTGAGCAGTAGAGGTAGCATCATTAAATTTCATAGCGGCCAGAGCTGTTGTAGAACTTTCAAGGAAATATTGTGTTGATGATGGCAGTTCATGCCACTTAGGTTTCAAGGATGAAAGGTTGGAACATGGGCAATCATTTCCTTGAGATGGTAATGGTAATTTTTCTGTTGGTAGGCAGTATTGGAACAGGAAATTTAAGGATGCTACCTCTGCTGCTCAAGCAGCGGCTGAGTTTGGAGAACATGCAAGCCTAGCTGCCAGAGCTGTTGGAGAACTTTCAAGGCAATATTGTGTTGATGATGGCGGTTCATGCCACTTAGGTTTTAAGGATGAAAGGTTGGAACATGGGCAATCATTTCCTTAAGATGGTAATGGTAATTTTTCTGTTGGTAGGCAGTATTGGAACATGAAATTTAAGGATACTACCTCTGCTGTTCAAGCAGCGGCTGAGTTTGGAGAACATGGAAGCCTAGCTGCCAGAGCTGTTGGAGAACTTTCAAGGCAATATTTTGTTGATGATGGTGGTTCATGCCACTTAGGTTTCAAGGATGAAAGGTTGAAACATGGGCAAGCATTTCCTAGAGATGGTAATGGTAATTTTTCTGTTGGCAAGCAGAATTGGAACATGAAATTTAAGGATACTACCTCTGCTGCTCAAGCAGCGGCTGAGTTTGCAGAACATGCAAGCCTAGCTGCCAGAGCTGTTGTAGAACTTTCAAGGCAATATTGTGTTGATGATGGTAGTTCATGCCACTTAGGTTTCAAGCATAAAAGGTTGGAACATGGGCAATCATTTCCTGGAGATGGTAATGGTAAGTTTTCTATTGGCAAGAAGAATTGGAACATGAAATTTGAGGATTCTACCTCAGCTGCTCAAGTAGCGACTGAGTTTGCAGAACATGCAAGCCTAGCGGCCAGAGCTGTTGTAGAACTTTCAAGGAAATATTATGTTGCTGATGGCGGTTCATGCCACTTAGGTTTCAAGGATTAAAGGTTGGAACATGGGCAATCATTTCCTTGAGATGGTAACGGTAATTTTTCTGTTGGTAGGCAGTATTGGAACATGAAATTTAAGGATGCTACCTCGGCTGCTCAAGCAGCGGCTGAGTTTGGAGAACATGCAAGCCTAGCTGCCAGAGCTGTTGGAGAAGTTTCAAGGCAATATTATGTTGATGATGGTAGTTCATGCCACTTAGGTTTCAAGCATGAAAGGTTGGAACATGGGCAATCATTTCCTGGAGATGGTAATGGTAAGTTTTCTATTGGCAAGCAGAATTGGAACATGAAAATTGAGGATTCTACCTCAGCTACTCAAGTAGCGACTAAGTTTGCAGAACATGCAAGCCTAGCGGCCAGAGCTGTTGTACAACTTTCAAGGAAATATTGTGTTGATGATGGCGGTTCATGCTACTTAGGTTTCAAGGATGAAAGGTTGGAACATGGGCAATCATTTCATGGAGATGGTAATGGTAATTTTTCTTTTCGTAGGCAGAATTGGAACATGAAATTTGAGGATTCTACCTCAGCTGCTCAAGTAGCGACTGAGTTTGCAGAACATGCAAGCCTAGCGGCGAGAGCTGTTGTAGAACTTTCAAGGAAATATTGTGTTGATGATGGCAGTTCATGCCACTTAGGTTTCAAGGATGAAAGGTTGGAACATGGGCAATCATTTCCTTGAGATGGTAACGGTAATTTTTCTGTTGGCTAGCAGAATTGGAACATGAAATTTAAGGATGCTACCTCTGCTGCTCAAGCAGCGGCTGAGTTTGGAGAACATGCAAGCCTAGCTGCCAGAGCTGTTGGAGAAGTTTCAAGGCAATATTGTGTTGATGATGGTAGTTCATGCCACTTAGGTTTCAAGCATGAAAGGTTGGAACATGGGCAATCATTTCCTGGAGATGGTAATGGTAAGTTTTCTATTGGCAAGCAGAATTGGAACATGAAAATTGAGGATTCTACCTCAGCTGCTCAAGTAGCGACTGAGTTTGCAGAACATGCAAGCCTAGCGGCCAGAGCTGTTGTATAACTTTCAAGGAAATATTGTGTTGATGATGGCGATTCATGCAACTTAGGTTTCAAGGATGAAAGGTTGGAACATGGGCAATCATTTCATTGAGATGGTAATGGTAATTTTTATGTTGGCAAGCAGAATTTGAACATGAAATTTAAGGATGCTACCTCTGCTGCTCAAGCAGCGGCTGGGTTTGGAGAACATGCAAGCCCAGCTGCCAGAGCTGTTGGAGAAGTTTCAAGGCAATATTGTGTTGATGATGGTAGTTCATGCCACTTAGGTTTCAAGCATGAAAGGTTGGAACATGGGCAATCATTACCTGGAGATGGTAATGGTAAGTTTTCTATTGGCAAGCAGAATTGGATCATGAAATATGAGGATTCTACCTCAGCTGCTCAAGCAGCGACTGAGTTTGCAGAACATGCAAGCCTAGCGGCCAGAGCTGTTGTAGAACTTTCAAGGAAATATTGTGTTGATGATGCCGGTTCATGCCACTTAGGTTTCAAGGATGAAAGGCTGGAACATGGGCAATCATTTCCTTGAGATGGTAATATTAATTTTTCTGTTGGTAGGCAGTATTGGAACATGAAATTTAAGGATGCTACCTCTGCTGCTCAAGCATCGGCTGAGTTTGGAGAATATGCAAGCCTAGCTGCCAGAGCTGTTGGAGAAGTTTCAAGGCAATATTATATTGATGATGGTGGTTCATGCCACTTAGGTTTCAATGATGAAAGTTTTGAACATGGGCAAGCATTTCCTAGAGATGGTAATGGTAATTTTTCTGTTGGCAAGCAGAATTGCAACATGAAATTTAAGGATACTACACCTGCTGCTCAAGCAGTGGCTGAGTTTGCAGAATATGCAAGCCTAGTGGCCAGAGCTGTTGTAGAACTTTCAAGGAAATATTGTGTTGATGATGGTGGTTCATGCCACTTAGGTTTCAAGGATGAAATGTTGGAACATGGGCAATCATTTCCTTGAGATTGTAATGGTAATTTTTCTGTTGGTAGGCAGTATTGGAACATGAAATTTAAGGCTGCTACCTCTGCTGCTCAAGCAACGGCTGAGTTTGGAGAACATGCAAGCCTAGCTGCCAGAGCTGTTGGAGAAGTTTCAAGGCAATATTGTGTTGATGATGGTAGTTCATGCCACTTAGGTTTCAAGCATGAAAGGTTGGAACATGGGCAATCATTTCCTGGAGATGGTAATGGTAAGTTTTCTATTGGCAAGCAGAATTGGAACATGAAAATTGAGGATTCTACCTCAGCTGCTCAAGTAGCGACTGAGTTTGCAGAACATGCAAGCCTAGCGGCCAGAGCTGTTGTAGAACTTTCAAGGAAATATTGTGTTGATGATGGCGGTTCATGCCACTTAGGTTTCAAGGATGAAAGGTTGGAACATGGACAATCATTTCATGGAGATGGTAATGGTAATTTTTCTTTTGGTAGGCAAAATTGGAACATGAAAATTGAGGATTCTACCTCAGCTGCTCACGTAGCGACTGAGTTTTCAGAACATGCAAGCCTAGCGGCCAGAGCTGTTGTAGAACTTTCAAGGAAATATTATGTTGATGATGGCAGTTCATGCCACTTATGTTTCAAGGATGAAAGGTTGGAACATGGGCAATCATTTCCTTGAGATGGTAATGGTAATTTTTCTGTTGGCAAGCAGAATTGGAACATGAAATTTAAGGATGCTACCTCTGCTGCTCAAGCAGCGGCTGAGTTTGGAGAACATGCAAGCCTAGCTGCCAGAGCTGTTGGAGAAGTTTCAAGGCAATATTGTGTTGATGATGGTAGTTCATGCCACTTAGGTTTCAAGCATGAAAGGTTGGAATATGGGCAATCTTTACCTGGAGATGGTAATGGTAAGTTTTCTAATGGCAAGCAGAATTGGAACATGAAATTTGAGGATTCTACCTCAGCTGCTCAAGTAGTGACTGAGTTTGCAGAACATGCAAGCCTAGCGGCTAGAGCTGTTGTAGAACTTTCAAGGAAATATTGTGTTGATGATGGCAGTTCATGCCACTTAGGTTTCAAGGATGAAAGGTTGGAACATGGGCAATCATTTCCTTGAGATGGTAATGGTAATTTTTCTGTTGGTAGGCAATATTGGAACATGAAATTTAAGGATGCTACCTCTGCTGCTCAAGTAGCGGCTGAGTTTGGAGAACATGCAAGCCTAGCTGCCAGAGCTGTTGGAGAAGTTTCCAGGCAATATTATATTGATGATGGTGGTTCATGCCACTTAGGTTTCAACGATGAAAGTTTTGAACATGGGCAAGCATTTCCTGGAGATGGTAATAGTAATTTTTCTGTTGGCAAGCAGAATTGCAACATGAAATTTAAG
Source organism: Nicotiana tabacum (assembly GCF_000715075.1). Taxonomy (NCBI): domain Eukaryota; kingdom Viridiplantae; phylum Streptophyta; class Magnoliopsida; order Solanales; family Solanaceae; genus Nicotiana; species Nicotiana tabacum. The sequence continues at coordinate 1,313,899 of NW_027438243.1, forward strand.
GATACTACACCTGCTGCTCAAGAAGCGGCTGAGTTTGCAGAACATGCAAGCCTAGCGGCCAAAGCTCTTGTAGAACTTTCAAGGAAATTTTGTGTTGATGATGGCAGTTCATGCCACTTAGGTTTCAAGGATGAAATGTTGGAACATGGGCAATCATTTCCTAGAGATGGTAATGGTAATTTTTCTGTTGGTAGGCAGTATTGGAACATGAAATTTAAGGATGCTACCTCTGCTGCTCAAGCAGCGGCTGAGTTTGGAGAACATGCAAGCCTAGCTGCCAGAGCTGTTGGAGAAGTTTCAAGGCAATATTGTGTTGATGATGGTAGTTCATGCCACTTAGGTTTCAAGCATGAAAGGTTGGAACATGGGCAATCATTACCTGGAGATGGTAATGGTAAGTTTACTATTGGCAAGCAGAATTGGAACATGAAATTTGAGGATTCTACCTCAGCTGCTCAAGCAGCGACTGAGTTTGCAGAACATGCAAGCCTAGCGGCCAGAGCTGTTGTAGAACTTTCAAGGAAATATTGTGTTGATGATGGCGGTTCATGCCACTTAGGTTTCAAGGATGAAAGGTTGGAACATGGGCAATCATTTCCTTGAGATGGTAATGGTAATTTTTCTGTTGGTAGGCAGTATTGGAACATGAAATTTAAGGATGCTACCTCTGCTGCTCAAGCAGCGGCTGAGTTTGGAGAACATGCAAGCCTAGCTTCCAGAGCTGTTGGAGAAGTTTCAAGGCAATATTATATTGATGATGGTGGTTCATGCCACTTAGGTTTCAACGATGAAAGTTTTGAACATGGGCAAGCATTTCCTGGAGATGGCAATGGTAAGTTTTCTATTGGCAAGCAGAATTGGAACATGAAATTTGAGGATTCTACCTCAGCTGCTCAAGTAGCGACTGAGTTTGCAGAACATGCAAGCCTAGCGGCCATAGCTGTTGTAGAACTTTCAAGGAAATATTATGTTGATGATGGCGGTTCATGCCACTTAGGTTTCAAGGATGAAAGGTTGGAACATGGGCAATCATTTCCTTGAGATGGTAATGGTAATTTTTCTGTTGGTAGGCAGTATTGGAACATGAAATTTAAGGATGCTACCTCTGCTGCTCAAGCAGCGGCTGAGTTTGGAGAACATGCAAGCCTAGCTGCCAGAGCTGGTGGAGAAGTTTCAAGGCAATATTGTGTTGATGATGGTAGTTCATGCCACTTAGGTTTCAAGCATGAAAGGTTGGAACATGGGCAATCATTTCCTGGAGATGGTAATGGTAAGTTTTCTATTGGCAAGCAGAATTGGAACATGAAAATTGAGGATTCTACCTCAGCTGCTCAAGTAGCGACTGAGTTTGCAGAACATGCAAGCCTAGCGGCCAGAGCTGTTGTAGAACTTTCAAGGAAATATTGTGTTGATGATGGCGGTTCATGCCACTTAGGTTTCAAGGATGAAAGGTTGGAACATGGGCAATCATTTCATGGAGATGGTAATGGTAATTTTTCTTTTGGTAGGCAGAATTGGAACATGAAATTTGAGGATTCTACCTCAGCTGCTCATGTAGCGACTGAGTTTGCAGAACATGCAAGCCTAGCGGCCAGAGCTGTTGTAGAACTTTCAAGGAAATATTGTGTTGATGATGGCGGTTCATGCCACTTAGGTTTCAAGGATGAAAGGTTGGAACATGGGCAATCATTTCCTTGAGATGGTAATGGTAATTTTTCTGTTGGCAAGCAGAATTGGAACATGAAATTTAAGGATGCTACCTCTGCTGCTCAAGCAGCGGCTGAGTTTGGAGAACATGCAAGCCTAGCTGCCAGAGCTGTTGGGGAAGTTTCAAGGCAATATTGTGTTGATGATGGTAGTTCATGCCACTTAGGTTTCAACCATGAAAGGTTGGAACATGGGCAATCATTACCTGGAGATGGTAATGGTAAGTTTTCTATTGGCAAGCAGAATTGGAACATGAAATTTAAGGATGCTACCTCTCTGCTCAAGCAGCGGCTGAGTTTGGAGAACATGCACGCCTTGCTGCCAGAACTGTTGGAGAAGTTTCAAGGAAATATTATATTGATGATGGTAGTTCATGCCACTTAGGTTTCAAGCATGAAAGGTTGGAACATGGGCAATCATTTCCTGGAGATGGTAATGGTAAGTTTTCTATTGGCAAGCAGAATTAGAACATGAAAATTAAGGATTCTACCTCAGCTGCTCAAGTAGCGACTGAGTTTGCAGAACATGCAAGCCTAGCGGCCAGAGCTGTTGTAGAACTTTCAAGGAAATATTGTGTTGATGATGGCGGTTCATGCCACTTAGGTTTCAAGGATGAAAGGTTGGAACATGGGCAATCATTTCATGGAGATGGTAATGGTAAGTTTTCTTTTGGTAGGCAAAATTGGAACATGAAAATTGAGGATTCTACCTCAGCTGCTCACGTAGCGACAGAGTTTGCAGAACATGCAAGCCTAGCGGCCAGAGCTGTTGTAGAACTTTCAAGGAAATATTGTGATGATGATTGTGGTTCATGTCACTTAGGTTTCAAGGATGAAAGGTTGGAACATGGGCAATCATTTCCTTGAGATGGTAATGGTAATTTTTCTGTTGGTAGGCAGTATTGGAACAGGAAATTTAAGGATGCTACCTCTGCTGCTCAAGCAGCGGCTGAGTTTGGAGAACATGCAAGCCTAGCTGCCAGAGCTGTTGGAGAACTTTCAAGGAAATATTGTGTTGATGATGGTGGTTCATGCCACTTAGGTTTTAAGGATGAAAGGTTGGAACATGGGCAATCATTTCCTTGAGATGGTAATGGTAATTTTTCTGTTGGTAGGCAGTATTGGAACATGAAATTTAAGGATACTACCTCTGCTGTTCAAGCAGCGGCTGAGTTTGGAGAACATGGAAGCCTAGCTACCAGAGCTGTTGGAGAACTTTCAAGGCAATATTGTGTTGATGATAGTGGTTCATGCCACTTAGGTTTCAAGGATGAAAGGTTGAAACATGGGCAAGCATTTCCTGGAGATGGTAATGGTAAGTTTTCTATTGGCAAGCAGAATTGGAACATGAAATTTGAGGATTCTACCTCAGCTGCTCAAGTAGCGACTGAGTTTGCAGAACATGCAAGCCTAGCGGCCAGAGCTGTTGTAGAACTTTCAAGGAAATATTGTGTTGATGATGGCGGTTCATGCCACTTAGGTTTCAAGGATGAAAGGTTGGAACATGGGCAATCATTTCATGGAGATGGTAATGGTAATTTTTCTTTTGGTAGGCAGAATTGGAACATGAAAATTGAGGATTCTACCTCAGCTGCTCAAGTAGCGACTGAGTTTGAAGAACATGCAAGCCTAGTGGCCAGAGCTGTTGTAGAACATGAAATATTGTGTTGATGATGGTGGTTCATGCCACTTAGGTTTCAATGATGAAAGTTTTGAACATGGGCAAGCATTTCCTGGAGATGGTAATGGTAATTTTTCTGTTGGCAAGCAGAATTGGAACATGAAATTTAAGGATACCACCTCTGCTGCTCAAGCAGCAGCTGAGTTTGGAGAACATGCAAGCCTAGCTGCCAGAGCTATTGGAGAACTTTCAAGGCAATATTGTATTGATGATGGTGGTTCATGCCACTTAGGTTTCAAGGATGAAAGGTTGGAACATGGGCAAGCATTTCCTGGAGATGGTAATGGCAATTTTTCTGTTGGCAAGCAGAATTCGAACATGAAATTTAAGGATACTACCTCTGCTGCTCAAGCAGCGGCTGAGTTTGCAGAACATGCAAGCCTAGCTGCCAGAGTTATTGTAGAACTTTCAAGGCAATATTGTGTTGATGATGGTGGTTCATGCCACTTAGGTTTCAAGGATGAAAGGTTGGAACATGGGCAATCATTTCCTGGAGATGGTAATGGTAAGTTTTCTATTGGCAAGAAGAATTGGATCATGAAATTTGAGGATTCTACCTCAACTGCTCAAGTAGCGACTGAGTTTGCAGAACATGCAAGCCTGTCGGCCAGAGCTGTTGTAGAACTTTCAAGGAAATATTGTGATGATGATTGTGGTTCATGTCACTTAGGTTTCAAGGATGAAAGGTTGGAACATGGGCAATCATTTCCTTGAGATGGTAATGGTAATTTTTCTGTTGGTAGGCAGTATTGGAACAGGAAATTTAAGGATGCTACCTCTGCTGCTCAAGCAGCGGCTGAGTTTGGAGAACATGCAAGCCTAGCTGCCAGAGCTGTTGGAGAACTTTCAAGGAAATATTGTGTTGATGATGGTGGTTCATGCCACTTAGGTTTTAAGGATGAAAGGTTGGAACATGGGCAATCATTTCCTTGAGATGGTAATGGTAATTTTTCTGTTGGCAAGCAGAATTGGAACATGAAATTTAAGGATGCTACCTCTGCTGCTCAAGCAGCGGCTGAGTTTGGAGAACATGCAAGCCTAGCTGCCAGAGCTGTTGGAGAAGTTTCAAGGCAATATTGTGTTGATGATGGTAGTTCATGCCACTTAGGTTTCAAGCATGAAAGGTTGGAATATGGGCAATCATTACCTGGAGATGGTAATGGTAAGTTTTCTAATGGCAAGCAGAATTGGAACATGAAATTTGAGGATTCTACCTCAGCTGCTCAAGCAGCGACTGAGTTTGCAGAACATGCAAGCCTAGCGGCCAGAGCTGTTGTAGAACTTTCAAGGAAATATTGTGTTGATGATGGCAGTTCATGCCACTTAGGTTTCAAGGATGAAAGGTTGGAACATGGGCAATCATTTCCTTGAGATGGTAATGGTAATTTTTCTGTTGGTAGGCAATATTGGAACATGAAATTTAAGGATGCTACCTCTGCTGCTCAAGTAGCGGCTGAGTTTGGAGAACATGCAAGCCTAGCTGCCAGAGCTGTTGGAGAAGTTTCCAGGCAATATTATATTGATGATGGTGGTTCATGCCACTTAGGTTTCAACGATGAAAGTTTTGAACATGGGCAAGCATTTCCTGGAGATGGTAATGGTAATTTTTCTGTTGGCAAGCAGAATTGCAACATGAAATTTAAGGATACTACACCTGCTGCTCAAGCAGCGGCTGAGTTTGCAGAACATGCAAGCCTAGCGGCCAGAGCTGTTGTAGAACTTTCAAGGAAATATTGTGTTGATGATGGTGGTTCATGCCACTTAGGTTTCAATGATGAAAGTTTTGAACATGGGCAAGCATTTCCTGGAGATGGTAATGGTAATTTTTCTGTTGGCAAGCAGAATTGGAACATGAAATTTAAGGATACCACCTCTGCTGCTCAAGCAGCAGCTGAGTTTGGAGAACATGCAAGCCTAGCTGCCAGAGCTATTGGAGAACTTTCAAGGCAATATTGTATTGATGATGGTGGTTCATGCCACTTAGGTTTCAAGGATGAAAGGTTGGAACATGGGCAAGCATTTCCTGGAGATGGTAATGGCAATTTTTCTGTTGGCAAGCAGAATTCGAACATGAAATTTAAGGATACTACCTCTGCTGCTCAAGCAGCGGCTGAGTTTGCAGAACATGCAAGCCTAGCTGCCAGAGTTATTGTAGAACTTTCAAGGCAATATTGTGTTGATGATGGTGGTTCATGCCACTTAGGTTTCAAGGATGAAAGGTTGGAACATGGGCAATCATTTCCTGGAGATGGTAATGGTAAGTTTTCTATTGGCAAGAAGAATTGGATCATGAAATTTGAGGATTCTACCTCAACTGCTCAAGTAGCGACTGAGTTTGCAGAACATGCAAGCCTGTCGGCCAGAGCTGTTGTAGAACTTTCAAGGAAATATTGTGATGATGATTGTGGTTCATGTCACTTAGGTTTCAAGGATGAAAGGTTGGAACATGGGCAATCATTTCCTTGAGATGGTAATGGTAATTTTTCTGTTGGTAGGCAGTATTGGAACAGGAAATTTAAGGATGCTACCTCTGCTGCTCAAGCAGCGGCTGAGTTTGGAGAACATGCAAGCCTAGCTGCCAGAGCTGTTGGAGAACTTTCAAGGAAATATTGTGTTGATGATGGTGGTTCATGCCACTTAGGTTTTAAGGATGAAAGGTTGGAACATGGGCAATCATTTCCTTGAGATGGTAATGGTAATTTTTCTGTTGGCAAGCAGAATTGGAACATGAAATTTAAGGATGCTACCTCTGCTGCTCAAGCAGCGGCTGAGTTTGGAGAACATGCAAGCCTAGCTGCCAGAGCTGTTGGAGAAGTTTCAAGGCAATATTGTGTTGATGATGGTAGTTCATGCCACTTAGGTTTCAAGCATGAAAGGTTGGAATATGGGCAATCATTACCTGGAGATGGTAATGGTAAGTTTTCTAATGGCAAGCAGAATTGGAACATGAAATTTGAGGATTCTACCTCAGCTGCTCAAGCAGCGACTGAGTTTGCAGAACATGCAAGCCTAGCGGCCAGAGCTGTTGTAGAACTTTCAAGGAAATATTGTGTTGATGATGGCAGTTCATGCCACTTAGGTTTCAAGGATGAAAGGTTGGAACATGGGCAATCATTTCCTTGAGATGGTAATGGTAATTTTTCTGTTGGTAGGCAATATTGGAACATGAAATTTAAGGATGCTACCTCTGCTGCTCAAGTAGCGGCTGAGTTTGGAGAACATGCAAGCCTAGCTGCCAGAGCTGTTGGAGAAGTTTCCAGGCAATATTATATTGATGATGGTGGTTCATGCCACTTAGGTTTCAACGATGAAAGTTTTGAACATGGGCAAGCATTTCCTGGAGATGGTAATGGTAATTTTTCTGTTGGCAAGCAGAATTGCAACATGAAATTTAAGGATACTACACCTGCTGCTCAAGAAGCGGCTGAGTTTGCAGAACATGCAAGCCTAGCGGCCAGAGCTCTTGTAGAACTTTCAAGGAAATTTTGTGTTGATGATGGCGGTTCATGCCACTTAGGTTTCAAGGATGAAAGGTTGGAACATGGGCAATCATTTCCTTGAGATGGTAATGGTAATTTTTCTGTTGGCAAGCAGAATTGGAACATGAAATTTAAGGATGCTACCTCTGCTGCTCAAGCAGCGGCTGAGTTTGGAGAACATGCAAGCCTAGCTGCCAGAGCTGTTGGGGAAGTTTCAAGGTAATATTGTGTTGATGATGGTAGTTCATGCCACTTAGGTTTAATGATGCTACCTCTGCAGCTCAAGTAGCGACTGAGTTTGCAGAACATGCAAGCCTAGCTGCCAGAGCTGTTGTAGAACTTTCAAGGCAATATTGTGTTGATGATGGTGGTTCATACCACTTAGGTTTCAAGGATGAAATGTTGGAACATGGGAAATCATTTCCTTGAGATGGTAATGGTAATTTTTCTGTTGGTAGGCAGTATTGGAACATGAAATTTAAGGATGCTACCTCTGCTGCTCAAGCAACGGCTGAGTTTGGAGAACATGCAAGCCTAGCTGCCAGAGCTGTTGGGGAAGTTTTAAGGCAATATTGTGCTGATGATGGTAGTTCATGCCACTTAGGTTTCAAGCATGAAAGGTTGGAATATGGGCAATCATTACCTGGAGATGGTAATTGTAAGTTTTCATTGGCAAGCAGAAGTGGAACAAGAAATTTGAGGATTCTACCTCTGCTGCTCAAGCAACGACTGAGTTTGCAGAATATGCAAGCCTAGCGGCCAGAGTTGTTGTAGAACTTTCAAGGAAATATTGTGTTGATGATGGCGGTTCATGCCACTTAGGTTTCAAGGATGAAAGGTTGGAACATGGGCAATCATTTCCTTGAGATGGTAATGGTAATTTTTCTGTTGGTAGGTAGTATTGGAACATGAAATTTAAGGATGCTACCTCTGCTGCTCAAGCAGCGGCTGAGTTTGGAGAACATGCAAGCCTAGCTTCCAGAGCTGTTGGAGAAGTTTCAAGGCAATATTATATTGATGATGGTGGTTCATGCCACTTAGGTTTCAACGATGAATGTTTTGAACATGGGCAAGCATTTCCTGGAGATGGCAATGGTAAGTTTTCTATTGGCAAGCAGAATTGGAACATGAAATTTGAGGATTCTACCTCAGCTGCTCAAGTAGCGACTGAGTTTGCAGAACATGCAAGCCTAGCGGCCATAGCTGTTGTAGAACTTTCAAGGAAATATTATGTTTATGATGGCGGTTCATGCCACTTAGGTTTCAAGGATGAAAGGTTGGAACATGGGCAATCATTTCCTTGAGATGGTAATGGTAATTTTTCTGGTAGTAGGCAGTATTGGAACATGAAATTTAAGGATGCTACCTCTGCTGCTCAAGCAGCGGCTGAGTTTGGAGAACATGCAAGCCTAGCTGCCAGAGCTGGTGGAGAAGTTTCAAGGCAATATTGTGTTGATGATGGTAGTTCATGCCACTTAGGTTTCAAGCATGAAAGGTTGGAACATGGGCAATCATTTCCTGGAGATGGTAATGGTAAGTTTTCTATTGGCAAGCAGAATTGGAACATGAAAATTGAGGATTCTACCTCAGCTGCTCAAGTAGCGACTGAGTTTGCAGAACATGCAAGCCTAGCGGCCAGAGCTGTTGTAGAACTTTCAAGGAAATATTGTGTTGATGATGGCGGTTCATGCCACTTAGGTTTCAAGGATGAAAGGTTGGAACATGGGCAATCATTTCATGGAGATGGTAATGGTAATTTTTCTTTTGGTAGGCAGAATTGGAACATGAAATTTGAGGATTCTACCTCAGCTGCTCATGTAGCGACTGAGTTTGCAGAACATGCAAGCCTAGCGGCCAGAGCTGTTGTAGAACTTTCAAGGAAATATTGTGTTGATGATGGCGGTTCATGCCACTTAGGTTTCAAGGATGAAAGGTTGGAACATGGGCAATCATTTCCTTGAGATGGTAATGGTAATTTTTCTGTTGGCAAGCAGAATTGGAACATGAAATTTAAGGATGCTACCTCTGCTGCTCAAGCAGCGGCTGAGTTTGGAGAACATGCAAGCCTAGCTGCCAGAGCTGTTGGAGAAGTTTCAAGGCAATATTGTGTTGATGATGGTAGTTCATGCCACTTAGGTTTCAACCATGAAAGGTTGGAACATGGGCAATCATTTCCTTGATATGGTAATGGTGATTTTTCTGTTGGTAGGCAGTATTGGAACATGAAATTTAAGGATGCTACCTCTCTGCTCAAGCAGCGGCTGAGTTTGGAGAACATGCACGCCTTGCTGCCAGAGCTGTTGGAGAAGTTTCAAGGAAATATTATATTGATGATGGTAGTTCATGCCACTTAGGTTTCAAGCATGAAAGGTTGGAACATGGGCAATCATTTCCTGGAGATGGTAATGGTAAGTTTTCTATTGGCAAGCAGAATTAGAACATGAAAATTAAGGATTCTACCTCAGCTGCTCAAGTAGCGACTGAGTTTGCAGAACATGCAAGCCTAGCGGCCAGAGCTGTTGTAGAACTTTCAAGGAAATATTGTGTTGATGATGGCGGTTCATGCCACTTAGGTTTCAAGGATGAAAGGTTGGAACATGGGCAATCATTTCATGGAGATGGTAATGGTAAGTTTTCTTTTGATAGGCAGAATTGGAACATGAAATTTGAGGATTCTACCTCAGCTGCTCAAGTAGCGACTGAGTTTGCAGAACATACAAGCCTAGCGGCCAGAGCTGTTGTAGAACTTTCAAGGAAATATTGTGTTGATGATGGCGGTTCATGCCACTTAGGTTTCAAGGATGAAAGGTTGGAACATGGGCAATCATTTCCTTGAGATGGTAATGGTAGTTTTTCTGTTGGCAAGCAGAATTGGAACATGAAATTTAAGGATGCTACCTCTGCTGCTCAAGCAGCGGCTGAGTTTGGAGAACATGCAAGCCTAGCTGCCAGAGCTGTTGGGGAAGTTTCAAGGTAATATTGTGTTGATGATGGTAGTTCATGCCACTTAGGTTTTGGCATGAACCACCATCATCAACACAAAATTGCCTTGAAAGTTCTCCAACAGCTCTGGCAGCTAGGCTTGCATGTTCTCCAAACTCAGCCGCTGCTTGAGCAGCAGAGGTAGCATCCTTAAATTTCATGTTCCAATACTGCATGCCAACAGAACAATTACCATTACCATCTCAAGGAAATGATTGCCCATGTTCCAACCTTTCATCCTTGAAACCTAAGTGGTATGAACCACCATCATCAACACAATATTGCCTTGAAAGTTCTACAACATCTCTGGTAGCTAGGCTTGCATTTTCTGCAAACTCAGCCGCTGCTTAAGCAACAGAGATAGCATCCTTAAATTTCATGTTCCAATTCTGCCTTCCTATAGAAATATTACCATTACCATATCCAGGAAATGCTTGCCCATGTTCCAACCTTTCATCCTTTAAACATAAGTGGCATGAACCACCATCATCAAAATAAAATTGCCTTGAAAGTTCTCCAACAGCTCTGGCAGCTAGGCTTGCATGTTCTCCAAACTCAACCGCTGCTTGAGCAGCATAGGTAGCATCCTTAAATTTCATGTTCCAATACTGCATGCCAACAGAACAATTACCATTACCATCTCAAGGAAATGATTTCCCTTGTTCCAACTTTTCATCCTTGAAACCTAAGTGGCATGAACCACCATCATCAACACAATATTACCTTCAAAGTTCTACAACAGTTCTGGCAGCTAGGCTTGCATGTTCTGCAAACTCAGCCGCTGCTTGAGCAACAGAGATAGCATCCTTAAATTTCATGTTCCAATTCTGCCTTCCTATGAAAAATTACCATTACCATCTCCAGGAAATGCTTACCCATATTCCAACCTTTCATCCTTGAAACCTAAGTGGCATGAACCACCATCACCAACACAAAATTGCCTTGAAAGTTCTCCAACAGCTCTGGCCGCTAGGCTTGCATGTTCTCCAAACTCAGCCGCTGCTTGAGCAACAGAGGTAGCATCCTTAAATTTCATGTGCCAATACTGCATGCCAACAGAACAATTACCATTACCATCTCAAGGAAATGATTGCCCATGTTCCAACCTTTTATCCTTGAAACCTAAGTGGCATGAACCACCATCATCAACACAATATTGCCTTGAAAGTTCTCCAACATCTCTGGCAGCTAGGCTTACATGTTCTGCAAACTCAGCCCCTGCTTGAGCAGCAGAGGTAGCATCCTTAAATTTCTTGTTCCAATACTACCTGCCAACAGAAAAATTACCATTACCATCTCCAGGAAATGCTTGCCCATGTTCCAACCTTTTATCCTTGAAACCAGAGTGGCATGAACTACCATCATCAACACAATATTGCCTGAAAGTTCTCAAACAGCTCTAGCCGCTAGGCTTGCATGTTCTGCAAACTCAACCGCTGCTTGAGCAGCAGAGGTAGCATCCTTAAATTTCATGTTCCAATTCTGCCTTTCAATAGAAAAATTACCATTACCATCTCAAGGAAATGCTTGCCCATGTTCCAACCTTTCATCCTTGAAACCAAAGTGGCATGAACCACCATCATCAACACAAAATTGCCTTGAAAGTTCTCCAACAGCTCTGGCCGCTAGGCTTGCATGTTCTCCAAACTCAGCCGCTGCTTGAGCAACAGAGGTAGCATCCTTAAATTTCATGTGCCAATACTGCATGCCAACAGAACAATTACCATTACCATCTCAAGGAAATGATTGCCCATGTTCCAACCTTTTATCCTTGAAACCTAAGTGGCATGAACCACCATCATCAACACAATATTGCCTTGAAAGTTCTCCAACATCTCTGGCAGCTAGGCTTACATGTTCTGCAAACTCAGTCGCTGCTTGAGCAGCAGAGGTAGCATCCTTAAATTTCTTGTTCCAATACTACCTGCCAACAGAAAAATGACCATTACCATCTCCAGGAAATGCTTGCCCATGTTCCAACCTTTTATCCTTGAAACCAAAGTGGCATGAACTACCATCATCAACACAATATTGCCTTGAAAGTTCTCAAACAGCTCTAGCCGCTAGGCTTGCATGTTCTGCAAACTCAACCGCTGCTTGAGCAGCAGAGGTAGCATCCTTAAATTTCATGTTCCAATTCTGCCTTTCAATAGAAAAATTACCATTACCATCTCAAGGAAATGCTTGCCCATGTTCCAACCTTTCATCCTTGAAACCTAAGTGGCATGAACCACTATCATCAACACAATATTGCCTTGAAAGTTCTACAACAGCTCTGGCAGCTAGGGTTGCATGTTCTGGAAACTCAGTTGCTACTTGAGCAGCAGAGGTAGCATCATTAAATTTCATGTTCCAATTCTGCCTACCAACAGAACAATTACGATTACCATCTCCAGGAAATGATTGCCCATGTTCCAACCTTTCATCCTTGAAACCAAAGTGGCATGAACCGCCATCATCAACACAAAATTGCCTTGAAAGTTCTCCAACAACTCTGGCTGCTAGGCTTGCATGTTCTCCAAACTCAGCCGCTGCTTGAGCAATAGAGGTAGCATCCTTAAATTTCATGTGCCAATACTGCATACCAACAGAACAATTACCATTACCATCTCAAGGAAATGATTGCCCATGTTCCAACCTTTCATCCTTGAAACCTAAGTGGTATGAACCACCATCATCAACACAATATTGCCTTGAAAGTTCTACAACAGCTCTGGCAGCTAGGCTTGCATGTTCTGCAAACTCAGTCGCTACTTGAGCTGCAGAGGTAGCATCATTAAATTTCATGTTCCAATTCTGACTACCAATAGAAAAATTACGATTACCATCTCCAGGAAATGATTGCCCATGTTCCAACCTTTCATCCTTGAAACCAAAGTGGCATGAACCACCATCATCAACACAAAATTGCCTTGAAAGTTCTCCAACATCTCTGGCCGCTAGGCTTGCATGTTCTCCAAACTCAGCCGCTGCTTGAGCATGTCACGACCCAATTGGAGGGTCATGACTAGCACCCGGGCCATACTTGCCGAGCACCAACGTACATTTTATCTAACCTTCCTTATTATCTTTAAGGGCCGACAAGATCAATATAAATAGTAGACATGGATCATGAACATCCAACAATGAAAGATAATGTCATGAACATACATAACATGGGACGACAAGACTGTCAAGAAACTATATATAAGGTACGAGCTATCATGATGCCATGAAAGACTATACAACAAAAATCAGCCGAAAAGGCATTCTAAACCATACATAAGTCGACACCTGTCTATGAGCCTCTAAAAGAACATAAGTGCTACAACATTGCCGGAACAGGGCCCCGACATACCCATAATGTCTATAACAAAAATGCATACCAAGACCACGGCAAGTCCGGAGAAAGGATCTTGCCAATAACGCTGAACTGGATAGCCTACTGTGATGGGGGAGCTGCGTCTACCCATCTATCAGGACCTGCAGCACGACATGCAGCGTCCACAAATAAAAAGGACGTCAGTACGAATAAAGTACTGAGTATGTAAGGCAGAATAGCATAAGTAAGAACAATAATGTAAACAGTGATAGGGAATATACAACCTGTGACATCTGGGTACCTCTGAGGGCTACTGACATGAAATACATGATACATACATATATATATATACATAAACGTTTAAAACATATGCCTTTGTGGGCATCATCATCATCATATCGTACCCGGCCATAATAGGCTCGGTAAAACGTACCCGGCCATCATAGGGCTCGGTAGAATCGTACCCGGCCACATGGAGCTCGGTAAAACCCAACTGATCAGTGGTTGCACAATAGGTGCCATACCCGGCCAACTATAGCGCGGCTCGGTAGAGTAAAATAGATACATATATATGATGCATGCTGGACTCATTGGAATCACATTTTGAACCTTTCGGAGTGACGTAAGGTCGGTATCCTTCGTACACGTTATTAGGATTAACTCTTCATCAAGAAACTTATAAGAATCAGGAACTACCAACAACATTGATAATATAAGAATAAGAGAAGTAACATCAATACCAATCGTTTCATAAGAAGGGCAGCAATGTAAGTACTGCTAGCTTCTAAGAGTAGAGTATCTTTGGGAGCTCATTCATTACATTATGTACAATCGGAGTCGTGCAAAAGAATGAAGGGGATAGACTCACATACCTTGTATATACTGCCCAACCTCAAGCTATGCAAATATCACGACTCCTTAGTCTACAATAAGACAAATGACACTATCATTATCGTTTAAGCGTCGTAACTATTATGTATCGACCACAACCTATTTTACGATGAAACGGACAGCACCTCCCCTATTTATATGACTTCCCACAAGTCAATACAATCACCAAACAGCCCAAACAACATCATTAATAATCATATTGAGCCTCCAAAACAGTCCACCAACCAACAACATTACTACCAAGCTTTTCAATATATATTTCACAAGTTCTAGCTTCAACGACTTAGCTGCAACTTGGATAATCTTAAATATATATAGAGTAAGAGGTTCCTCACCTTTAAACAGAAAGAACAACTCCAATTTAACCTTAATTTTCCACGAAATATCCCTTCAATTCTGCCACAAGAACAAGGAAGCGAAACTAGCAATTAATTCGGGTTTTTCGGCACTAGAATTACTTTAGAAGACTTGAAATCACCTAGGGTTGATATTAAAAACTTGAAGGTGTATTTACAGGACATAAAACACTTAAAACAACCTCCCACACGAGCTGGAACAACACAAAAATCAGCAACAACAAGAAGAACAAGAAACTTACTAGCGCCACGGGATTCCCGACATTTGATTTGTGTTGTTTGCCCTTTGTTTGGGTCTTGGATCATGAGAGAACCTTGAGAGAATGTTTTTAGGGTTATAAGGTTTGAATATACTGAAAAATAATGACTTAAAACGGGGTTGAGTTATCTTATATATGTCCAAATGTCTTAAACCGCCTTTGTGGGCCCCATAGAGAGCAGCTTGGCGCACTCTCGCGAAAATGCGAATATCTCTCTATTCCGAGATCGTATCAATGAACGGTTTAATGCGTTGGAAACTAGACTCATAGATCTTCAATTTGATAGGTATATCACCCCATAATTCCAAGCACATTGGGAGAAAAATGCAGTAACATTTGACCTAAAGTTTAAGTAAAATTATAAACCTAAGTTGCGACAACTTTTATCAACTTTTGTTTCATAACTCGCTTGACTTCAAGACTTATGATGCGGATATTATATGATTCAAATACATTAAAACAAGACCTCTTGGAACAGTTAATCACCTCTAGTGTTACCCGAAAATACGGGTTACAACATCCTTGATTCGTTTAACTTCTAATATTTGTTAACCGCTCTTATACACCCTTGTATCGTTTAAGACCAATAGGATTAACTTCTTATCATCTCAAAGATAATCTCTTCTTGGATTTACATCGACTAACTTACGACGTGATCTATGGTATGCGAATTTGGGTTGTAACACTCTCTCCCCCTTAGGAACATTCGTCCTCGAATGTAAGGGTTTATGGGGTGTCTAACTCATCGTGGATTCCGACGGAGATTTCTGGCTGAGTTTCCCCCATAAAATGGACACTAGCCAAACTTGCAAGCAGTTAAACCCAACCTATGGCCTTACAAGACTATACAAAGCATTATGGATATGTACATTATCTGCATATCACCATTTTGTATTAAAAAAAAGAGTATTCACAAGCTATTGCTTACCTCATAGAGCCGTTTCACCTTATAATGCGTCCTTCTTTCCCCCGACATCCTCGTTATCTTCACTCCGGAATAGGTAAGGGTATTTAGACTTCATCTCCTCTTCTGCTTCCCATGTCATTTCTTTTATATTCTTGTTCCTCCATAATACTTTCACGGAAGCTACATCCTTTGTTCTCAGCTTGCGGACTTGTCGATCTAATATAGCCACTGGCAGTTCATCATATGATAGATCCTTTGTAACTTGTACATCTTTGATAGGGACGACCCGAGAAGGGTCTCCAATACATTTCCTCAACATAGATACATGGAATACCGGGTGGACAAATTCCAATTCAGATGGCAATTCTAACTCGTAAGCAACCTGTCCAATTCGTCGAAGAATTTTGTACGGCCCAATATACCGTGGACTCAACTTACCCTTCTTCCCAAAACGCATAACACCCTTCATCGGCGAGATATTCAGGAAAACCCAATCACCAACCTCAAATTCCAGATCACGACGTCGGACGTCGGAATAAGACTTTTTCCCACTTTGTGCCGTCCTCAGTCGCTCTTGTATCACTTTCACCTTCTCAATGGCTTGGTGAATCAAATCTGGCCCATATAATTCTGTCTTACCGACTTCGAACCATCCAACTGGTGATCTACATCTCCTCCCATACAGTGCCTCATACGTGGCCATTTTAATACTGAAATGGTAGCTATTATTGTAGGCAAATTCTATAAGTGCCAGATGGTCATCCCAATTCCCCTTGAAATCTAGAACACATGCTCATAGCATATCTTCAAGCGTCTGGATGGTACGTTCAGCCTGTCCGTCAGTCTGCGGATGGAATGCAGTGCTGAGATTTACTTGTATGCCTAAACCTTTTTGAAAAGACCTCCAAAAGTTAGACGTAAATTGAGCTCCTCGGTCTGATATAATAGATACCGGCACACCATGAAGCCTAACAATCTCCTTGATATACAACTTCACATAATCTTCAGCCGTGTAAGTTGTCTTAACTGGTAGAAAATGGGCAGATTTTCTAAGTCGATCAACTATCACCCAGATGGAGTCAAACTTATGATAAGAGCGAGGTAATCCAATAATGAAGTCCATATTAATCACCTCCCATTTCCAGGTCGGAATCTCTATATTCTGAATCAATCCACTAGGTTTCTGATGCTCGATCTTTACTTGTTGACAATTAGGACACTGGGCTACAAATTCTGCAATAGACTTCTTCATGTTATCCCACCAATATTGCTCCTTAACGTCATGATACATCTTTGTCGAGCCAGGATGGATAGAATATCGGGACTGGTGAATCTCAATCATAATCTTCTCTCGCAACCCTGCCACACTAGGTACACATAATCGGCCCTGGTATCTCAGTGTCCCATCTCCTCCGATCTTGAAAGCTGTAATCTTACACTGCTGAATTCCCTCTCTCAATCTTACTAAGGTAGGATCTTCATATTGCCGTGCTTTTACCTCGGCTACCAAAGATGATTCTGCTGTATTCTGTACAGTAACACCTCTGTCATCAGAGTCCAACAATCTGATTCTCATATTGGCCAGCTGGTGAAGCTCTTTGGTCAACCCTTGTCTACCTGCCTCAATATGTATTAAGCTTCCCATTGACTTACGGCTGAGAGCGTCTGCCATAACATTGGCTTTACCGGGATGGTACAATATCTCGACGTCGTAGTTTTTCAGTAATTCAAGCCACCTACGCTGCCTCAAATTCAACTCCTTCTACTTGAAGATGTATTGTAAACTCTTGTGATCTGTGTAGATGTCAACATGGACGCCGTATAAGTAGTGTCATCATATCTTCAAAGCATATATTACTGCAGCCAATTCCAAATCATGAGTCGGGTAATTCTTTTCATGCTTCTTTAATTGTCTTGATGCATAAGCAATCACCTTCCCACGTTGCATCAATACGCACCCCAAACCTATACCTGAGGCATCACAATATACCACATAACCTTCTGTTCCTTCTGGGAGAGTGAGCATTGGCACGGATGTCAATCGATTCTTTAGCTCCTGAAAACTATGTTCACAAGCATCAGACCACTGGAACTTGGTAGTTTTCTATGTTAACTTAGTCAATGGTGCTGATATAGAGGAAAACCCTTCTACAAACCGCCTATAATATCCTGTTAGCCCCAGGAAGCTGCGAACTTCTGACGGTGTTGTAGGTCTCGGCCAATTCTTCACTGCATCGATCTTCTGAGTGTTGACACTAATACCCTCATCAGATATCACATGGCCAAGGAATGCTACTGAGTTCAGCAAGAATTCACATTTAGAGAGCTTAGCATATAACTTATGATCCTGAAGGGTCTGGGCATAAGCCTGAATACGGGAAATATCCATGCCCTCTACCAAGGAGGCTGTTGTACACTCATTTATCAGATGTGGTCCCAACCCGTTCACGAACAGGTGCACCCTATCATTCATCTCGGCCACCATATGGGGAGTATACCTTGCTAAAGAATCAAACTGTATACTATACTCTCGTACATTCATATTACCCTGTCGAAGGTTCAAGAACTTATCAGCTCTAGCTCGTCGTATCTCAGCTGGCAAGTAGTGACGAAGAAAGGCCTCAGAAAATTCCTTCCACACGGCTGGAGGAGCATTCAGACCCCTAGATCTCCCCCAACTATCATACCATAAAATCGCTAAATCCTGTAACCGATAAGAAGCCAACTCTACTGCCTCCGTATCACTAGCATGCATAACCCGCAATGTACAATGAACCTGATCAATAAATGTTTGCGGGTCCTCCTTGGGGTCTGATCCGGTAAACACTGGAGGGTCTAGATTAATAAAATCACGAACTCTCGCACTAACCGGTTTATCAGCATCACTGGTATTCTTCCTCTGAGCCTGAGCAGCTACCAAGCTAGTCAACAACTGCACCGCACTGCATATATCGTGGTCTGTAGTGCGAGACGGAGGAACTGGATGTACTGGGTGCCTCCTAATATCCTCTGGAGGAGACAGAGAGGTATGAGACGGCATCTCACTCTGAGGCTCACTTTGGCCTGCTATAGCTGGAGGCACCTGAATGTTACCCTTTCCCACAGCTGTATCAAGCCGTTTAATAATCGCTTGCTTCCTAGTCGAAGGCATCGCTAAAAGAAAACAAGGTGAATATTAGATATGAACACATACGACTCAACTCTACGCACGATCTAGATTCAGGAAGAAGGTAACAACCCCAGATGTCACGTAGCCTCCTGATTATAAATGTGGCACGCTACACATCCATAATCAAAACTCTACTAGACACGGCTCATAGACAACCCCTAGGACAGACTTGCTCTGATACCAAGTTTGTCACGACCCAACTGGAGGGTCATGACTAGCACCCGGGCCATACTTGCTGAGCACCAACGTACATTTTATCTAACCTTCCTTATTATCTTTAAGGGCCGACAAGATCAATATAAATAGTAGACATGGATCATGAACATCCAACAATGAAAGATAATGTCATGAACATACATAACATGGGACGACAAGACTGTCAAGAAACTATATATAAGGTACGAGCTATCATGATGCCATGAAAGACTATACAACAAAAATCAGCCGAAAAGGCATTCTAAACCATACATAAGTCGACACCTGTCTATGAGCCTCTAAAAGAACATAAGTGCTACAACATTGCCGGAACAGGGCCCTGACATACCCATAAGGTCTATAACAAAAATGCATACCAAGACCACGGCAAGTCCGGAGAAAGGATCTTGCCAATAACACTGAACTGGATAGCCTACTGTGATGGGGGAGCTGCGTCTACCCGTCTATCAGGACCTGCAGCACGACATGCAGCGTCCACAAATAAAAAGGACGTCAGTACGAATAAAGTACTGAGTATGTAAGGCAGAATAGCATAAGTAAGAACAATAATGTAAACAGTGATAGGGAATATACAACCTGTGACATCTGGGTACCTCTGAGGGCTACTGACATGAAATACATGATACATACATATATATATATATATATACATAAACGTTTAAAACATATGCCTTTGTGGGCATCATCATCATCATATCGTACCCGGCCATAATAGGCTCGGTAAAACGTACCCGGCCATCATAGGGCTCGGTAGAATCATACCCGGCCACGTGGAGCTCGGTAAAACCCAACTGATCAGTGGTTGCACAATAGGTGCCATACCCGGCCAACTATAGCGCGGCTCGGTAGAGTAAAATAGATACATATATATGATGCATGCTGGACTCATTGGAATCACATTTTGAACCTTTCGGAGTGACGTAAGGTCGGTATCCTTCGTACACGTTATTAGGATTAACTCTTCATCAAGAAACTTATAAGAATCAGGAACTACCAACAACATTGATAATATAAGAATAAGAGAAGTAACATCAATACCAATCGTTTCATAAGAAGGGCAGCAATGTAAGTACTGCTAGCTTCTAAGAGTAGAGTATCTTTGGGAGCTCGTTCATTACATTATGTACAATCGGAGTCGTGCAAAAGAATGAAGGGGATAGACTCACATACCTTGTATATACTGCCCAACCTCAAGCTATGCAAATATCACGACTCCTTAGTCTACAATAAGACAAATGACACTATCATTATCGTTTAAGCGTCGTAACTATTATGTATCGACCACAACCTATTTTACGATGAAACGGACAGCACCTCCCCTATTTATATGACTTCCCACAAGTCAATACAATCACCAAACAGCCCAAACAACATCATTAATAATCATATTGAGCCTCCAAAACAGTCCACCAACCAACAACATTACTACCAAGCTTTTCGATATATATTTCACAAGTTCTAGCTTCAACGACTTAGCTGCAACTTGGATAATCTTAAATATATATAGAGTAAGAGGTTCCTCACCTTTAAACATAAAGAACAACTCCAATTTGACCTTAATTTTCCACGAAATATCCCTTCAATTCTGCCACAAGAACAAGGAAGCGAAACTAGCAATTAATTCGGGTTTTTCGGCACTAGAATTACATTAGAAGACTTGAAATCACCTAGGGTTGATATTAAAAACTTGAAGGTGTATTTACAGGACATAAAACACTTAAAACAACCTCCCACACGAGCTGGAACAACACAAAAATCAGCAACAACAAGAAGAACAAGAAACTTACTAGCGCCACGGGATTCCCGACATTTGATTTGTGTTGTTTGCCCTTTGTTTGGGTCTTGGATCATGAGAGAACCTTGAGAGAATGTTTTTAGGGTTATAAGGTCTGAATATACTGAAAAATAATGACTTAAAACGGGGTTGAGTTATCTTATATATGTCCAAATGTCTTAAACCGCCTTTGTGGGCCCCATAGAGAGCAGCTTGGCGCACTCTCGCGAAAATGCGAATATCTCTCTATTCCGAGATCGTATCAATGAACGGTTTAATGCGTTGGAAACTAGACTCATAGATCTTCAATTTTATAGGTAGATCACCCCATAATTCCAAGCACATTGGGAGAAAAATGCAGTAACATTTGACCTAAAGTTTAAGTAAAATTACAAACCTAAGTTGCGACAACTTTTATCAACTTTTGTTTCATAACTCGCTTGACTTCAAGACTTATGATGCGGATATTATATAATTCAAATACATTAAAACAAGACCTCTTGGAACAGTTAATCACCTCTAGTGTTACCCGAAAATACGGGTTACAACATCCTTGATTCGTTTAACTTCTAATATTTGTTAACCACTCTTATACACCCTTGTATCGTTTAAGACCAATAGGATTAACTTCTTATCATCTCAAAGATAATCTTTTCTTGGATTTACATCGACTAACGTACGACGTGATCTATGGTATGCGAATTTGGGTTGTAATAGAGCAGCAGAGGTAGCATTCTTAAATTTCATGTTCCAATACTGCATGCCAACAGAACAATTACCATTACTATCACAAGGAAATGATTGCCCATGTTCCAACCTTTTATCCTTGAAACCAAAGTGGCATGAACCACCATCATCAACACAATATTGCCTTGAAAGTTCTACAACATCTCTGGCAGCTAGGCTTGCATGTTGTGCAAACTCAGCCGCTGCTTGAGCAGCAGAGATCGAATCCTTAAATTTCATGTTCCAATTCTGCCTTCCTTTAGAAACATTACCATTACCATCTCCAGGAAATGCTTACCCATATTCCAACCTTTCATCCTTGAAACCTAAGTGGCATGAACAACCATCATCAACACAAAATTGCCTTGAAAGTTCTCCAACAGCTCTGGCTGCTAGGATTGCATGTTCTCCAAGCTCAGTCGCTGCTTGAGCAGCAGATGTAGCATCCTTAAATTTCATGTTCCAATACTGCATGCTAATAGAATAATTACCATTACCATCTCAAGGAAATGATTGCCAATGTTCCAACCTTTCATCGTTGAAACCTAAGTGGCATGAACCACCATCATCAACACAATATTGCCTTGAAAGTTCTACCACAGCTCTGGCAGCTAGGCTTGCATGTTCTGCAAACTCAACCGCTACTTGGGTAGCAGAGGTAGCATCCTTAAATTTCATGTTCCAATTCTGCCTTTCAATAGAAAAATTACGATTACCATCTCCAGGAAATGATTGCCCATGTTCCAACCTTTCATCCTTGAAACCTAAGTGGCATGAACCACCATCATCAACACAAAATTGCCTTAAAAGTTCTCAAACAGCTCTGGCCGCTAGGCTTGCATGTTCTCCAAACTCATCCGCTGCTTGAGCAGCAGAGGTAGCATCCTTAAATTTCATGTTCCAATACTGCATGCCAATAGAACAATTACCATTACCATCTCAAGGAAATGATTGCCCATGTTCCAACCTTTAATCCTTGAAACCTAAGTGGCATGAACAACCATCAGCAACACAAAATTGCCTTGAAAGTTCTCCAACAGCTCTGGCATCTAGGGTTGTATGTTCTCCAAACTCAGCTGCTGCTTGAGCAGCAGAGGTAGCATCCTTAAATTTCATGTTCCAATACTGCATGCCAACAGAACAATTACCATTACCATCTCAAGGAAATGATTGCCCATGTTCCAACCTTTCATCCTTGAAACCTAAGTGGCATGAACCACCATCATCAACACAATATTGCCTTGAAAGTTCTACAATAGCTCTGGCAGCTGGGCTTGCTTGTTCTGCAAACTCAGTCGCTACTTGAGCAGCAGATGTAGCATCCTTAAATTTCATGTTCCAATTCTGCCTACCAATAGAAAAATTACGATTACCATCTCCAGGAAATGATTGCCCAGGTTCCAACCTTTCATCCTTGAAACCTAAGTGGCATGAACCACCATCATCAACACAAAATTGCCTTAAAAGTTCTCAAACAGCTCTGGCCGCTAGGCTTGCATGTTCTCCAAACTCAGCCGCTGCTTGAGCAGCAGAGGTAGCATCCTTAAATTTCATGTTCCAATACTGCATGCCAACAAAACAATTACCATTATCATCTCAAGGAAATGATTGCCCATGTTCCAACCTTTTATCCTTGAAACCTAAGTGGAATGAACTACCATCATCAACACAATATTGCCTTGAAAGTTCTCAAACAGCTCTGGCCGCTAGGCTTGCATGTTCTCCAAACTCATCCGCTGATTGAGCAGCAGAGGTAGCATCCTTAAATTTCATGTTCCAATACTGCATGCCAATAGAACAATTACCATTACCATCTCAAGGAAATGATTGCCCATGTTCCAACCTTTCATCCTTGAAACCTAAGTGGCATAAACCACCATCATCAACACAAAATTGCCTTGAAAGTTCTCCAACAGCTCTGGCAGCTAGGGTTGCATGTTCTCCAAACTCGGCCGCTGCTTGAGCAGCAGAGGTAGCATCCTTAAATTTCATGTTCCAATACTGCATGCCAACAGAACAATTACCATTACCATCTCAAAGAAATGATTGCCCATGTTCCAACCTTTCATCCTTGAAACCTAAGTGGCATGAACCACCATCATCAACACAATATTGCCTTGAAAGTTCTACAATAGCTCTGGCAGCTAGGCTTGCATGTTCTGCAAACTCAGTCGCTACTTGAGCAGCAGAGGTAGCATCCTTAAATTTCATGTTCCAATTCTGCCTACCAATAGAAATATTACGATTACCATCTCCAGGAAATGATTGCCCATGTTCCAACCTTTCATCCTTTAAACCTAAGTGGCATGAACCACCATCATCAACACAAAATTGCCTTGAAAGTTCTCCAACGGCTCTGGCCGCTAGGCTTGCATGTTCTCCAAACTCAGCCGCTGCTTGAGCAGCAGAGGTAGCATCCTTAAATTTCATGTTCCAATACTGCATGCCAACAGAACAATTACCATTACCATCTCAAGGAAATGATTGCCCATGTTCCAACCTTTTATCCTTGAAACCTAAGTGGAATGAACTACCATCATCAACACAATATTGCCTTGAAAGTTCTCAAACAGCTCTGGCCGCTAGGCTTGCATGTTCTCCAAACTCATCCGCTGCTTGAGCAGCAGAGGTAGCATCCTTAAATTTCATGTTCTAATACTGCATGCCAATAGAACAATTACCATTACCATCTCAAGGAAATGATTGCCCATGTTCCAACCTTTCATCCTTGAAACCTAAGTGGCATGAACCACCATCATCAACAAAAAATTGCCTTAAAAGTTCTCCAACAGCTCTGGCAGCTAGGGTTGCATGTTCTCCAAACTCAGCCGCTGCTTGAGCAGCAGAGGTAACATCCTTAAATTTCATGTTCCAATACTGCATGCCAATAGAACAATTACCATTACCATCACAAGGAAATGATTGCCCATGTTCCAACCTTTCATCCTTGAAACCTAAGTGGCATGAACCACCATCATCAACACAATATTGCCTTGAAAGTTCTATAATAGCTCTGGCAGCTAGGCTTGCATGTTCTGCAAACTCAACAGCTGCTTGAGCAGCAGAGGTAGCATCCTTAAATTTCATGTTCCAATTCTGCCTACCAATAGAAAAATTTCGATTACCATCTCCAGGAAATGATTGCCCATGTTCCAACCTTTCATCCTTTAAACCTAAGTGGCATGAACCACCATCATCAACACAAAATTGCCTTGAAAGTTCTCCAACGGCTCTGGCCGCTAGGCTTGCATGTTCTGCAAACTCAGCCGCTGCTTGAGCAGCAGAGGTAGCATCCTTAAATTTCATATTCCAATACTGCTTGCCAACAGAACAATTACCATTACCATCTCAAGGAAATGATTGCCTATGTTCCAACCTTTTATCCTTGAAACCTAAGTGGCATGAACCACCATCATCAACACAATATTGCCTTGAAAGTTCTACAACATCTCTGGTAGCTAGGCTTGCATTTTCTGCAAACTCAGCCGCTGCTTAAGCAACAGAGATAGCATCCTTAAATTTCATGTTCCAATTCTGCCTTCCTATAGAAATATTACCATTACCATATCCAGGAAATGCTTGCCCATGTTCCAACCTTTCATCCTTGAAACCTAAGTGGCATGAACCACCATCATCAACACAAAATTGCCTTGAAAGTTCTACAACAGCTATAGCAGCTAGGCTTGCATGTTCTGCAAACTCAGTCGCTACTTGAGCAGCAGAGATAGCATCCTTAAATTTCATGTTCCAATTCTGCCTTTCAGTAGAAAAATTACCATTACCATCTCCAGGAAATGCTTACCCATGTTCCAACCTTTCATCCTAGAAACCTAAGTGGCATGAACAACCATCATCAACACAATATTGCCTTGAAAGTTCTACAATAGCTCTGGCAGCTAGGCTTGCATGTTCTGCAAACTCAGTCGCTACTTGAGCAGCAGAGGTAGCATCCTTAAATTTCATGTTCCAATTCTGCCTACCAATAGAAAAATTACGATTACCATCTCCAGGAAATGATTGCCCATGTTCCAACCTTTCATCCTTTAAACCTAAGTGGCATGAACCACCATCATCAACACAAAATTGCCTTGAAAGTTCTCCAACGGCTCTGGCCGCTAGGCTTGCATGTTCTCCAAACTCAGCCGCTGCTTGAGCAGCAGAGGTAGCATCCTTAAATTTCATGTTCCAATACTACATGCCAACAGAACAATTACCATTACCATCTCAAGGAAATGATTGCCCATGTTCCAACCTTTTATCCTTGAAACCTAAGTGGAATGAACTACCTTCATCAACACAATATTGCCTTGAAAGTTCTCAAACAGCTTTGGCCGCTAGGCTTGCATGTTCTCCAAACTCATCCGCTGCTTGAGCAGCAGAGGTAGCATCCTTAAATTTCATGTTCTAATACTGCATGCCAATAGAACAATTACCATTACCATCTTAAGGAAATGATTGCCCATGTTCCAACCTTTCATCCTTGAAACCTAAGTGGCATGAACCACCATCATCAACACAAAATTGCCTTGAAAGTTCTCCAACAGGCTCTGGCAGCTAGGCTTGCATGTTCTCCAAACTCAGTCGCTGCTTGAGCAGCAGAGGTAGCATCCTTAAATTTCATGTTCCAATACTGCATGCCAACAGAACAATTACCATTACCATCTCAAGGAGATTATTGCCTATGTTCCAACCTTTTATCCTTGAAACCTAAGTGGCATGAACCACCATCATCAACACAATATTGCCTTGGAAGTTCTACAACATCTCTGGCAGCTAGGCTTGCATTTTCTGCAAACTCAGCCGCTGCTTAAGCAACAGAGATAGCATCCTTAAATTTGATGTTCCAATTCTGCCTTCCTATAGAAATATTACCATTACCATATCCAGGAAATGCTTGCCCATGTTCCAACCTTTCATCCTTGAAACCTAAGTGGCATGAACCACCATCATCAACACAAAATTGCCTTGAAAGTTCTACAACAGCTATAGCAGCTAGGCTTGCATGTTCTGCAAACTCAGTCGCTACTTGAGCAGCAGAGATAGCATCCTTAAATTTCATGTTCCAATTCTGCCTTTCAGTAGAAAAATTACCATTACCATCTCCAGGAAATGCTTACCCATGTTCCAACCTTTCATCCTAGAAACCTAAGTGGCATGAACAACCATCATCAACACAATATTGCCTTGAAAGTTCTACAATAGCTCTGGCAGCTAGGCTTGCATGTTCTGCAAACTCAGTCGCTACTTGAGCAGCAGAGGTAGCATCCTTAAATTTCATGTTCCAATTCTGCCTACCAATAGAAAAATTACGATTACCATCTCCAGGAAATGATTGCCCATGTTCCAACCTTTCATCCTTTAAACCTAAGTGGCATGAACCACCATCATCAACACAAAATTGCCTTGAAAGTTCTCAAACGGCTCTGGCCGCTAGGCTTGCATGTTCTCCAAACTCAGCCGCTGCTTGAGCAGCAGAGGTAGCATCCTTAAATTTCATGTTCCAATACTGCATGCCAACAGAACAATTACCATTACCATCTCAAGGAAATGATTGCCCATGTTCCAACCTTTTATCCTTGAAACCTAAGTGGAATGAACTACCTTCATCAACATAATATTGCCTTGAAAGTTCTCAAACAGCTCTGGCCGCTAGGCTTGCATGTTCTCCAAACTCATCCGCTGCTTGAGCAGCAGAGGTAGCATCCTTAAATTTCATGTTCTAATACTGCATGCCAATAGAACAATTACCATTACCATCTTAAGGAAATGATTGCCCATGTTCCAACCTTTCATCCTTGAAACCTAAGTGGCATGAACCACCATCATCAACACAAAATTGCCTTGAAAGTTCTCCAACAGCTCTGGCAGCTAGGGTTGCATGTTCTCCAAACTCAGCCGCTGCTTGAGCAGCAGAGGTAGCATCCTTAAATTTCATGTTCCAATACTGCATGCCAACAGAACAATTACCATTACCATCACAAGGAAATGATTGCCCATGTTCCAACCTTTCATCCTTGAAACCTAAGTGGCATGAACCACCATCATCAACACAATATTGCCTTGAAAGTTCTACAATAGCTCTGGCAGCTAGGCTTGCATGTTCTGCAAACTCAGTCGCTACTTGAGCAGCAGAGGTAGCATCCTTAAATTTCATGTTCCAATTCTGCCTACCAATAGAAAAATTACGATTACCATCTCCAGGAAATGATTGCCCATGTTCCAACCTTTCATCCTTTAAACCTAAGTGGCATGAACCACCATCATCAACACAAAATTGCCTTGAAAGTTCTCAAACGGCTCTGGCCGCTAGGCTTCAGCCGCTGCTTGAGCAGCAGAGGTAGCATCCTTAAATTTCATGTTCCAAATATGCCTGCCAACAGAAAATTTATCATTACCATCTCCATCAAATAATTTCCCTTGTTCCAATCTTTCATCCTCGAAACCTAAGTGGCATGAACCACCATCATCAACACAATATTGCCTTGAAAGTTCTGCAAAAGCTCTGGCGGCTAGGCTAGCATGTTCTGCAAACTCAGCCGCTGCTTGAGCAGCAGAGGTAGCATCCTTAAATTTCATGTTCCAATTCTGCCTGCCAACAGAAAAATTACCATTACCATCTCTAGGAAATGATTGCCCATGTTCCAACCTTTCATCTTTGAAACCTAAGTGGCATGAACCACTATCATCAACACAATATTGCCTTCAAAGTTCTACAACAGCTGTGGCTGCTAGGCTTGCATGCTCTGCAAACTCAGCCGCTGCTTGAGCAGCAGAGGTAGCATCCTTAAATTTCATGTTCCAATTCCGCCTGCCAACAGAAAAATTACCATTACCATCTCAAGGAAATGATTGCCCATGTTCCAACCTTTCATACTTGAAACATAAGTGGCATGAACCACCATCATCCACATAATATTACCTTTAAAGTTCTACAACAGATCTGGCAGCTAGGCTTGAATGTTCTACAAACTCAACCGCTGCTTGAGCAGTAGATGTAGCATCCTTAAATTTCATGTTCCAATTCTACATGCCAACCGAAAAATTACCATTACCATCTCCAGGAAATGATTGCCCATGTTCCAACCTTTCATCCTATAAACCTAAGTGGCATGAACCACTATCATCAACACAATATTGCCTTGAAAGTTCTACAACAGCTCTGGTAGCTAGGCTTGCATGTTCTACAAACTCAAACGCTGCTTGAGCAGCGGAGGTAGCATCCTTAAATTTCATGTTCCAATTCTGCCTGCCAACAGAAAAATTACAATTACCATCTCGAGGAAATGATTGCCCATGTTCCAAACTTTCATCCTTGAAACCTAAGTGGCATGAACCACCATCATCAACACAATATTGCCTTGAAAGTTCTACAACAGCTCTGGCAGCTAGGCTTGTATGTTCTGCAAAGTCAGCCGCTGCTTGAGCAGCAGAGGTAGCATCCTTAAATTTCATGTTCTAATTCTTCCTGCAACAAAACAATTTACCATTACCATCTCCAAGAAATGATTGCACATGTTCTAGCCTTTCATCCTTGAAACCTAAGTGGCATGAACCACCATCATCAACACAACATTGCCTTGAAAGTTCTACAACAGCTCTGGCACCTAGGCTTGCATGTTCTGCAAAGTCAGCCGCTGCTTGAGCAGCAGAGGTAGCATTCTTAAAATTTATGTTCCAATTCTGCTTGCCAATATAAAAATTACCATCTCCAGGAAATGATTGCCCATATTCTAACCTTTCATCCTTGAAACCAAAGTGGCATGAACCACCATCATCAACACAATATTGCCTTGAAAGTTCTACAATAGCTCTGGCAGCTTGGCGTGAATGTTCTGCAAACACAGTCGCTGCTTGAGCAGCAGAGGTAGCATCCTTAAATTTCATGTTCCAATTCTGCCTGCCAACAGAAAAATTACCATTACCGTCTCCAGGAAATGATTGCCCATGTTCCAACCTTTCATCCTTGAAATCCAAGTGGCATGAACCACCATCATCAACACAATATTGCCTTGAAAGTTCTACAACAGCTCTGGCACCTAGGCTTGCATGTTCTGCAAAGTCAGCCGCTGCTTGAGCAGCAGAGGTAGCATCCTTAAAATTTATGTTCCAATTCTGCCTGCCAATAGAAAAATTACCATCTCCAGGAAATGATTGCCCATATTCCAACCTTTTATCCTTGAAACCAAAGTGGCAGGAACCACCATCATCAACACAATATTGCCTTGAAAGTTCTACAATAGCTCTGGCAGCTAGGCTTGCATGTTCTGCAAACTCAGCCGCTGCTTGAGCATCAGAGGTAGCATCCTTAAATTTCATGTTCCAATTCTGCCTGCCAACAGAAAAATTACCATTACCATCTCTAGGAAATGATTGCCCATGTTCCAACCTTTCATCCTTGAAACCTAAGTGGCATGAACCACCATTATCAACACAATATTGCCTTTAAAGTTCTACAACAGCTCTGGCAGCTAGGCTTGCATGCTCTGCAAACTCAGCCGCTGCTTGAGCAGCAGAGGTAGCATCCTTAAATTTCATGTTCCAATTCCGCCTGCCAACAGAAAAATTACCATTACCATCTCCAGGAAATGATTACCCATGTTACAACCTTTCATACTTGAAACCTAAGTGGCATGAACCACCATCATCAACACAATATTGCATTAAAAGTTCTACAATAGCTCTGGCAGCTAGGCTTGCATGTTCTGTAAACTCAGTCGCTGCTTGAGCAGTACAGGTAGCATCCTTAAATTTCATGTTCTAATTCTTCCTGCAACAAGATAATTTACATTACCATCTCCAGGAAATGATTGTCCATGTTCTAGTTTTTCATCCTTGAAACCTAAGTGGCATGAACCACCATTATCAATACAATATTGCCTTGAAAGTTCTACAACAGCTCTGGCAGCTAGGCTTGCATGTTCTGCAAACTCAGCCGCTGCTTGAGCAGCAGAGGTAGCATCCTTAAATTTCATGTTCATATTAGGTCTGCCAACAGAAAAATTACCATTACCATCTCTAGGAAATGATTGCCTATGTTCCAACCTTTCATACTTGAAACCTAAGTGGCATGAACCACCATCTTCCACACAACATTGCCTTGAAAGTTCTACAACAGCTCTGGCACCTAGGCTTGCATGTTCTACAAACTCAGCCACTGCTTGAGCAGCAGAGGTAGCATCCTTAAATTTCATGTTCCAATTCGGCATGCCAACCGAAAAATAACCATTACCATCTCCAGGAATTGATTGCCCATGTTCCAACCTTTCATACTTGAAACCTAAGTGGCATGAACCACCATCATCAACACAATATTGCATTAAAAGTTCTACAATAGCTCTGGCAGCTAGGCTTGAATGTTCTACAAACTCAGCCGCTGCTTGAGCAGCAGAGGTAGCATACTTAAATTTCATGTTCCAATTCTGCCTGCCAACAGAAATATTACCATTACCATCTCCAGCAAATAATTGCCCTTGTTCCAATCTTTCATCCTCGAAACCTAAGTGGCATGAACCACCATCATCAACACAATATTGCCTTGAAAGTTCTACAAAAGCTCTGGCGGCTAGGCTAGCATGTTCTGCAAACTCAGCCGCTGCTTGAGCAGCAGAGGTAGCATCCTTAAATTTCATGTTCCAATTCTGCCTGCCAACAGAAAAATTACCATTACCATCTCTAGGAAATGATTGCCCATGTTCCAACCTTTCATCTTTGAAACCTAAGTGGCATGAACCACTATCATCAACACAATATTGCCTTCAAAGTTCTACAACAGCTGTGGCTGCTAGGCTTGCATGCTCTGCAAACTCAGCCGCTGCTTGAGCAGCAGAGGTAGCATCCTTAAATTTCATGTTCCAATTCCGCCTGCCAACAGAAAAATTACCATTACCATCTCCAGGAAATGATTGCCCATGTTCCAACCTTTCATACTTGAAACATAAGTGGCATGAACCACCATCATCCACATAATATTACCTTTAAAGTTCTACAACAGATCTGGCAGCTAGGCTTGAATGTTCTACAAACTCAACCGCTGCTTGAGCAGTAGATGTAGCATCCTTAAATTTCATGTTCCAATTCTGCATGCCAACCGAAAAATTACCATTACCATCTCCAGGAAATGATTGCCCATGTTCCAACCTTTCATCCTATAAACCTAAGTGGCATGAACCACTATCATCAACACAATATTGCCTTGAAAGTTCTACAACAGCTCTGGTAGCTAGGCTTGCATGTTCTACAAACTCAAACGCTGCTTGAGCAGCAGAGGTAGCATCCTTAAATTTCATGTTCCAATTCTGCCTGCCAACAGAAAAATTACAATTACCATCTCCAGGAAATGATTGCCCATGTTCCAAACTTTCATCCTTGAAACCTAAGTGGCATGAACCACCATCATCAACACAATATTGCCTTGAAAGTTCTACAACAGCTCTGGCAGCTAGGCTTGTATGTTCTGCAAAGTCAGCCGCTGCTTGAGCAGCAGAGGTAGCATCCTTAAATTTCATGTTCTAATTCTTCCTGCAACAAAACAATTTACCATTACCATCTCCAAGAAATGATTGCACATGTTCTAGCCTTTCATCCTTGAAACCTAAGTGGCATGAACCACCATCATCAACACAACATTGCCTTGAAAGTTCTACAACAGCTCTGGCACCTAGGCTTGCATGTTCTGCAAAGTCAGCCGCTGCTTGAGCAGCAGAGGTAGCATCCTTAAAATTTATGTTCCAATATTATGTTTGCCAACAGAAAAATTACCATTACCA
This sequence comes from Nicotiana tabacum, assembly GCF_000715075.1. NCBI lineage: Eukaryota > Viridiplantae > Streptophyta > Magnoliopsida > Solanales > Solanaceae > Nicotiana > Nicotiana tabacum. The sequence goes on from NW_027438243.1 coordinate 1,346,113, forward strand.
TCTCTAGGAAATGATTGCCCATGTTCCAACCTTTCATACTTGAAACCTAAGTGGCATGAACCACCATCTTCCACACAATATTGCCTTTCAAGTTCTACAACAGCTCTGGCAGCTAGGCTTGAATGTTCTACAAACTCAGCCACTGCTTGAGCAGCAGAGGTAGCATCCTTAAATTTCATGTTCCAATTCGGCATGCCAACCGAACAATAACCATTACCATCTCCAGGAATTTATTGCCCATGTTTCAATCTTTCATACTTGAAACCTAAGTGGCATGAACAACCATCACGAACACAATATTGCATTAAAAGTTCTACAATAGCTCGGCAGCTAGGCTTGAATGTTCTAAAAACTCAGCCGCTGCTTGAGCAGCAGAGGTAGCATACTTAAATTTCATGTTCCAATTCTGCCAGCCAACCGAAATATTACCATTACCATCTCCAGGAAATGATTGCCCATGTTCCAACCTTTCATCCTTGAAACCCAAGTGGCATGAACCACCATCATCAACACAATATTGCCTTGAAAGTTCTACAACAGCTCTGGCAGCTAGACTTGCATGTTATGCAAACTCAGCCGCTGCTTGAGCAGCAGAGGTAGCATCCTTAAATTTCATGTTCATATTATGTCTGCCAACAGAAAAATTACCATTACCATCTCCAGGAAATTATTGCCCATGTTCCAACCTTTCATCCTTGAAACCTTAGTGGCATGAACCACCATCATCAACACAATATTGCCTTGAAAGTTCTACAACAGCTCTGGCAGCTAGACTTGCATGTTATGCAAACTCAGCCGCTGCTTGAGCAGCAGAGGTAGCATCCTTAAATGATTGCCCATGTTCCAACCTTTCATCCTCTAAACCCAAGTGGCATGAACCACCATCAT